>NW_024350325.1:2854258-3067000 GCF_902729225.1 Pteropus medius
ACCCCTCCTCCCTACCCCACACACACGCCAAGAGCTACCTAATATAATTAATTCTTAGAATTAAAACACTTTTGTTTCAATGCTAGGGAAAATTCCTTCCATCACGCTGTGGCAGAAAAGGAATTCAACAAGAATTCACATTCATTTTTAGTCCAAGTTCAAGAAATTTAGATGGATAATATATCAAGTATACTTTTGGTTTATGATTTTGTTGGAAAGTTATTTCTTGAAAAATGGTCGTTTTTGAAACTATATTTTTAATTTTGAAAAGCATGTTCTGATTTGTTAAAATACTTTTTAAAATACAGAAACAATGTATTACCACAGATTTTTATCATCAGCATCTTGGCAGACTGCTGAAACACTGCTCTTGGCTAAGAGGGGTTTGGAAGTTTGTGTTGGCTTCAAATAACTCTGAATAAAACATTTCTATTGTGAGCCCAGAGAGAGCAATTAAAACAGTGCCAGTTCTTCATCACCATGTCAGAGCCTCTAAAATTTAAATTTAGAATATGCAAACTAAGAATTTTAAAAATTAAAATAACTTGAAATGATGAGATCCTTAAAACTGAGGTATGACATTCTTGTCACATTTACATTCTGTTTATTAACATGCTATAACTACGATTTCTCCAACTTAAATCTTTACCAGACTTTCTCTTAGTTTTTATAATATTATTGCATAGACTGAATTCAATCTATCAATTGAATACACTGTTAATTTCTCTACAAGATTAAGCCTTAGAAATTTCACAAAGAAAAAAGGAAATGTTCTAAATGCAATTTCTAAACAAAATTCCAGGGAGCAGTGGGGTACAGGCAGAGCGAGCAAAACAAGCTCAACTGGCCATCCCCATTTAAGACACTTGTGGGCAAGGAAAGTCCAGGGTGCTACCAACACACAGAGGGGCGCTCTGTTCAGACACGGGGCTGGGGGCGGAAGAGCAGGGAAGTCTTCCTGGGAGGAGCCATGATTGCTCTGATTCTTCATCCATTCCAGAGTTCATTATAAAAAAGGGGGAGTGGTGGTGGAAATGAATACTGTTTAGTCCTTAGAGCAAAAACTATAAATGAAACCAATTGAGTTTTTCTAATAAATAACAATATCCATAATCTTTAAAACTCACTTTGAAATTCTGATAATGTATATAATCAACCACTTCTTAAAATCGATTACTTAAAAATTCAATTTTTCCTCTTTATTATTTTACTTGAAAAATTCCTTTCTTGGAAATAGATCTTGAGTTATGTATAAATATTTAATAACATCTAAAGTTATTTGCCTAATAGCAATGAATTATTAAAATAATCATATTTATCTGCAAAATCTTAATCAGGGGTTCCTGGAAACATTTATTTTAATTTTAAATTTTGAATAGGAATAGTTTAAGTTATTATACAATTTAAAATTCAAGTATCTCACAATCTTCTAAAAGCTCTACTTGGTAATCATTGATCGATAAGAGTTTTCTAAGTAAGTAAATAACGTATGAAGAATGGACTTTGGAAGGAACATAATTTGTAAAAATGAAAAGTATAAAGCATTATAAGACCTGCCATTTAAGCAGAAATTCAAAATATATATACACATATATATACATATATCTACTATTCATAGTTTCTCAAACTTATTTTTAAAAACACTCATTTTTAATCTATTTGTTACCCCAAAATAAAACCATAACTTGGCCTTCTAACCTCTAAAATTCTGTAATGGCTCCGTATTACAATACGGCTATGGTGCACCTGTAGTGTTAAAACAAGAATGTTAACCAGAAGATAAACTCCCCTCATCTTCGCACTCTGCTGCTTCTTTGCAAAGAGCTGGTTCATCTGATCTTCAGAGTATTCAGCAGTGAGATGCAGAGAAATATCACATCTTGGGCTCTGATTTGAGCTATATCCAGGAAACCAGCACTGTTATTTCCTACACCTGCCTTTAAGTGATGCCTGGGATGGGAAGCAACTGTTTGAAACCATGATAGGCAGAGATTTGTAAATGAATTATTTTGGTCAGGGTTGAGCGTCCTTAATTTTAAAACACGCTTACGAATGTTTACAAATATTTAGCATTCTCTTAACAGAATTATGAGATACACAGAATGAGTTGAATTTCAATGCTTTGAATCTATTTACTTACAGCTATAGCTAATCTGCCTCCTGCCATCTTCTCCAACAACCTGAATGCTCAGCCTAAGTTTCAAAACCACCCCTCTGTCACCTGGCCTCAGCCTACCTCTCGAGTCTTATATTTTGCTATTCTCCACATGAATAATGCAGTCTAATTTGTTCGCACGTAGGTGAGAAGATATATCGACCTGTGTGTTTCCAGTCGCTCCCTTGTCCTCTACGGAGGGTTCTGGTTCCCAGGCCTTCTGAGCTACCTTCTCCGTCAACTCCTGAGATTTCCTATGACTCAAAGAAGAAAAAACATACACCATACACTTAGGAAAATTAAAGCCACATAGCCAGGCTGATGTACGTAATAAAGGGCCAGGGACAGAAGAAAAGCCAGCAGCCTAGAGAATATCCGCCTGGCAGAGAGAAGTGGGGCAGAGGAGAAAGGGAGATTTTGAGAAGTGCTAGTGTGGAATACGAATTGGTTCTCCTTCAAGAGATACAAGGGAAGGTCAAAATTCCTTTTAAATATACTTTTGGTAGCCGGTCGGTGTTTCTTTCAATATGATCCCAAAGAGACTGGGTGCTGAGGCACCTGGGTAGGATTAAGGCTTTTGCTTATACTGTAAGCCCTTCGTGCTCCCTCCTCCCTCAGTGAAGGTAAAATGGTATAAACCAGAACATACACATTTACACACCTTCACCTCTAAGCAGGATTTATTTGGCTTAACATAAATGACTGGCAATTGCTCCCTAGAAACAAGTTTAATAGAACAAGGCACACAAGGGCAGCTGAGAGAGCACCAGAGAAAAGAAAGAGATAGTTAGTTGCACCAAAGACGTAAGGTTAATGACACTTACTGCAATTACAGCAGTGTCAGAAAGAACAAATGTGTCTAAACAATTCTGCAAAGTTTTTTTTTAATTGAGATATAACGACATACAACATTGTATTACAAAGGTTTTTAAATAAATGCAGTTATTTAGTAATCTCCCAGTGACATTTAATTTTAAAGCCTTTTAAAATGCTCTTAACTTTTAATTATGAAGTACATGTAAATATATTTTAGAAATTATAGCATCACATCTGAAACCCTTGTAGATACTTCTCAGAGGAGACTTTAGAGGAATCGTTCCCCACCTCACCTTCACTGTGGAATCCCTCTCATCTCTGACAGGTGCCCATCCTCCATGGGCAAGGAGGGGCCTAATTCTCAAGGCATCCTCTTCTTCCCTTGTGTAGCTCCCATTGCTAGAAAACCAGTTTTTCCCCTGCCATGGAGTCCTACAACTCATACCCATTGGCCTAAATCTGCCCTAAGAACAAATACAGAAAACACTTCTCATTCAAATAATCTCAAGTGCCTATCATCCTAAGACTTCTCTCCTCTCTGAGAAATACATGAATTCAAAGTCCAACAAGCACACTTTGAAAAATGCTAACTTAAAATGACCTTCCTAACAAAGCAAAGCATTCCAGATGTGGTTAAGCAAGGACAGAGTCTAATGTGCTCATTATCTTCCTCCATTCTACATACGTCTAGTAATTCTTTTTGTTTTATTTTTAATAGCCACCCCAAACCACCTCAGTGCACTGCACGCAGCTCTGCTCCTTGCTCTCTGCTCTCATCTTCAGCCTCCTCCTCACACCCTTCAGCTTTCCTGGGTTTCCTTCCAACTGCCTCAGAACTCTGAGCCTCTGACTGCCTCCAGGCTTTCTGCAGAGTCGTTTCTTCTTCCTGGAAACTTATTCCTCCACTTTGCCTAGATAGCAACCAATCATCCTTGACACCCTCCCGCAAGGTAAGTAAGGTCGCCCTATTACTTGTTCCCACAGCACTCTGTAATTTTATAACACTTTTTCTTTATCATAGTCAGCTACTTGAAGGAACACGTGTAACTCTTTGTTATGGGTTGAGCTGTGTCCTCCCAAAAGATATGTTGAAGTCCTAAACCCTGGCACCTTAAATGGAAATAGGGTCTTTGTCAGTGAGTGTTATCGAATTAAGATGAGGTCATTAGGTGAGCCCTAATCCAATATGACTGGTGATTTTATAAGAGGAAAATGCCATGTGAAGACAGAGATACACAGGGAAAATGCAATGTGATGTCAGAGGCAGAAACTGGAGTGAGGCAGCTGCAAGCGAGGGAACACCAAAGCTTGACAGCCACCAGCAGAAGCTCGAGGAGTCCAGGAAAGATTCTCCCCTATGGGTTTCAGAGGGACCATGGCCCTGAGCCACCTTGATTTCAGACGTCTAGTATCCGGAACTGTGAGACAGCAAGTTTTTTTTTTTTATTTTAAGCCACCCAGTTTGTGCTTTTTTATCACAACCCTAGGAAACAAATACACTCCTTTAGACTAAAATCAAGCAAGGTCTATATTTTATTCATTTGTTGCGTTCCCAGTGTACTCATAGTGATCGAATTAATGGACAGGAGTAAAGTAAACATTTGCTCAGTGAATGAATGATTCATACTTGGCTTGGACTGCACTAAAACCTTCAAGTCTTTTTCCCAAAAGGTATCTAAATACTTTATTTCATTGATTATTTTAAAACTTCATTCAGAATTTTAAGTTTCATATTATTTGGGATTATGTATAATACAAATCCATCAATCAATGATTTAGCATGCTACCCACCTTTACATCACTGCAAATTTAATAAGTATGTCTTCTATCTTAATCCAAGTAAATGATAAAAACAGTTAAACCTGACAGGGCCATAGAGAAAAAACCATGGCAAGCCACTAAGACTGTCCTGCCCCTCCAAGCTGTATCAACCCATTAATCAGCACCGTGGGTATATCATGCAGCTATCTAGAAATACACATTGCTCCCTAACTTATCTCAAGCTTATCATAATACAACATATTAAATGCTTTGCCGAAATCCTAATACATTGTGTTTAAACTTCCAAATACGCCAATCTAACAACCATGTAAAAAGAGGGTAGGGAGTTTGTCAGTCATAACTCCTTTTTGGTGAACTCATGCCTTTTAGGAATCAGTCATTTCTTTTCCAACTACATAGCTAAAACTGCTTGAATTTTGCTGGCGAACAGTGTTCAGCTCCCTAATCAGTGGTTTCCACACTCTGCGTTGACCTCCATTTTGAATATGATTTCCTTTCTTCTGCTCCCTTTCTTGTGCTTCAGGGTGCCTCCAAGATTATAGATGGTGGCTCCACACTCGTACCTACAAATTCTTTTAATATCAACAGATATAATTCCTCCAGGCCTGAAATTGTGAACTAGCTTAAAGCAGCCGGGTCTCTCCCACCCATTTGGGCTTCAGCTATGTGTTCTATCCACTAGTCGGAAAGCCACCCTTCTCATAAAGACAAAAGCAAAATAGGGATTTAGCAGCTCTGCCTTTCCTCAGTCAACTACTGGTACTAAACCAGGTCCTCTCCCACTTTTTTTCTCCTTCCCAAATAAATATTTCATAAGGATTCAACTCTTTTGCTGTTTTTTTTACAGATTCATACCATTTACTTAATTCTCCATCTTTTAAGTCTGAACCCCTCCAATGAATACCCATGGCAGCTGCAATGAACCATTTTTGGTCTTTACCTTTCTTGTTCCTCGCTCTGAGCATTCAGTTAGGATTTTGATTGTATGTCTTTACTTCTTTCCAAACAGTTTTACCTTTTAGCGTTACATACAGTCCATGGAGTTATATCCGTATTTTCTCTGATTATTTAGAAATCTGCTTTTTAAAGGTCTAGGGTACACAGACTGAGTTTGCTAGCTGGTCAATACAGAACATTCTAAGATGTAAGCAAATGATTTCTTTGTTACCAAGAGACAAACATTTTATGAATATTAACAAAAAGTGCAGCTTATGCAAAATCTTTGAACCTCCTAAGCTCTTACTACTCAGGCTCCCTATTTCATTTATCTTATGTCAACAAAAACTAGGTTTGTTTTACAATCTTTCACAGCAAGGTTTCAACAATCCTGCTTGCGAGAGCGTCCTTGTCTGCAAGCAGTAAAACAACATTTCATCATCTAGGCCTCTAGCACCATCGAGCTGCTTCATGAACTCTGAGCGTGAGCTCACACACACCCAATAACACCAAATAACTAACGAAGCACGCAGAATTCTACTGTGATAATTGGAAGGTAAACAGCTCTTTGTCGAACTAAAACCCCAGCAAACAGATCCTTCCAGATTATCACTTGTGCCTCCTTTAGGACTTGCTACTCCTACAGTTGAAACATCCAAACCCATATCTGTGTAGTGTCCTTTTTCTAGGACATCTTTCCATGAGTATAAAGATAATTTATTGAGGAATCAGAAGAAAATGAAACAAATACTAATTAAAATTATGATTTTTAGCCACTTTCTTGTTTCACATTGTAGAGCTTGTTCATTTTTTAAGACTTCTAAACACTTCTTTTTTCTTCCACTAGAGAAATACTCATAACCAAAATATCCTTTCTAATGGGGCAGCCCAAGAGCCCAGCACATCTAAGACACCCAGTGAAAGATATTATTCAACTTAAAAGGTCAAGGCAAAGTTCTCTGGTGCTCTGAAAGGATAACTTTAATAATACAAATGCAGGGAAAATATGTGGAAAAATGGTTCCATGTTAGGTTACAACTTTATCTAGGTGTAGGGATAGAGTCTAGTTCTGAAGCATCCTTTATTCTTGTCCCGATTAATCATTTTTGGTAACTTCTCCACTTCTAAAAGTTAAAGTGCTATCACTATACACAGCTAGTAAGCACAGGGAAACAAATCATGTCTGCTAAGAACTGTTCCTGATGACATATTGTGGCTCTGTACTTTTCTCTGTTATAGACAAACTAGGAAAACAAACAAACAAACAAACCTGAGTTAGATGTGAAAGTCACAGTCATGTACATAAATACATAAACACTTCAGCCAAATATTTTACTCATATCTGAGGAGGGGATTCAAGGAGGAAGGAGGGGCAAATTGCTTTTTGTTTGCCCCTTTATAATGGCAACGCGACAAAGCAAGAATTATTGCCATCCTTCCAGGTTTCAAAAAGAAATTTAAGATGGCCCTCATGCAAAATTAAACACTTTAAAAAAATTCTAATAAGAATCAAGTAGAATTATAATATTAATATCCATATTTATCTGCTCCTATAGCTAGTGATAAAAGCAGACTCCTAAAAACAAGCCATTGTAGAAAGAGCTTGGGGTTTTAGAGACGGGCAGCGTTTACCTCTCAGCCCTCGTTTTCTCACTGGTAGAATGAAGATTTTCCTCATTAGGTTACTATAAAGGGCAAGTGAGAAAATATATGTGAAGTGTCCACTACAGAGCTGGCACTCAATGGATGGCAGTTGCTGTTGTTAATTTACCATTATAATATAAATTAAAGATGTGATTGACATTCATGCGTTGGAATACCAAAAATAATCTGTTTATAAAAGCTACTTACTTACTTTTTACTTAAAAAGATTTGTAGATACACAGAAATTAAGATTTAGAATAAAAAGATTGCCAGTCCCATACTCTAAATTTAAAGGTGCAAACTGAGCCCCAGGGACTTTTTCCAGGTACGACGACAGCTAGTGTGACTGGCTCAGAATCTAGGTCTCCTCATTCTACCCAGTGCTCTGCAGATGATGATACCATGTGGCTTATCACACTGACTTCTATCTCCAACTATTCATGACCATATTTGGTGCCCTGCAGAGGTCTGAAAGGAAAAGATGTACTTACTTAATTAGGTGACCGATGCTGCCCCTCTGCTCAGTGGTTCTCCAACTCACTCCCCAAATGCATTTTATTTATTTTATTTCATATTTTTATATTTTATTTTATTATTTTTTTTTCCGAAGGCATTTTAGAAGACCCCAGTGGCTCCCCTTCCATCCTTGCCCTCATCACACCCCTTCTTCCAAGATATTTTGTATAAACAAATTCTTTCCTATTTATCCAAATTTTAGAATTGGAGGCATGCAAAGGAGAAAAAAGAAATCCTTGATTTTCCATTTGAGAAACAAAAGTTCTCTTTCTTAACAAAAAATTCTCTTATGTTCAAACATCAGCATATTGACATTAGTTTCTTGAGGGCTCTGTAATAGTCTTTTAAATGTCAGGAGACCTGAGAAATCAGAGCTTAATTTTCCAAATATGTGTAACTGTTAAATCTTATAGGTATAAGAATATCTTTCCCATTTCATAATTGCTTGTTGAAAACTATAAAACACACTTATATTACTAATTCTTAGTGAGTTCATGAAGATTTCTGTTTCCAGAAGTATAGTGAGCTGCATGCTCTGAAGAGCTTTCTTACAAAATACAAATAAATCTTGGATAAATGACAACATAATATGATAGAGCTCACTAGAAAATAACGAAAATTTCGCAAGGCAAAGAGACAGAGATGGACAGACAGTCACACACAGAAAGAGAAACAGATGGACAGACAGGTAGACAGACATAGACAAGAAAATGTGAATGAGTGAGATAAAAGTAGAATCAGGGATGCTAGGTAATGTGAAGGGAATAAATGCGTATGTCAGTACAAAGACAGAGTTGGAACCAAGACCATGCTAGGGCAGGACAAAGCGGGCCAAGTAGCCAGGTTAGTAGCAGGTTTATGCACCTAATAAAATAGTTTCTTAGCTTATTTGAATATACAAATGCAAATTCTCTCCAGAGGAAAGCCCACTCTGCGTAGGCCTTCAGGATTCACACTGATTAAATTCAATATAATATGAGCTCACAACCAAAAATTCCGTAACGCGCGCACACACACACACACACACAATAAACTACTACGTTTAAGAGTTAATAGAAATAACCATCAGATTTAAACTTCCTTCAGATACTAGAAATACCCAAACAAGCATATGGAATTACTACATAGAAAAGTTTAAAAGACAAAAGATTAAGTTTTAAAAATGAATCGAAACGAGAGCTTACCAAAATTACCAGGCAGTTAAAAAAAAAAAAAACAAATATAACTTATGGAAATGAAAAAATATAATCATATAAATTAAAAACTCAGTGTATGAGTGTCAATACAGCCTTTGGGGAGGCTGAGAACCTAGTCTTTATTCCGGGTGTTTATGTATATGCCCAGATAAAAATGAAAGCAGCTGTTGAGGACAAACAGTCCTTTTTATCATATCATTTGAGAAAGTGTGATAAAACACAGTAAGAATCCTGCTCAGTCTCTCTTCTCGGCCATTTACTTGGGCGGCACAGCACACTCAGGTCCAAGGACACACACTCAGCACTGCTTCTCTGTGGCTAGTAAGGTTTATAGTTTCCAAGGCCCCAAGTACAGCCTGGATCATTTTCTTCCTCCTGCCTGAGAAGGTGCATTGCTGCAGCCACTATAAGTCATTAGTGTACAGTCTCAATGATAGTCTGTAATTTCAGTTAAAAGAAATTTCCAAATACAATTTCCTGGGTATGACCACTGGGTGTTCTCTCCCTAAGGAAGCTGCTTGACAGAAAACTTTAAACTTGGGAATGAAAGCATTAAGAAACTTGCTTTCACATTTGGGTTTGATTTCTTCCTCTTATAACTGGCTGCATGCTAGCAATGCATCATCCTGGGCATGGACACAAGTAAAGACTTGGGCTTTCTTCAAGGCTTTGCCTCCTTAGCCAAGCACATCCCAGTACCCCATGCTTTGCCTCCTTAGCCAAGCACATCCCAGAGGCTTGCTGCCAGAAAGCGGACAAGAGGCCACAGCCCAGTGCAACTTCTTCCAGTGAAGAGCCCCACTCTGGGGCTACTAGCACCACTCCTGGGCTGGGTCCCACCATAGCTGTCTTCACAGAGAGGTCTGGCCCAGGAGCAGAGCCCCGGAGACACTATATGGATGGCAGACAGAATTCAGTGTGGATAAGACAGCAGAGCTCCCTTAGTGCAATTCCTTAAGCAAGAGCTTATACAGACTAACAGGACAGAAACAGTGTGCCTAGAATTAAATATCAAGGAACTATTTGAATCCTGCCAAATTAATCTGGTGTGAATTCTTCCAGCCCTACACTGTGCTTTGCTATCAATCATAAAGAACCAACATAGGCCATTTATAAACTTTTTGTGCGTGGGGGAAAAACACAGCTTTTCCAAAATTTTGCCTGCATTCTATAAGAATTTCCCTGGATTTTCCTGAAATATAAAGATTTCTCTGACCTCCTGCTAACAAATTATACAATTTCATATTTTAAATAATTTTTTTTTCTAGAAAGTAAAAAGTCTGAAGGACCACAAAAAACACTAACAGGAAAAAAAATATATAGTTATCTTGCATATATTAACCTAATCAATAATATCAATGAATGAGTGAGAATAAATATCATTATGGTATTATGTTTTCTTTCAAAATCAAATCACATCTAAAAAATGCTAAGCCTCAAATGTTTTCAGAGGTCATTTCAGTAACACATATTTAACTCAAGGTTAAAAAGTTAAGTAACTTTAAAGCAGGTAACTAATTAATTTGCATTAAAAACATATTTTTAAAAGATTTAAAAATATTATATAATATAGCAGATTTATGGTCATAACTCAATACTGAAGTATAAAATTAACTAACATGCTACTCTAGTTTAAAAGACACCCTTTCTTGAAGACTTGGAAATTTGCAAATATGAAAAGACTAACACTGCCATTCATGGAGACTCCTAACATACACGGTTACTTCAGTTTAAAATTTCTGTGAACCCCATCCTCACTGCTATCACTGCAGTTCATCCCATGGTCCTCATTTCACAGGAGCTGTTATTCCACCACAATTCAGACACCTCATAACCAACCAAAATACAAACTCCCTACCTCATATTCGAAGTCCAAACTATGACTCAATCTATATTTCTAGCCTTATCCTCCTTAGGATTAAATCAGTTAATAAAAGTGAAGTGCTTAAAACACTGCTTGTCACATAGGTACTTAATAAATGTAAGCTATTACTATTATTCCTCTTCTTTTCCCCTTCCTTTGGCATCCTCCCAATTCCCTTGCAGTCCACCTTATACTGGTTAAAGAGAACTGTGTGCTATTTTGCTAACAGTTCCCATACTTTTCAGAGTCCTTTGTTCATTCTTTTTCTCTATCATGAGTGTTTTCTTAATCTCATCTCTACTTGAAAATACTCTATGCTCGAACATATTTATTCCTCTCTCTAGGTCCTTTTCAAATCCTGCCTTCTCCATGAAACTTCCTCTTGATCCCCTCAAGAGGAAGTGATACCTCCTTGGAGAGCCCATGACATCCTATTGACACCTCTCTGGATGACTTATCACCTATGCCCTGGACTAGAGCACCATATGTATCCAGTGCTTATCATTCCATTCCCAGCGCATGGATTTGATAAACCTAGAGGGCAGAAACTGTGTTCTATGTGTCTTCACATAACTGTGTTCTATGTGTCTTCACATTATATATGAGTATATGTGTGTGTGTGTGTGTGTGTGTGCGCGCACGCGCACGTGCACGCACGCGTAATTTACTAGAACCAAAAATACACTCTTATGAATCCCTAAGCTTTGATCGTGCTTTGAAGTATATTCTGGTGACACATATGCCACAATAAGAAACCTTCTACCTTTGTTAATTCTTCCTAAAATACATTCACTATGTGTTATACATACCCTATATTTTAAGATTTTAAATGCATTTGTCACTTATCAAAGCCTTGAAACATCTCAAATTCTACAATCAGTGCTGAACAGCATTCAAAACGGAATATAATATAGCTTTAACATATGTTTCACTATGATAATCACTAATAATTCCTTTTTATGGAAAACTCTTCTTTTCCCAAATTCAATGCTGAGGAATGAGATATGTCACCCTATCAAATGTTCTACTGGATCCCTCACCCGGGTTCCTAGAAGAAGCAGGGTGTTCTTCTTGGATCAGTTTGGAAGGCTTTATGGAGAAAACACAGCAGAGAATATTTTAAGCAATCAGAAAGAGTCAGTTTGGCAAAGCGAATGTGCATATTTGTTTTAGGAACCTGGGCACACTTACTGAGATCTGGAGAAACTTGCATCTTCTTTATATAAGTGACCTTGAAGTGAATGAGGCAGACAAGATGAAGTGGCAGGGGAAAAAGAGACTGAAGGGACTGAAGCAAACGCAAGGGAACCACAAGGCAATCAGAAACCAGCACATACGTATGAGGCACGCTGAAGGGCAAAAGATGAGCGCCATAAATCCACATCCTCAGTGAAAGCTGACCTGGGGGACAGAGCTGCGAAACAGGATTCAGAGACAGGCAACTTGCAGTTATCCTGGAAAAAGAAAATAGCAGCGGGAATATAAAAAAAAGAGACTTTCACTGATACTGCTTAATGAGAATTTAATCATCAGTTTAAAACTTAAGAAGAGTTCTGCTAAGTTTCCGGGGTGAGACTTGTTCACAGAACATACACAAATATACTGTCACCACTACAGCTTTTACTTCCACTGCCACTACTGAGAGCTAACATTTACCAAAGGCGTGACATGTATTAACCCAACCAAATGACCGAATAACCCTAGGAGGTAGGTGCTACTACGATCTCTAGTTTATAGATCAGGAAACCGAAGCTTTGAGAGATTAAATACTAGGTAGTAAATATCTAAGTCAAGACACAAAATCAAGTGTGTCTGACTCTCCATAAGATATCTGGGCATTAGCCTTTCAGAAGCAATGCCATGAAGTCTCACAATTTTTTAAAAGAACACAACTTTTTTTTTTCCTAATGGTCCTATTTTCTTACAGCCACTAAAGTTTTTGATTGGTTTGTGCCATCTAAAGAGACAAGCAAGAAATGTACGTTTCTTTCAGAGCTCAAAGTTTCCCACAATGAGCACTGGACGGAAGAAACAGAGAAAGCTCTCTGATGAGCAAACTGTTAACTGCCACATCCCAGAAATGAAGCACAGGCAGTCCTCTGCCAACAAATAGTCCAGTTATGAAGCACATATTCTAAACTGAGAAGAAATACTATCCAGAGCATGCCATAAGGAAAGAAACTTGTCGCCATGGCTTGGTTAAAAGCCAATGTTAGCTAATGATTATATCATCTGGCTCAATATAGCATGCTGAAGAGTTGCAGGATACTGCTTCTTTAGTTTTGGATGTTGTTGGGGGCGGGGGGGGGGTAGGGTGAAAAGGAAGGAAGGAAAAAAAGGAATCAATATGGGATATGAAAATGAAAATAGTTGTGATCATTGACTGTTCTCCTATTATGTTCTGGGCTCTTGACATACATTCTTTTATTTAACCCTCACAACCACTTCGGGGAAATGGCCCATCAGATGATGAAACTGATGCTCAGAGACGTTAAGCAACTTGCTTGAAATAACAGGTAGATTTGAACTTAAGATTGTGAGGCTCCAAAGTCCATGTTCTTTCCTCAATGCCACATAATCCATAAGGAAAGAGAAATGCAGAATTCTAGCTGTTTCCAGGCTCTTCACAGCTCACCGTACACCCAGCTAAATTTTAACCTTTCAAATTCACAAACCATTACTACCTTAAGGAATAGTTATTCAAATATAAGCCACAGAGAAAAAAATTTTAAGGACCAAGAAAAATAACTAGATAAGCATCATAACTTATGTCTATATTGAAATTTTAACACATATTAAAACTTACCTTCTAGCTACAAAAACCTCCAAAGATTTAATATAGAAAGGTTTTATATAAAAGCTAAAGACTTTTACTACTTTTACTAAAACATGTAAGATTTTCTGAAACACTCTATTAATTTTACAATTTATCTAGTTCATTCCTATCCATCTATTGAGTTCTCAAATATCTAATATTCTAAATTCTCCCCATTTTTCTGAATTCAAAACATATTTTAGAACAAAGTCTTCTGGCTCTGCAAATCACATATTTTGTATTTTCATTTTGCTTAGATTTTATTTCAAATGGCCTCCATTCTAGTACCAAAATGTTTTCTATGGCCTCGTTTTGTACCTCCGAATAAATTAGTATAATTCAGTTGAAATCAACATTATTTCTTAATTCACAGAAGGAATGTGTTTGAAGGAATGAAAAGGGGAGAAACCAGAGGAGATATTAGATACATATTTGGTAAACATTTGTACTTTTCATTTAGAATTCCCACCTTAACTCTTTAACAGCACAGAGTCTGCTAGTCCAATTCTTTAGTCTCTTGTTCCAAAGTCCTTTTGGGTGCTAGTTGTGGGCCAGGGGACTGAGCCCCAGTGTAAACTCTCAGAATGCAAGCTTCACAAGGACAGGGGTTTATTTGACTGCTTTGTTCACAGGTGTATCACAAATACGTACAGAGAACCTGGCCCATAGCTACTACTCAAATATTTCTGAATGTTTGGATGCTTGGCTGTAGCCACCATCTTTTTCTTAAATGCTGACCAAATATGTTCAGTAAAGAGTGACTAGAAGAGAGTAAGGGGTCTGGAAATCATGTCATAACTTGAAGAGGAATTACAGAAGCTGCAGGTGTTCAGGCACAATAAGCAGGGTTGTAGCAGGCGCCCAGAGAGGGAACCTTGCTTGCAGTCTAGCCAATAAGCTCTGAGAGTTGCCAGCCATGGGTCTGGGTAAGTCCCTGGGGTCTCAGTCTTCTCATCTTTGAAACAGAACTGCTGTAAGGAATAAACGAACAAGAAAAGCATCTGGCAAATAGCAAAGAGCTTTAAAACGTAAACTGGTATTTCTACATTTCGCCTCTTTTTGTTCTTGGCGAAAAGAGTTAGAGATAACTTCTTTTGAGTATGTGAATGACAATGTGTAAGAAGATTGATCCTATCCACATTATACTAGAAGACAAAAACTCCAAATGCAGAAAATAAATATAAAAAGAGTATGATATTGACCCAATAAAATGCAGATCTCTCTAATAGTGTTCCTACTCATGAGAAGCTGCCCACCAATAAAGATGTCAGATTCTGTCATTATTTTAAACAGAGAACAGGTGATTCAGAATGATTAAGAAACTTGCAAAACCAGGTTTAGTAAGAAGGGGATTAGCTAAAGTATCTGCCAACTTAGATTTTATGATTTAATGGTACGATTTCTTTTGTGTGCATGTGTGGCTGAAAAGCAGTTTTTCGTGATTCTTTGCATATGTATAAACCAACAGTCAGATAACAGGTAGTTTACAATGCAGGCCATGTTGCCAAAAACCTCCCGCCCCACTCGACATCCTCACTTTCCAAAACAGGAGCAGTCATGTCAGCTCACAGGGACCAGAAAATTAAAAACCCCACAAAGTATGTCCTCATAACATTGATGACTGGAAAAGCGTTAAGGGGCATTACACCATTACATAGCCACTGTTCAGATCAAATAAATATTGATTGGGTAAACCTGTCTTAAGTTTCAAGGTTCACCTGATGCAACAAGTCAATTTTAGTGTTAACAATTCTAATTTCTCTTTTTCTTTCCTTTTCCCTATATGCCTGGATGGCATATTTAATTCTGAATAGCAGGTATTACCTTTAATAACAGTTCTACCAATGCATCTATTCATCACCCATAAAATACTTTCCTACAAGACCAGAAAAAAAAAAGCTCTATCATTTACCCACTTAGCCTAGACAATAATACTAAATACTGGGAATATTCAGACCACACAGGAACAGGAGGTTTTACCTTTCTCACTTCAGTAAAATTTACTGGTCTCCACTACCTTTACTCTAATTACTGTTATGCTTCCAGGACTTAAGGTAGTTGTCATTCATAACTTGAAAAAGTAGAATTTGCTTGAAGATGAAGCTTATTTGATCATTTTTACAACATAATATTTTGCAGTGAATGAAAGGATAATAAAGCTAGCTTAAGAGATGAATATGGGATCTAGGAAGCAGGAAAAGGACCTTCTACAGAACAAAATTGAGTTTTGTTTCCAGAGTAGTTTTAAGAGGGAAATGTGGAAAACTTAAAATTTTGTTATTCCAAAATTCATAGCTGCAAAATGTCAACTTCCATCAACAGCTGCTACATATTACTCAGTCTCTTCTGTGTAGATTTTTGAGGGAAAATATATTTGAAATTGTTTTTTATATCAGTGTGTTCTGACATGTTTAAAAAGATCTAGAATAAAAATGTAAGTTTTCTAGGCTGCAGTCTAATTCCACATCTACTTTTTTCACAATGTGAATGACTGCTGGGTTCTTTATAAATGTTTTACCAGTCACTCCTCCCAACTCCCAGTGCATGTTTTGGGTCACAGCATATTTTTTAAATTGACTGCTCTCCGGGTCACCATAGTTCCCCCCCATTCCCTACTATTTTGCTCAAAAAAAAAAAAAAAAGCCATGCCATTTGTTATTCTGTTCTGGATACAAAGACACCAAGAAAGTAAGTTCCAAGAGCTCAAAGAACATGTCCTTTTTTATTTGTGTCTGTATCTAAGTACACAGAAAAACTCTGTACTTGGCAGGCATTCCATAACTACTCAATGGCTATATGTTTTAAAAGAAAGACAAATTAAATTTTAAAGTTTATCTTTGGGCCAACAACCCAATGATTTTATTTGCTTGAAGAATGGCAAATGATGCTGTGAAATCATTGGTTCTGTATGTCACAGTTTGTCAAGAGGTGGCTTGTGAAGGAACATAAACTTCAGTGGCCCTCATATGGGTTCCAACCCTCTAAATTCTAACTTTCAGAATCTAAGTTGTAAATGAACTTTTTTTTCCCAATGGGCTGAATTTGTTGTTTAGGCTTTGTAAAGCCCCCAGAATTTAGTGCCTTGAAACAGTAAGTCCTTACGAAATGGTTATTATCCTTAAAGAAGTTAAACTAAAATATGTTCTGCCAGAAGATGTTTTTTAAGTGTGATAGTCCTTTTAATATATAATGATTAAATCTTTATAGACAGCTATTACTTGAATACAAACCCAATTCACTGAATCTATCCTGTGAATAATTTTTACGATAACAAATGCAGTAACTGATAACAAGATTCGATAAAGCAATAGCTATATTACTCTAATTCAAATTATAAACTGAGCACTTTCTAGCTCCGTTTTAAAGTTACTCAGGAAAGCGATGACTAAAAGGCTGACACGTCAAGAAAACACATTAGCTCTTCTTCAGAGTAACTGCAACGTGCTCTTCCATGCAAAGTTAACATGGTGCTATAAATGGATGGGGATTTTTCTAAAAAGTCGCAGTTACACTTCCTACAGTCACTGCTTGGTTTGTTTTTGGACTCTGAAAAGGTGGCCAATTATCCTAAAGTTTGCATTTAGAGTCAGTGTTGAGGGAAACGAAGTTTAGGAAGAGAGTTAGGGAGGAGAGGAAAGTAAGAACACCACTCTCGTGCCACCAAGTCGATGCTTACGTGCGGTTTCCCCACACACTGGCATGCTCCCCTCCGCGTTTGCCAAGTGTATGTAGCAATGTTCTTCAAGGCTGACCTTATCCAAAGGAGAAAATACAATCTACATGCCAAGGACAGTAGATAGTTAAGAGAGACTATCTTAATAGTCTACAGGTCTACAAAAGAGCTCAGCCTCCTCAGCAGGGTCTTAGTGAGTGCTAGGCCTATTCACAACTCCAACCAGAAGAAAAATGAGAGGAGAGGAAGAGGAGGTGGGAGGAAAAGAAAGCAGAGGAGGGGAAAGAGGGGGGAAGGAGGGAGAAGGGAAGAGGAGAGTAGAAAATATGGAACATTCAATTCAGGAAATAATTTCGGTAGAAGTTCTGTTGAAATGAACACTAGAGAAAAATTACTTTCTCATCTTTAAAATTATTCTACACACATTGTTTTGTTGGGGGCAAAAAAAAATGAAGATTTCTTGTATTCCTTTTTCCACTTTTATTTCGCTCAATAGAAATTACACTTGGTTCAATAAATTGAGCACTTTTTTTTTCCAATTCTTGAAAATGGCTTGAATTTTGGTTCATGCATACAAAGTTAGAAGTGCAATTATATAGTTCAACTTTACTGATGCCCCTGGTCTATGTAATGCATTAAAATTATATGTGATAAAGTGAAGGCTAACTCTTAAAACAGGAGAGTCTTTCCACTGAACTTTAAGTTACCACTGGTACCAACAACTACAGCTGGTGTCTCCCTCATCTCTAATCGTTACCTCCACTGCAGTAATATCATCCTGGCTGCCTTCACCTCCACCTTTCACCACCACACGCAAAAGTTAACCAACAACTATGAAAAGGCTGGTGATGGTCAATCAACAGAAGGGTAAATATTAGATAGCAACTGTATTAAATATTTTCAAAATTGAGATTAGAGAAATGATATGGGTTCTTGAGGCTTTAAGGTTTAAAATCCTCATAAAGATTAATTTACTACTATTTCCAGTAGTTCAATGAAATAAATGGTGCCTTCAGTTTTCAAAGTCACTGGAATAATTATCATTTTTAGAAGTAGACAGGGAATATAAGATACCTAGAGTTGGCCATGCATAAGAATAGAAAAATACTTTAATTTACAAGAATAACAATTTAAAGTGGCAAATACTAGGTTGTTTGTCCTTCATAACCTTTTGTACTCTGTAGCAAAAAAAGATCAGAATAATGTAAATATGCTATTCATTATTCAGAAAGTTCATATGATCCATCTCAGTGAGACAAAATGGCAACATCAACAGAAATTTTATGCAAAGTCTGCTCTTTTTTTGTTTGGTTCACTGAACTAAGTGCAAACCATCTGTTACCTATGATAATCAGGAAAAATAAAAATTCAAACAGCTCTTTTTTTTTTAAAGATAGCACAATAGCACTCCAAACAGAACATGCTTGTTTAAAAGCACTACTTACGAGGTTAAAATCTTAATGACTTTAGATGGCTTAGAACCCATATGTACAGTCTTTATTTTGGGGTTAATATTACATTTTTCCTTGTTTTTTTTTTTTTTGGTAAAAGCATGCTATTTTTAAAAATTAACATCATAAGAATGTCACTATCCTGAAATGGCTTATTCAAATGTTATTTCCAAGAAATTTTAAAATCTAAAAACTACTAAGTTAAAACAATTTTGATCCTCATTTATAAAATTCCTGCCATTTAAGCAGTATACTATCGTGATTAAGACATGCTTCACAAAAGCAGAACGGCCAGATATGAATTAGTGCTTTTGCTAAATCAAAATGCTTGAAATCGAGTCTTCACTCCGCCTTAGATGTCTGACCTCAGATGAGTTATACCTTTTAAGATGTTTCTTAATCTATAAAAAGCGGGCTCTAAATGTCATTCTCAGAAGCTTGCTTCCCGTCCAAATCTGTCTAGCACTGTGCTTGGCATATACATAGTGCCTGCGACTCAGGAACTCTCCCGGCCAAGGAAGCTGGAGATGAAAACTTCCAGCGCTTCGGAAATTGTCCACAGGACAGGTTTCAGTGCAGTTAAGTTTAGAGTATGGAATACAAAACCAGATAACACAACAGTATCTCACCACTGTTAGAGAGGTATAACCAAATTTCCAGGATACTGAGCCTTATTCATGTCTTACCATCTAATGAAAAAGCGATTTTGTTTTAAAAGTGAAATTCAAAGTTTCAGGAAAGTAAAACAAGAACAACCCTGCTTATGCTTTCAAAGCTCTAGTACTACAAATTTTATCAACACCCACTATTGTTTCTCAATGGCATGTGCTTTGTGCTGTTTTCTTGATGAATACAGCATACACAAGTCCTACTCCACCTACACAACCACTATGCCACAAATGTAATGCATTTAAAGAGGGCTTTTTGCAACAAAACATTACAAATCTTAACCACTTACGAAGCAAGTTTTGCAAAAGATAAGAATTTCAATAGGGAAATCAACTTTAAAATTGCTCACGTTGCCTCACTGTTATTCATAAGGCACATGATTAAAGAAACGTGACAAGTAAGAGAGAAAGCTTTAGGTTATTTTATACTTTAAAAACTGACCAGGCTCTGCAGTGACGCCTACGTTGCTCTGTAGTATAACCTCTTTAGTTCTACTAAACTGTAAGTTTATTAAATTTCAGAGATTTCTACAAGAAGATTTACATCAGACTGACATTGAACCATGAGGTTGGATTTCACATAAGAGGGCACTAACTATTCTTATTTATTTTTTCTCATTTATGTATATATTTATGATAACTCAATTAAAATGATCTCAGCTAAACTTAGAATTTATTTCCAGGTAGACACAGAAATCTGGGACTGATTTTTTGGAGAAAAGAAGGGCGGTGATGCCAGAGACAACTAAATTCTGAAGTGTTCCTTTGAGGTGAGGGAACTACTCCTCCCTCATGGCATAAGTGTGAGTGGGCTTCATAGTGTCATTGTCATAGCTTTTTAACTCAGAACTCCCGACAACCACACTCACTTCCGAGCCAGTGCTCAGCCCCTCCTTGGAGGCCATGAGCAGTCTTACAATCAGCAAGATGAAAGGAGGTATGACCAGAAGGCCCCATCCTGCCCCAAAGGCTTCTCTCCTAAGGTATTTTCCCAGGAGCTGAAATGGCTTGTGAATCGCGGGGTCTTCAGGATTTGGGGTTCTGAAACCGCAAGTGTCCACTGCTTGGAATTCAGGGAGTCTTGGAATCATACACTAAATTATTGGGGCAGGAGCATCTCACATGCAAATAAATGTGTGCTTTTTTTCCCACTGAAGTATAATCAGAATGAAGAGAATATCAGACTAAAGAAGGGGGAGGAGCTCCTTGTCTGTATATCAAAGAATTGTAAGTACCAGTTCGAATACAGTTGATCAAAACTGTATGACACTTGCCATGAAGCCTTTCATTAGAAAACACAGTAAGTCAATGGGATCTCTTTTCAACCTGGATCTCTTTAGTTCTCCCACTTGATTCACCTGTCCAATCTTTTAAGACTTGAGCAGTGAAATTTCAGAACACCAGGAAGCTCCACAGAGACTGAACTGCGATCCACAGGGTCATCTCATTCGTCATGTAGCCCATCCTCACACGGCACAGAGCTGTGCTCACTAAAAGGCTGATATAAACTATCAGGATGTTTTCATTTACATTTTACCGGGGTGAGTACCTCAGCAGGTTGCAAACAATCCGTGGACTGTGAGTCCACGCAGAAATAATAAGGACCCTCCGCTTGAAGAGACCAGGGACATTACAGAAGTGAGTGCAGGCATACCTCGCTTTATTGCGCTTCACTTTATTGCGCTCCACAAATGTTGCGCTTTTTGCAAATTGAAGGCAAGACCCTTCGCCAGCAAAAAGATGATTACTCGCTTTATTGATACTAGATTTACTGCGGTTGTCTACAACCAAACCCACAATATTTCCAAGGTATGTAGAGAGTAAATTTCAGGAAGAAAAAAATCACTATCTAAAGCAAGTTTTTATTTTGAAGGGAAGGGGAAAATTTCGTTTAATACAGATGTTCTCTACTTGAAGGAAAAACACAAAGAAGACATTTGTAAACATTTCTGTTTACTAATTTAAGAGAAATTTATTTAAAATTTCATTTATTCATATATTATAATAACACAATGAATATCCACTCACCAAACAATCCAAGAACCTAAAATTAATAAATTTATTGGTCATATAAGAACCAGCAATGGCAGGATAACGATGCATTGTAAACGAAGAGCTATGATTAATGGAATTCTGAGCACTTCAGGTCCATTAAACAAAAACCTTGTGAAGCAATTTTTACCTAGTAGAAATGAACTCATCCCCGGATTCTTTTAAATAAAGATTTGTCTAGTAGACTAAAAATATAAATCAATTTCCTGCCCCACCCCCCACACACATATACTTACCACCTCTCTAGAACAATTATCTTTTTTTAAAAAAAGGTTTCACAAGAACTTGAAACCTGAAAGGTGAAGAAGTGGTACTCAGTTCCCTGTCTTCATGGAATCCCTGTACAGTAAAAGAACTATGTCCGATAGCAACTGAAGACTACAGTAAATAAAATTTTAGTTATATAATTTTTTTAAAAACCCACTTCTTCAACAACAAACTGAACACACTTACTTCTAACAAAAGAACTCTTCCCTCTCTAACATGGAATAGACAAGTATCTCTTCAGCTATTGGCATTTTTATCAGTCTCTTTGTCCATTCTAAAATGAAAGCCAAGATTAGAACCAAGAGTAAGCTGCTTTCCTGGTCCTCAGAGGGTGTTCTGTGGAAGAAGCAACAATGGAAGGGATGGCTGAAGGCCTCTTGTGATCTTTCCATTCTTGACAAGGCCCTTTACGAGTTTTTTAAACTCATTAGTTTGTATAAAGGAACCAAGCTTGCCTAAGCTAACAACTCAACTGTCAGAGTGAAAACTTAAGATAATCTCATGCTCTTAATTTTTTAAAATTATAGTTAATATACAACACTATTAGTTTCAGGTGTGTAACGCTCAACTCCTTAATTTGATTGCACATTTGGAATGGCTTTATTCTTCAATATTTCCACCTAAAATATAATCTCCTAATGGGTTTTAACTTTCCTTTAAGACCTTTCCAGATAGTTTGAATTTTCAGTTAAACATCACAGTTTTCTGGAGGCCCAGGGTAATAATAATGGTCAATTCTACCAACTTGTTAATAATGTCCTCCAAAATGCAAATTTTGGTGAATCGCTCAGCCAGAACTGAAGCCCTAGTGATCCAAGTTTTACCAAAGAGCAAGGAGGAAGAGGAAGGGTAGTGGGTTTTAACAGCAGTGATAGGAACCAAAATGGAGATGACAATACCTAGACTGACTGACCATTTGGTTTATGTGGGGAATATACTGCATAGGTTAAAAAACCAAAAGTTTAGCATAGATTGTTCTTTCTCCTTCTGATACTTTCAGCTCTTTGTATCAAATGGCAGCTTCATCATTCTTTTCCCACTGTGTGTATACCTGTTAACTCCTTCATTCAGTGGTCAGTGCCCAGAGAACAGGGACCAGGCTATTTATTCTTTGCTCCTCTACAGACTCTAGATCTGGGCCATAGATATATACATGTATTCATCCAAAATGGATTAACTTACTGTTGATCATGGAAGACTATAAATAGAATACCTCATAGGATATTCTTAGAATCAAAGTTACAAAGTCATATTTCCTATTCCAAGGGAATCCCAATGTATCAAAACAGTATTCAATAATTTGGATGCACACATAATTGCTAAATACTAGAACTTTTGCATATGAGTTCCACAAAAACCAAATCTAGTTGTTTCTACCACATGGATACCTTCTTTTAGAAACCAAAGGCATAAATGAGGGAGGGAGGAAATAAAACCCACGTACTTTGGGAAAAGATACTTTGCATGTGATTTAGAGATGATGTCCACCCCTAGGACTCAAATATATTTCAATTTCTAGAGATTTTAGTGTGGTTTTTAAAAGTAGAAATTGAACTGCATTCTGAAAATCTGCCACATATTCAGATTAAGGGAGTAAACTGATAAGGTGGAATATGCAAAGAGACCCCAGTTTTTCCTTATGGTTCAATATACCAAGTTAATTCCACTAGTGACTATATCATTGCCATCATTTACCAAAATGACGGCTAGATACCAGAGCCAAGGCAAGAAAAGACCCTAAAACAACACCTTTACCTAATTATGATCAAGTTACTAATTCAAAATATCTTTCTGCCGATATAGCAGAATAAATAAAAAGTGAGCTTTAAGGTTTATTATGTGACTTTTTGAATGAATAAGCATTTTTTAAAAAGCAAAACATATCCAATTATTTTAAAATCCAACTCCCTACAAAATAAAAAGATGGGCAAAAGTAGAAGAATAAAATGAGAGCATCGTAATAACAGTATCGTTCAGCATCTCAATGATATCAAACTATACCCACTGTGATCTCTAGATCTCCACTGGAAAGAAGCGGGCTTTGATCGTGTCAACAGCGTCGCCTTGGGTATAACTGTATGAAGACTTAGGGAGCCTTGATGAAGCCAGAGTGGGTTAAGGAAAGAAAAGAATTTTCCCCACAACTGTGGGAAAAACTAGTAAGAATCAACAAGAGGCACAACAATTCTTTGTTGTATATCGTTCGCAAAATATTCCAAAAATGAATATGAGATAGTCAGGACTTTTTTCCCCCCAACTCCTGGAAGAAAGGTTATGAAATGTCCTTACATCGTCCACCTCACTGCCCAATGCAGGACGAGGCTCAAGTTCTGAGGAGCGGTCCTAGTGTGCAGCACTGGGATGCCTGTGAGGGTGTGGGTTCTATGTATTTGTTTTTTTTGCAGCAGGATAGGGAGAAGACATAAAATTAAATACATGACATTTGCAGCACTAAGTTATCACACAGGACACTAACTTGATGATTCAATCTTGGATGCAAGAAACCCCAAGATTTTCAACAATGTATCATGTTCGTGCACAACCAGAAAAACAGAGAACCACAGATGTCCTGGAGGAGAGAGATCCAAAGTAGAAGTCTGAGAACAGAAGAGCTGTGACCCACATACTCAAATTCAGACTTTTAAACACAAACCACATTAACTGAAATCTTAAAGTCAATACAAATTGTCCTTACCAAGGAGAAAGTTAACTACAGGCAGCAGAGGCCATTCTCACATTTAGTTTAAAAGAGTCCCATAATCACACAAAAAACAATAGTATACTGTTTGCTTCCACAGATTAATATATAACATTTATGTTTACTAAGTTGGACAAGAAAAGTTAATAGGTAAACCATGTTCTGATAATCTTAACTCAGCTAGTTAGAGTCTGATCAACTAGTTAGAGCTTGGTAGAAATGAACCCTCAGTTGGTTTGGTTTTATTGGAGGCATCTACCATATTTTCACAGCCACAGACAACACTTCTGAAATAGCCAGAAAGGCAATTAAAAGGAAAAGAATAGAAGAGTCAGGACAAACTTGTTACTGCAAAACACCAAGCACACGTGTTTTTGATAATGGAATAGTAAGTAGCATCATCATATGCAGTCATGTGCCACTTAATGACTTCCCAGTCAAAGATGGGGAACATATACGATGGTGGTCACATAAGGTTATAATAAAGCGGAAAGATTCTTATCACCTAGTGACATCGTAGCTGTCACAAAGTCGTAGCACAACACACTGCTCATGTGTCTGTGGTGATGCTGATGTAAACAAACCTACTGCTCTGCCAGTCGTTTAAAAGTATAGCACCTACAATTACGTCCAGTACATAATACTTGATAATGATGGAAAATGACTATCTTAATGTCTTTACGATACTATACTTTGTATTGTTATTTTTAAGTGTACTTTCTTCCTATAAAAAATAAAGTTTGCTGTAAAGCATGTAAAGTATGCCATGTTACGCCAGCAGCAGCCTTACTCGTCTTTTGTTTACTGCATCTCTTGTTGCAGCATCTTCTCTTGTGGTTGCTTTAATCTCGTGTTGTTTTCTAGAGTAACATGCTGTACAGGCTTGTAGCCTAGGAGTGACAGGCTATACCGTGTAGCCTAGGTGTGCAGTAGGCTCTACCAACCAAGTTTGTGTAAATGCACTTTATGAGATTCACACAATGATGACATCATATTTCTTTCATCGTTAAATGGTGTATGACTGTGTTACGGAGTGTGTTCCTTGTTTGCTTTCTGGTGTAGACAGTACTGAAGTCGTCTGTTTATAGGTGTTGTTACTTTGTATAAAATTACAACGAAACAAAACTACTCTTTAAAATCCTTTAATGAATGTAAAAATAATTGTAGAATCCCTCTAAAATTGGAGCTATACATTACTTTGGGTTGTCCAGTGCCTGGTAGAGAGTAGGAACTTGGTAATTTTCAATGAAGTAACATACGTTCGAAGACAGACATAACATCCTTCCTCAAATTATTGAAATCGGTGGCATTTACTCAACAATAAAGACATACAGAACATGTGTTATGTGTCAGACATTGTAGAATGAAAAGAATAATTTCATTAGTTTTTTTGATGAAGGCTGTATCTATATGAGGGGGTATAAATGAGTTAACCACTTAGATTTTCAAAAACATGTAGACAAGTGGTATCATGTAATTAAAATCTGAAAGTTAACTTTTTTTTAGTACAGGCATGCTTCAGAAATATTGCAAGTTTGGTTCTAGATCATAGCAATAAAGAGAGTACTCAGTAAAGCGAGTCTTAGTCTTTTTACTGGTGGTGGGTCTTGCCTTCAATTTGTGAAAAAGACAATTATCTATGAAGCGCAATAAGGTGAAGCACAGTAAGATGAGGTATACTTGCATTTAGTTGGATGACAAAACATTCGAATAAGGCACACAGTACTAAACATGTGAATATTTAGAAATATATTCAACAGCAAACATCGCTTTTGTTCTAAATATCTGATATCCAGTAACTAGTCTACAAGAAGCCAGTCCTTAAAAATCAATGTGTTCATATCGTGTTTGGGCAAAAAACAAACAAAACAAAAAAAACAGCAACAGAAAGGTATTTTCAAGATTCTGTTCTCAAAGTTGGTTATTGAGAGGCACCAAAATAAAACCAGCAGATGACTCTGAACAATTAAAATACATACATTTCTAGGTAGACAGATATGGATATATGAAGCAACAAGCAAAGATAATAAAACAAAAGAAGGGACAGAAACTAGGCTAAATAGAGAAGTCACCAAAAGAAAGCCCATAGTGGGCTGGAAAGAGATGAAATGGCCACAGATAGGGTGGCCAGAAGAGCTGGGAAAAACAGTGATAACTTAAGCAAGGAAGCATGAGAAGAGAATAAAAGCTGGGCCATCTAGAAAGAATACTAGGCACCCACACTCAGCAAAGGCAAGCAGGTTTGTAGTAGAAAGCAAAAAAACATGAGCTTTACATTTCTTCAGGCACATATGTTCAAATGACAAAAATATATGAGAATATAAGATGAAAATTCCAGAGTATCCTAGACTTTTAAAACTCTAACGGCTCCCATGTCCCCCTTCCAGCCTCTATTCTTCTTTTCAGACTCTTAACTCTAAGTCCCGTGATAATGATTACAAACTTTGGAATCGAAAGGGCTTTGCTGACATGCTAAAGAGGCCAAAGAGTCTGCAAATTGAATCCTTGCAGATACCACCCAGAGTTTTACTCTGGTCTCCAAGCCCGTGGCAAACTCTAAGAGATCAAAATGCCTTAAGGTAAATCACATCCCCTAATCAAGTGGAAACCAAGTGAGGGGTCAAGGAGGAAATGTGAAAAATCCTGATTCATAATGTGATCTCACAGAGTCAATTCAGAGTAGCCAACTAGCAAATTTTTAGTAAAGGGAAGAAACAAAAAAATGCACTGAGAAATCATTGCATGTTAGTACAATTAAAAGAAAAAAGAGATTTAATATTACAAAAGGGAAAAACCATAAGAGAACTATAAGAAAGTACATAATTTGAATACTCTTACCCTGTACATCCCCTAGAAAAAGACCATAAACACAAATGTTTGCAATTTTCTGAGGAGATAATTATTATTAATTCTGAGGGAGAAAGAGGCAACTGATTGTAAAGACTGGCTGAGGCAAGAATGAGAAAGTATCATATAAGAGGACACACACCTAATTTCATAATCCAGGCTCCCTGCCAAGATTCACGTATCATATCAGAGGACACACACCTAATTTCATAATCCAGGCTCCCTGCCAAGATTCACATAGCTCTATTTGAATAACATCTGACCATACCCCCTCATTAAAAGAATGAGTCTTTCTGTACAAAAGACTAGATAACTCTTATTACCAGTCCTAAAAGAGTCACATCACCTAAACAATATTTCAGGCAGTTCTGCAGAAAAATTGAAAGTTTAAACATTTTTACTCCCGAGATCTAGGTACTGTTTCCATTTCGATGACCCTGTCAGCCTATTTCTTTTAAATATCTCTAAGAGACAGTCTTTGAATAAGTTAGTCCATGGATTGGATGTACTCTACAGAAGTTATAAAGTTCTCTGGAGGAGCTATACTCTAGTGATGGGCCTCGTGATTCCCTAAGCGTCAAGAATGGCATTTCGCGTTTAAGGATGAACTCTACATGAAATAGCCTTTAAAAAATATAGCCCATGTTAAACGGGTTTAAAACTGCAACCCATTTACTTTAAAACACCCTAAACGCCACTTTACCTGTCCTGTCAGTCCCGGGCAAGTCTAGGATGTGAGAAGCCTTCCAGAGCTCCAAACGGTGTTCTATATTTAAACCAAGAACCTCAAGGTAGGCGAAGGCGACATCAAGGACCCATCAGTGTGCAGAAAGCGGGGAGGCCCAGTTTGCCCTCCCAGAGAGGGGTGCCTACAGACATTCGGGACAATAGTGACAAGAGGGACCCCGTGAAGTCGCCTTGCCAGGCCGCTGCGGACCCGATGCCTCGGGGGCACGACGGGGAGAAGCGCAACCCGGGGTGCAGCCCTAAGGACCAGGTTCCGCGGCGGCAGCCCGGGGATCCTCCGTCTCGGCGTGGCTGGAGCGCGGCCTCCGGACAGCTGCGCGCAGCTGGACGCGGCCCTCTGCGCCCCCGCCCCAGCCCTTCCGCTGGGCGCGGGCGCCCAGGCAGCCCCTCGCCCGCGGCCCCACCGCGTGGCCGGAGGCTTGGCAACTTACTGGGGCAGTGCCAGGGCCGCGCCGAGAGGACGGTGGAGGGCGAGCGGCTGGAGCACGTCGGGGATCCGTGGCCGGGGAAGGCTGGAGGAGCGGCTGCCGCGTTGCTGGTCCGCGCGGATAGGAGCGCCCGGGTCGCCGCGCTGCAGAAGGCGGGCTGGGCACGTGCGCGCCCTTCTGTGTAGCCACACGGGGGGCGGGACGCGAGGCCGGGTGGCGCCGCCCCCTTCGCGCCCCCGCGCGGCCCCTCCGCCAGGCGAGCCCAGAGACGCCGGCCAATCCGCGGTAGGCAGTGTCCCGCCGCCGTGGCTTTGGGGTCCCTGCACCGCCTGCAGCGCGGGCACTCGTGAGCGTGCGCTCGCCTGGGGCTCGGCGAGTGGGCCTGGGAAGCGGGGCTCTGCTGGAGGGGAAACGGGGCGGTCCCGGGATTCTTGCTTTCCCTCGAGGGCCCATCTTCAGGGGGCTTTCTGAAGCTGCTTCTAAGCAGCGTTCTTCCGAATGGAAGAATTTGTAAATAAGAAAATAATGATAATAAAGTAGAATTATGATCACAATAGACGCCCAAATGCGTGCGCTTTGTCAAATAGTACTACTTCGCCGATTAAAAACCATAAAAGTTTAGAAAAATATGCAGTTGCTATTTTGAATAGGTAGTCATGATTATTTGAGGTTGGGCTATAAGAAAATGACATTTGGTATTTCCAAGAGAGCAAGAGAAGTTACACAATCAAGGCATTTCATACTGTGCTACTATTTACCTTAGGAGTCTCTGATACGATGAAAGTCATAATGTGAAACTTAATTTTAATCCAAAAAGAGGCAAAACAATGACAATGAATTGAACAGTATGTTATTTTTGTTTGATAGAAAAGCCTATCTTATTTTGTTTAAAATTGGTGGTAAACACCCCTTTATTCATTTACTAGTAATACTATTAATTTTAGCAAAGTGCTATATTTAAATTGATGCGTTACATATATATTTTTAATGTCATGCTCTAAACCATTCTTCTTTAAGAAATGTGTTCCCAAGAGAATCTGATTAAATGTTTGGGGCTTCACTCCAGAAAATGTACATGCAGAAAATCTCAGTAACTATTTCCCAAGTTTGTGTACATTGTGAAGCCATCCATGGACCACATTAAAGAACTGGAAGTCTAGCACAGTGGCTACAAGGGTATTTTCTGTTATAGTAAGTATCCTTAGTAAGTATCCTAGAGACTGTTAATATAAAACAGATTCCATAAGCAAATAATCATTAATGCCATTGAGGAAAATGATATTATTGACTCTGACACAAAATTCTTTCAATCCCACAAATGCTTGGAGGCATGGCGCAAGAGAGTGAAGACTCCCGACTCAAACTTTTTCTCATTTCTAAGACTCCTAAAGTAAATTTCTAAGGATCTGATCTAAAAATGTTCACCTTTCTTTTTTTTTTTTAACAGAGGTTATTTTTAAGTTTAAGAGAATATTCCCTCACATATTTTTATTTAAATACCCCAAAGGGACAGTTTGTGAATAGGTGGAAACACAACTATTTTACATTTAGAAACTGGCAATTTAGTCAGAATACCAATCTCTGAGTTTATCTAGTTATCTGCCCATCTGATTTGGGTACTACCTGAAACAAAAACATCGTGTTCATGTATGTGAATTATTAAAAGCTATTTCATCTCTTAGCAAAAATGAGTAAGTCCTTTCTAACGAGCACGATGTTTGATGAATATCTGGACACACTAGTCTTTGACTTACATATTCCTTTTCCTGTTTGAAATTATTGATTAACTGTGAATCCCGCATCTGATCTTTGGTTATTTCTCAACTTTTAATGTGTTTTGATGTAGAAAGAGGAAAACATCCACAGATCTAGTATGACTCTCTATATCGGACTATGACAGATGAGGGAAATTAGAATAGACTAGAAACAAAATACTTAAAATGGAGTAAGCTATTTTGACTTCTTCATTTGCATTTTCCTTTGCACTATTCCCGCTACTCAGAATGGAATTAGCCCCTTTTTTCTCTTGAGTAATGCTTTCACCACCGTTTTTATTTTCCACATCTCCCTGTCTGAAGCACCTCAGTGACTTTTTACTGTCATCTGTTAAGCTTCTGGCATCCTTAGGAATGAAACAGAAATTCCAGCTTAATCATTTGCAGCAGGAGTAACCTAGGTTGTCATTTTCCAAAGATTTCAGAATCATTTGTGTACGTCTGAACTCCTAAGGAAATTACAGAGAATTTCAAGAGACTTTTGTAGCTGAATAAATTTCACACTGTCTACTCCTAGACCTGCCAAATACAACCCAAAGTAAGCTCATGTCTACAAGTAAGGGATCTACTTTAACTTTCAAGACTGAATAAGTTGATTCTTTTTAGTTCTGCTTTTGACTCCATTATCCTCGAGCTATTGTGGCAAAGATAAAGCTAAAAATCCACCTTTTTTTTTCTTCAGATCATTAGATACTAGACACTGATGCTTGCATTATAATTAAATAGGCTTGAAAGAGAAAAAAGATTGGATGGAATTCAGGCCACTAGAATTTCAAAAGGGCTTTCAGACCATTGTTGTACTCCGCTCCTGTTTCAAAAATGTGTAAAAAATTAAAGGCAACTTTCCACTGGACACACTCCATGTTTGCCCATCCTTTAAGGTAAGCAAAAATATATTTAAAAATTGGTTGGAAAAAATACAATAAGTCCCTATTATGGCAAATTATCTTTTAAATTCTTTTTTTTTTTTTCCTGCTTATCTTTTAACTAAGATCACATAATCATTTTGCAATGGTGTTCAGTCCTGCACTGCTTTCCCTATGATTTTCCTTGTACCCTTCACTTGGCTTGTTTCTGGGTTTTCTTTACCTTGGCCATAATCAAGAATCTCCTAGGACTCCACCCACTCCGTGTTGGTGTCTGTTTCCTTCTGCTAGGGTTCCTGCTGGGTCTGTATCTGCTCAAAAACATCAGCTGTCTCAATCCAAACATCTTCAGTCAGTCTGTTGCTCTAAGGACTGGAACCCAGGGGTTTAGAAGAGAGCCCAACTAATGTGAATCCTTCTCTTTTTCCTTTCAGCCTTGAAAAAGGTTCTAATTGCTCTAGAGATCCCTTCCTAGCCATTGTCAATGAACTTTTCCAATGGACAGTTCTCATCTGCCTCAAATTCTCTCCTGTTTCCTGCCCCTTTCTGTCTTAAATTGTCTCCTGCCTTGGCGCCCACGATCTCCTCGTTTTCTTCCTACCATCCTGATAACTCTTTGTGCTTTTTGCTAACTATGGAACTCTTAAGATTAAATTCTTGAATCATTCTTATCTCAATCCACCTTCACAATCTTAGTTGTCATTTATTCCTAAGGCTCGACCAACTTGATAGCCTTGAAACAAAAGCTTTGCCAGACCTCATCTTTCATCCTTGCCCCAAACTGGGTCTTTGGTGAGATGAACTTGCCAGCACCTGAAATTATATGGTTGAAAACAAATCCATCCCTCTCTTAGGCCAGTATCTCTCTGACTTCTTCCTTACTATTCTCCCGGTACACCAGGTACCTTAAGTACTGTTAACTCTTTTTTCTCCTTTACTTTTTTTTGTGTTCCTTCAGTCAAAAGGTTCTACTATTCCTCCATTTATTCTTTACCAAAGATACAATCCTTTCTTTTGATTTCTATGAATTCACTACCCCAATCTCTATCCTCATTATGTTAAGACAAATTATTGTAGTCTTCTAAAATCTCATGGTATCTTCTCATTGCTTATAGAATCAAACTAAACTCCTCCTATCATGTAAAGTCTCCATCAATTGCCTCTACATTTTCTCAACTTATCTTTTAAATCTGTGTTGTCCAATATGGTAGCCACTAGCCATCTGTGGCTCTTGAGCACTTGATCTGTGGCTAGTCCAAATTGAGATGTGCTAGAGTAATATACACTGCATTTCAAAGACTTAGTACAATTAAAATCATGTAAAAATGTCTTATCAATACTTTTTTCGTATAGATTACATGTTGAAATAATGTTTGGGATATATTGGGCTAAGTAATAAATATATTAGATTTGTTCGCAACCATTCTTTTGACTTCTTTTTAGAGAGACTGCTGGAAAATTTTTAATGACAACTGTGGCTCACCTTCTATTTACATTGCACAGTGCTGCTTTGGACAATCGATAAACCTGTTCTGGGGTAGACACAGTGCAGCAGATCAGAGGCATTTTCTAAAAGGAAAGAATAACCCTGCCTCAACCTGCCCTTTAAAACCCAGCTGGGGAGATAAGACATTGAAAGTCAATTATTGATACAACCAGAGGGCAAATACCAAACGACTGAAGATTAGCTCAATGGGAGCTTAAAGGAAAGAGGTGGTCACAGATGCTTTTTCTGAAGAGGTGGAATTTTAAAAGATCCTTGAAAGACATATAGTATTTCCTTTTTGCAGCTGTAAAGGAAAGAGAAAGACTTTCTGGGTCAGAGGAGGTGGGAAAAAACTGAGTAGGTTTGGGATAAAATGTGTAGACCAATTTGTCTGGGGACAAATAGTCCTGACGAGAACTCGAGTCTACACATCTCCTGTGCCTCTATGCGCTCAATCTTCTCCAGAACGATTTCTTGCCTGTTTTTCATCAATCTCTGTCCCATTGCTTTCTTCTAGGCTTTACCATCCTCAGGAACTGAAGCTAGAAAATGGAGGCACATGCGTGTTGCCAGCCAGATCTTTGCCTTACTTCTGACCAGGCTTCCAGGAAGCAGGCTTCAAATGTAGCCTCCTGGACAATGGCACTGCCCGGTGTTTTCACTGAGGGAGCATTCTCTTTAGCTGGTTATACTTTTGAATGGAGAGTCCAACCCATGTAAAGAACAGAACTCAGTGTTTATTAACTTGCTGCTTACCTTGGTTGACCAAGCATTCTGATTTGCTCAAGACTATCCCAGTTTTAGCACTAAGAGCTCCATGTTCCAGGAAACCTTTTAGTCATAGGGAAACTGGGATGTTTGGTCCATCTTATGTACTCATGTTCCAGGCTCTGACTTTGTTTTTCATTTTTAGTCACTGACCTCCTGCTAATTTTATTTCTATGACAAAATGACAGAGACAGTGTAATTATGTTTAAAAAGAATGTAGTTGCTTTCTCTGGCCACTGCAGTGCTGATTTGACAACATTTTCTTCTTAGCCTCAGTTTCGAGATGTCCTGGCGGGGCGGGGGGTCACAATTTTTCATATTAAATTTATTCACCTTCCATTTATAAAATATGTCACTGGATACTGTCAGGAGGAAGGGTATCATACACTCAATCAAATAAAGGAGGGATATTTCAGTTCCAAAAAGTGGGAATAGAAGTCCTTCCTGCAAGTAGACTTTTCTCGTCTTTGGAATCGAATCATCTCTGTCAGTTCCCTGTCACTCCCTCCTGAGACTTCCTCCTCGCCCCTCTGAAACCATGCTTCTCCTGTAAGTCCCATTCTTGTTCTCAAGGGCTATTAGCTAAAAGTCAGCATCAAAGGAAGTGGAAAACCCCAAGATGAGAAATTCGGAGAAGTTGGTTCAATTCCAAGTTCTGGCAGTAAAAGGGCTGCATGATTAAAAAGACTCCAGGTACCAACGGAATGAAGGCACAATGGTGAGAAAATGGGCAGTGGGTTAGAACTCTTAAGATCCTAAACTGAAAACTTTAAGGTCTTGTTATCCATGACATAGATTCATAAAGCCATAATAGAATCACCCATGTAAAAGTTCTAGCATGAATCTTAAAGAATATCTAAATTCCAATTTCCACTTAGCAACAACTTCTTGCACAGTGCTGTGAATTTCAAAGTTGCAAAACTTGGGTCTCAAAATACTCATGTGGAAAATATTCCTGTCTAGCACCTTCCAGGGTTTCTCTGTAGCCTCATCAAAACATTAAATTCTTTGAGATCAAACAATGAAAAGTAAACTAACCTCTGGTGGTGTAGGGAAGGGAGACAGAGACTTGGATCCTTGTTCATCAAGACTTTGATGATGTCTCTACCTGTCTGGCTTAGGCTCACAAGATCCATCCCGTAAAAAGCTCTCTGAGTTGGTAATGTGTCCTAAAGACCTCAGGGGATGAGTGCTTCAGAGAGTAGATTTTTAGAGTTCTCATCTGTTTTACTTTTGTATTTGGATTGGCACCAATAGATGCCTCTCAGCAAATGAAGCAACCCTTTATTTCCCTTTTGTGTCCTAGACAGAAAGGCAGAGTCTGTGCTAACGATGAGCAATCTGGTCCACCTGCTTTTTCACAAGTCAATGCTGGCTTGCTCCTTCACAGGGAGAATGCCTGGGGTGCTTCCTGGGTTATATAGAAGCGTTGATTCCGCTGGCTGTCATGTGATTTGTTCCCTAGTCTCCACTATCAGACCAATCTGTGAACGGCAACTGTGCATTTTCTCCAGAGGTTTTAGAGGAAACTTGCCCTTTCGTGCTTTTATATGCAACTGAAGAGAGAGTTTTTATAGCCAGGCTAAATCTAGTAGGATCCTGGCCTAATCTGAAAGGTATTCCACTTCTGCTTAAATTTTCATTTTGATCTTTCTCAAAATTTAATTCTGAGCAAGAGATCATGAAATAAAAAGATGATGTGCAGTAAAAAGCACAAATTAATCCTACAGGTTGCTGACTTAACTAAATGTATGATTTTGAGTAAAAAGTTGCCAATTGAAACGAGGAAAATAAAACTTTAACTTCTTCAACAGACTGTGAGGAGATATGCAACTAAGCAAAGACACTGTGAATAAGTTAAATCACTAAGTAAGGTTTTGTATCAATTCATACTCCCGTAAGTCTGAAATTCAGTTTCAAATATGATTTAAAGTCAAAAATCAAATTCACTTCTCAGGTTATAGACGTAAAGCATATAATATAGCCTCATCTTTAACATTACATTGAAACAAATAAACTAAGGTTTTAAACAACTGACTTTTAAATCAATTTGTCCGAGCAGTCCTTCAACAGTCGTTCCCTATATGGTGCTGCCTCCATGGCTCAATAGCAATGATCGCTACAATGGGACTTGTAATCAGCTAATTGACCAAAGGGACTTCAGCACGCTAGTCATGCTGCTATGTCTTCTGCTGGCCCCATGGTGACCTTTTTTCTAGCATTCTTACAGTTCAGGAGTCCTTAGTGCAAACAATAACTAGCAGAAGGAAAACAGGAGAGAAGAGTCTTGAAATTACAATATTTTAATTTTAAATTCTCAATCACATTACCGCCAATGTAGGTATGTGATAATTATTGAAAGTACACAAAAATCTGTTTGTATTTGTTACTAATGCATCTAAGTGGGTCTCAGGAAAATCTACAGGACACCCAATTCCAATGCTGCCATCTCAGCCTCCCACAGGCCAGGCAGGTTACACCAAAATTTGAATTTAGTTAGGTATCAGATAATGAGGTGGGGAAAGGGAGGCCATGGAACTGAGAAAGCATTCAAATATAAAAATTTAAAAATACTAAGCCAGATAGGCAATACGCAAATACAGGCTGAATTAGGCCTCAGGGCTGCAAACTTTCAACACCTACTCTAAAAGTTACTCATATAATCATGCAGTCAACTGGAATCATTTAATAAAATTATTATTTTTAACCCCATTCACTACAGGCTTAGTGGATATTTAATTTTCTGCACTATTCTAGTATGGTATTCCCTTTAAGGTATTGTTTTATTTGTTGTTTTTTAAACAAATACAAAGTTTAGTATAAATTCTTTTCAAAAAGTTACATAAGCATATTTCCCATGAGAAATTCTACTTGTTTGCATGGGAAACTATACAAAAGAGTTTATTAGCAATAAGATTGTTCATGATCATCAGACTAGCAAAGTAATCCTTTATTAACTGAGTGCATATTCTAATCCTCCTGTATGAATTATGTGAATAAAATCTTTGAAGTATTGTTGAGAAGGTAATTTGGCTAAATTGAACTTGACAGTGCCCCTTTATCTAGTTCCAATGTGATTAGACTTTGAGACGCATATAGAATCATAGAGAATACTTGTTTAAAATGTGACTCAATGAGTTCACTTCAGCATTAGATAAAGCAGCTCGGGACAATAAAAACTATTGAATAAAAGTGGCTTTACATCCACAATTTAATACTTCCTTTTTTATTTTGGGGGTTCACTTTAGTAGAACGTATCACATCATTTTATATTTAAGAAAAGTTGGCAGTAATATTCAAGGCAACAGACATTCATTTTATAACTGTATATTGTAGACCTGTAAGATCTGACTGGTTATGCCCTGCATAACCCCAGGAAGTGTCATTCATGTGGATGACAATATGAAAAGAGTTATGCAGAATACAATTTACAGCCTTCTTTAAGGCAGCCTCACTGAGGATTCAAGAGTTAAATAAACTGTTCCACATAAGTATGATTCTCAAAGAATTTGTTCATTTAAGTGCCCAACTTCAAAATGCCTGTGTGTATATATATATATATATGTATTTGCAATTAAGTATTTAAATGGATTTTTAAAACTTGTGTATAATTTCCTGGATTCTTAAAGAGATTGTGCAGAAGAAATTCTCTTGTACTTTTGGGTCACGATTATGAGCATGCAAACAATTAGAACACTGCTTTGTAATATACGTTATCTCAGTGGTTATTGAAGTGTGCTGGCTAATGACCACTTCAATGATGCTTTCAAAATGTTATTGACATGTCCTTCAAGAAAAGACAGTTTTCAAGGATGCTTACTTTGTTTTGGGTTTTCCCAGAAACAAACACTGAGACAAGAATTTGACAAAGAAATTTATTTGGGAGGAATAGGGATTAGAGAATTAAGATAGGAAAAGGAAGGAAGCTAATAAAAGGTGTGTTATCAAGAAAAGTACTGCATTGACAAGTGAAGCTTAATCCCTTGGGAAACAGTATAGATGACGTGTCTCAGAATTATCTCACTGAGGGAGAAGAAAATGGGATAATTATACACCAATTCCATCAAATTTGGTCCAGGGCTTCTCCTGCAGTCTGTTACCTACTCCAGAACATGGGTAAACATGATTTAAAGACCAGAAAAAGCCCCTACAAATTATGCAGGACATAGCTTTCCTTTTCTTTATTATGTAGTAGGAACCCTGTATCCCCATGTGACCTAGGGTTTCCTTCTTTGCTTATTTGGAATAAGAAGCTGAAAATGACAAGATGTAACTCAAGATTCAGTGGAGCCCTTACTTTGTTCCCTTATAGAAGGATCCTCTCCTTCCCAGGAACAAGGACCTTTGACCCAGCAGAGGCAAAACTTGTGGGGCTTGGAAGCACAAAGTCCCCAGGTCATTCCCCGACCCATGTATTTTAAACATGGACACTGCAGCAGACTAACTTGTTTAATTCAATTAAAATGGAGTATGACAGGAACAGCAGCCTCTGCATTCTGCCATTTTGTCCATGATGTGATATTCCTCTTGATTTATTATCATAGATGAGGCTGGGGGAGAGTACATTTTCAGACTTCCCTTCGGTCTTTCTGAACACAGGACTTACTCCGCAGGTTAAAGAACCAGCATGAGGTGAGGTTTTACGGGTCTAATTATAGTCATTTTAATTGTGCCCTTGGGCAGCAGAGAAATTTCTACGTGGTGGTACCATAGAGCCACGGAGTTTTCTGTGAGAAGGGCTTGGGCCAGTACTCCAGACCCCATATATCATCTAGCCTCTGTGCAACCCCATTCTAAATCGGGGCCATGATGTTGATTTACGGCCACCGGCATGAGTGTTCTGCATTCAACACCTGGAGCTTAACTCTGCTCCAGAAGAAGTAGGAAACAGTGTCAAGCATGTGCCTCAAAGTCACCCTCAGAGAGAGAGACCTGAGGTATTTGCACACCAGCTCCCTTCAGTCAGAGGCTGAGGGCTGCTCCCAGGAAGTTTAGTTCTCCAGCATAGCTAGCCTGCCACGTGTTCAGGCACAGCAGGCTCTGGTGGCAAGAAAAAGCCTTTGTGTGCAGGCTTGGTGATTAGAAGTCAGTACTCTGTGCACTATTAAAACAGTAATAGCCAAAGGGACATGTGTGAGAGACTGACATTACTTTCTACTTTTAATTCACTTTTATTTTTATTTATTTGACTTTATTTTATTGTATTTTTAAAACCTCACAAACAAGAAACTGATGATTAAATCCTTTGTTTATATTGCTTACAAAACTATAAAACCTAACCAAATTATAAATTAAAAGGAAATAAATTTGCAAACAAATAAAACTAAAATGAACATCAATTCAATATGAGAGATACTTTGCTAAAACTAAAACATCACATAAAATACAAATATGGCACTGACTGGTAGGATTTTTGAGTCAGTTTTCCTGTATTTCATATGAAGACTCAGCTTTTCCCACCATTTTCTAACTTTTTTTAATTACTAAAGAACATTCATTTACTTAGTGAGCCATAAATCATTTACATCATTTGGCTTGATTGCATTATCTATATACGAAGCCATTCTCTTTTCTTTTATTCTTAAGATCCAACAATTAAGGTGATATTATAATGTAAATGTAAATGCAAACTCTGGAAGGGAATGTAACAAAAACATTGTATGCTCATAGAAAACATATGAGATTGTAATAAAAACATTACATTACATAGAGAAACAGTACTATTTCTCAAATTGGAGAACTTGCAGACTCCAATTTGAGAAATAATGCTGTGCTCAACTGGTAGTGAGTGTTGTATCCATCTTAAGAATGTAGAACTAATGTTAGCCAAAACACATATGAATGATGTCAACCTTGACCGTATAAAAATATAATACGATGAATCAAACCAGATTCGACAATACATTAAAAGGATTGTACACTATGACCAAGTGAAATTCATGCCAAAGATGCAAGGATGGTTCACCATCTGATCTTCAAATTAATAAATGCAATACATCACATTAACAAAATAAAAGATAAAAACTATGCCATAATTTCAATAGATGCAGAAAAAGCATTTGAAAAAATCCAACATTCTGTTATGATAAGAAAAAAACTTTCAACAAAGTCGATGCAGAAGGAACATATCTTAACATAATAAAGGCCATATATGAGAAATGCTAAAAAGCTGAAAGCCTTTCCTCTCAGATCAGAAACAAGCCAAAAATGCCCACTATCAACACTTCTATTCAATGTAGTATTGGAAGTCCTAGCCACAGCAATCAAATAAGACAAAGAAATAAAAGGCATCCAATTTGGAAAAGAAGTAAAACTGTCATTACTTGCAGATGACATGATACTATATATAGAAAATCCTAAAATTCCACCCAAAACTATTAGAACTAATAAATTACTTGAGTGAAGTTGCAGGATACAGAATCAATATATAAAAATCTGTTGTGTTTCTACACACCAATAATGAATAATGAGAAAAAAAATTTAAGAAATCTCAATAACAATTGCATCAAAAAATATAAAATTCATAGGAATAAATTTAACCAAAGAGGTGAAAGACTTATATTCCAAAACTATAAGACATTGAAGAAAAAAAATTGAATGTGATACAAATAAATAGAAAGATATACATCACTCATGGATTGGAAGGAATAATATTGTTAAAATATCTTTACTATCTAAAGTAATATACAAATTCAATGCAATCCCTATGAAAATATTAATGGCATTCTTCTCAGAAATAGAAAAATTAATCCTAAAATCTATATGGAGTCATAGAAACCCATATAGCTAAAGAAATCTTGAGAAAGAAGAAAGTGGGAGGTATCATGCTCCCTGATATCAAAATCTGCTACAAAGCTACAATAATCAAAACAGTATGGTACTGGTATAAAAACAGATATATATATCAATGAAACAGAATAGAGAGCCCAGAAATAAAGCCTCGCTTATACTGTCAATTAATTTATAACAACGGAGGTAAGGATATACAGAGGGTAAAGACAGTCTCTTCAATAGTGGTGTTAGGAAAACTGGACAGACACATGCAAAAAAAATGAAATGGGACCACTTTCTTACACTGTATGCAAAAATAAACTCAAAATGTTAAACCTGAAATCATAAAATTCCTGACATTGTTCTTGGTAAATATATATATATATAATCTCCTTGGGCAAGGAAAACAAAACCAAAAATAAACAAATGGGAATGCAGCAAACTAAAATGATTTTGCACAGTGAAGGACACCATCAACAAAATGAAAAGACAACCTACTGAATGGAAGAAGATATTTGCAAATGATGTATCCAATAAAGGGTTAATATCCAAACTATATAAAGAACTCATACACCTTAACACCAAAAAAACCCCAAACAATCCAATTGAAAAATGGGCAGAGGATCTGAATAGACATTTCTCCCAAAAGGACATATAGATGGGCAAAAAATATAAGAAAAGATGCTCATCACAAATCATCAGGGAAATGCAAATTAAAACCATGATGAGATATCGCTTCACACCTGTCAGAATGGTTATCATCAATAAATCAACAAATAAGAAGTGGCAAGGATGTAGAGAAAAGGGAATCCTTGTACACTGTTAGTAGAATTGTAAGCTAGTGCAGATACTGTGGAAAAGAGAATGGAGATGCCTCAAAAAATTAAAAATAGAGCTGTCATACAATCCATCAATTCCATTTCTGGGTATTTATCTGAAAAAAAAAAACCAAAAAATTTAATTCAAAAAGATTATGCACTCCTATGTTTATTACAACATTACTAGTAATATCCACGATATGGAAGTAACCTAGATGTCCATCAATAGATGAATGGATAAAGATGTGGCATACACACACACGTATATATACACACATATATATATACACACATACACACATACACACACAATGGAATATAATTCAGGAATAAAAAAGAATGAAATTTTGCCATTTTCAAAACATGAATAGACCTAGAGGGTATTATGCTGAGTGAAAAAAGTCAGACATAGACAAATGCCATATGATCCTACTTATATGTGGAATCTAAAAAAGAGAAATAACTGAATAAATAAAACTAAACAGAAACGAACCCATAGATACAGAGAACAAGTTGATGATTACCAAAGGAGAGGGGTTGAGGGAGGGAATTTTTTAAAAAGTAAATGAAACACTTCTTAGTTTTTCCTCTCTTAAGGAAACAAACAAACAAACCCAGGATGTAGGGTTATGGACATGCGAATACATAAGTGTAAGTGCTAATTTTATTTTTCATAATAAGGTCCTAAAGTTATTTGTAGGGATTGAGGAAAGAGTGAAGACAGGAAATATATAAAATGGAGTCTCTTTAACCAAGCTGCTAAAATTATTAACACCACAAAGTGTGAAGTATGAGGAAAGGATTCTATTTTTGTTTTAACTAGCCTGGGAACTTAAATTTTTGAATTTTCCAATCTTGCATCAATGCCTGGATATATATCAGTTTATGATTAGCCCCTAAAGAACTCATATACCCAGTCAACCTCATCCATAATCCTGCCTGCCTTGTAGGGTAGACTGGGGCATTGTCAAGACCATGGCCATATTGGGAACAAAGAGGCAGACACACCAGACCAACCCGATAATAAGTTATCGGCTTCGTGAAAGGGACTACCAATGGCTAAAGACGGTGTTCCAGAATTACCTCTCTTCAGCCATATACAGCAAGACGATAAGCTAGAACAGTGGTCAAAGTTATCTAGAGAAAAGGACTGCAGCCTTGCAGAATTTAGTAATGAGGCATCTGCTAATCCTGCTGAGTCTTCATAAGGGGAAGGATGAGAGTCCATCTCATACCTCTCTCTGCTCCATAGACCATCTAGTCTATGTTGAGGTAACGAAAGGTGGCTAGCTTTGAACTATATATGAGATTAAAGTTTTAAAATGAACTGAACTGTGATTTATGACCAAGATGGAGTCACAAGGATCAAATTTATCTTCCCTCCTGAAACTACCAAAAAAAAAAAAGACAGAATTTATGAAAGAATGATTTTCAAGACATACAAATAAGCACATGAAAAGATGCTCAACATTGTCAGTCCTTAGAGAAATGCAAATTAAAATCAAAATGAAATATCATTACATTCCAATTAGAATGACTAAAATTAAAAAGATTGACTGTGTCATGTGTTGGCAAAGACTTGGAAGAACTGGAACTCGCATCCACTTTTGATGAGATTATACAACGACTTTGGAAAACGATTTGGCAGTTTCTTAAAACATTGAGCATACATCTACCATATGCCTCAGCCATTGCACACCTAGGTGTTTATCCAAAAGAAACAAAGGCATATGCCCATACGAAAACTTGTACAGTTTTCACAGCAGCTTTATTTGTAATAATCCCAAACTAGAAGCAACTCAAATGTCCATCAACAGGTGAACAGATATACGAATTGTGGTATAACTGTATAATTAACTACAACATTTTACAGATGTTTTGTGTGTGTCAGAACTTATCCAATTGTACACTTCAAACATGTGCAGTTCATTGTATGCCAAAAATACCACAATAAAGCTGGTAAAGAAATAAGGAATTGAACTATGACTACAAGAATTGAAATGAGACTGCTCTAATAATCAAAGTTCTTGAAAAGTTATGGAATTGGACTGAGAGAAAGAGAAAATTGAGCTACTCAGGAAGAAACGGAGTAGGTTAGCAAACACAATTGGGGGAATTATAATTCTGTATATTCTAGTGAGTTGAGATTTTGCAATATATTAGTTACAAAATCAGCTGTTAACTTGCAATCACCGAATGCTACAGCCAAACCAAGAGCCTCATTATCTTATGATACCTTGATAACCCAGTGTTAGTGCAGCTCGTGCTTTTTCAAGATATCTTGGCCAATGCATCATGTGCTCAGCCTTGAGAATTAATCTTATTTCTCTTCCCTCTGAGTTCTGAGATAATTAAGATATAAACATAGACATTGGGGGCAAAATATTTGCTTGGATTTATTATAACTGAATTGGGGAATATGGCTTGGATCTAAGGTCCTAACCTTTCTTTATGATTTGGACTTAATCTATCAACAGCTGGTTGGCTGCATTTCCTCCCTGCCTCTTCTCCCCACCCCTCCCCACTCCCAACACAGGGATAATTGTAGTAGATTCACATGAAGAAGCAGGTGCAGAGAGAGAGAAAGGTTCTATCTGTTCAGGTCTTGAATATGTCACTGGGATAAGCTACTTGAGAAAAAGTTTGCAATTATTGGAGTTTATTGTCGTTACAAGCATCAAGCTGACCAAGAATAGGATGTATATTTTTGAATCACCAACTCTCCTCTGTAAATAAATCAGTGGATAGCATTCAGGTGGTTTTTCTTTTTTAATTTGCTACATACATTCCTCATATCAACACTAATCTCAGTACATTTTTTTCTCAGTTGATATTTAGTTCAAAAATTTAACTACTTTAACTACTGGCAAACTTGCGAAGCCATTTCCCTCACATATATGCCAAGAACTCCACATCAGTTGTTTAATTGTAAAGTGAAATATGGTAGATTTGAAAACATGCACAGAGTTGCTCCATCAATTTGTAACACATTAATACAAAAGTGTTGTATCATTTGCTCATTTAATTTAGGTATATTCACTGTGTACAGAGAGAAAGGGAGAGAGATGTAGAGGGAGACAGAGAATAGTACAGTTTCACCTACTCTTCTATTCAGTGTATTTATGCCCCCAAATTAAGCATGAGATAGAGGCTGAGAGTGCTTTTCATTCCTTAGCTGTTCTCAGATTCCATGTCTCTCGCATCCCACAGCACTAAGTGGTTTAAAGGTACACATGTTTTGTACATCATGGTCCCTGATGAAATCCATCTAACTTGTCCAGTGTCAACCAAAGAAGTAGTGATCTGTTCCAATTTTGCAGGAAAAACTGACTTTGTTGTAATAAATAAGATATAGTTCATCTAATGTAACTATTGGCATCCCAACATCACCATCCTAAGAGATATTAAAGGAAATATGTTTCCGTTGCTTCCTGTGCCACCTATTTAACTCAACCCCTAGATAAGACATAGTGCCTTTGTAATAGTTGCCATTCACCAGCATTTAGTAAAAAGAGTTTGGGGGGAGCTAATTCTGTTATCATTCTGAGCCTAATACTTATCTTCAACTTCATAGTTGGTTTGCCAAGCTTGTTGATGTATCTGTGAGACTAATTTTTTTTTTCTTTCCAAGGAGTACAATTTTGAATATCATTGTATTTTGTTCTCGTCTCTATGTTTAGCAACAAAACTAATCAATTTTATACTAGAAAGTATTATTTTGTGCTTCTTCTGGAAACAGATTCACCAGTGGGGTCATTGTACTTTTTCTTTTAACAATATGAGAGCTTCCATAGCTGCCTGACACTCTTTGGCAACATTTTATAATAAAATGTCCTGGGGACTATGGGTGACAGGATCACTAGTCTAATAAAAAAGTTTTCAGATATTCTTCAATAACTTTCTTATTAACTTGTTTTGAAGCCACTTATATAAAATCATCTTTCAGATTTATTTGTTCCAACACAAACTGTTTGTTATTCAATATTTATGCTGGTTGTATCATGTTCTCTATTTACACTTACGACTTTACTTGGAATTAGATGTTTAAAAATTATTTTATTCTTTAATAAATCATTCTTGGGCTGTGTGTCCATTTACATGATTGATTATAGAACAAACTATAATCATCGAAGAAGAAAAAGCTCCACACATATTTCTCTGGCTTATACTCTCCCATTGAACTTCACTGGTGATAAAACAAATGAAATCTACAACAATTTCAACACTCTTACAAGTATGCGCCTATATGACCAGGTCAGTCATGGCTTGGATTAGATAACTTCCTAAGATCATTTTTATACTTCCAAGAAAATGAGGCAAGTGGTCACTCAAGTCGTTACAGTACAGTGGAGAATCTGGGATTCGTGTTCTTGCTGTTGTGGTCCTCCTGTCCATTGATAAACCATGCTGTGGTTATAGACAAATTGAAAGCTAGAGCTAAAGTGGGTTTCTGGCATGACCTAGTGCAGTTATTTCATTCTGCACAGAAGGAAACAGAGACCTGGGTAATTTAAATGTCTTCCCTCAAGGCCATTGTACTAGTTAGTAGTAGGGCTAGAAAAAACAAAAAACAAAAAACAAAAAACAAAAAACTGGATGTCATGATTTTACACTATTAGTTTGCTTCTCGAAGCAAGTTTCATTACAATGCCTGTATATAATGGAGGAAAGTTCTCTGGAATTTCCCCAGTCAACTGGATGTCTTGACCTCAGGGGAGATTGTAAACATCAGGAGAAATGCATCACTAACGCATCACTGCTTAGGTAATGAAGGTGGCAGATGTCCAGTGGGTCAAGGCTTAAGCAGCTGGCAGGAGAGTAGTATCTGCTTCAGACATGCTTTACCACTGCACAAATATAGGATTTCAATACTTAGGACAACTTGTCCTTTAACCTTGTGATGTTAGAGTTGTGAGTGGAAATATGGGTGGAAAGACAGCAAGACAATGACTAAGCACTTGTCAAAACCATTTGTCAACCAGATAAAATGTATCCCCAGCCTGCAAAAATTCATTACATTATTAGAAAAGATAGATTTTCTAACATTGCTTTATCCATCTCTAACATACTGCTTAATTTTTTCTCTAAGAGATTAAAAAGATGTCTTAATGGTTAGGAAAGCTTAGGTTATGTCTCTATGGTTAGGTGAATATACTACAAAAGGCATAACTTTAAACAAACCTTAGGGGGAACTAAAGTAAGGCTAACTTGTTTCACCACGTGTCCCAACTAGCAGCCCTGTGATTAGTGGTATCAGGGGGTGTGTGGATGGGTGTGCTGTGGGGGTGTAGCTGGACAGCTGCAATCATTGCTATCTACCTGGTGTTGACGTAGGTGTCAAAAAGCAATTGACGGGCTTGATATGTTGGGCAATTCTTGTGAAAACTTAGTTAAAACTTCTCTTAGGCAAACACCTAAGTAAAAAACACTGTGAGTGTCCACTAGCTGGAACGTCCAGAGGCTGATCAGGTTTCCTCCTTGTACTGCATACACTTCATCCTAGCAGACTGTCAGGATGGGGTGGTGCAGGGTGATATATGCTTTCTTATTCAGAGATCCGCCATACAGACAAGTTCTCTGCTTTTTACTGTTACCTACAGCCTGATGTGAGACTGAAAATAAATGTTAGGCTAATATTAAATAATTTTGTTAGGGGGATATATAAAAGACTAAACAACTTTCCTTAAACTCAGTCAGAAGAGTGGTAACTTGACTTTGTGAGTGCAAAAGGGACTGCCATAACACTTCTGCAGGGAGTTGAATATAAAAATTATGTTTGATCTGCTGTGACCATAGAGTTAGCTATAAAAATTATTTCAAGAATGTTGTGTTTTTACAGTTGTCTGGAAAAAAGTAAACCTTTCTAAAAAGAATGAACAAGATGTACATAGACAAATTTTTTTTCCTTTTGAGTACAAACAAAATTTTACTTAATAAAAAGGAAAGATAATGCTATGCAGTTCTGAAGTGCAGCTGATTTTATGTCTGGCACTTAACAATTAAGCTTTATAATAAAGGAATAATGAGTTATTGGGGCTTTAAGTTTTTTTTTTTCAATAAGCATGAAGTCTTATACTTTGAAAATTCTCTTGATGCGACTGCATTGATCATCATCCAGTTCATAGAGAAATATGGGCCTTTTAAAACTGTATACAAACAGGTAAAGTTTATACAGTCTACTTTCTAAGTGTTTTCAATTAAAAATAATCAGCCAAAATAGTGTATAGAAAAAAATTCAGATATCAAACTATACAGAAAACCTAGGGACAAGATGGCAGGATCTACATCCTTGAAGCTTCTTTCAAACACAATAATTGACTTTATATAAATAACATGTTATTCTCTTACTCTTCTGCTAACCTCTAAAGGAAACAGATACAGTCAACTTCACTTCCACTTAAATTAGTAAGTCTGAACACAAGATTTTTTTAGTTTTATGTATTCATAAGCGATGCAAAGGTCATCCATAAAGCCTGAGGTTATTAAATAAGGGATATTCCCAAATGAGATATTAAAATAGGAACAAGTAAAATTCAGCACTGTGCCGAGTTTTTACTAGAATTCATTAAGAATACAAATGAAAAGAATTTCATTGGGTTTGGTTGAGAGAAAAACTATACTAACTTTTCCCAGAACACATTTTAACAATCACTGTTCCCTTTGATTTTTAAGCTCACATGTATTACAAAGCAAATTAAATCCATATGTTTCTGATTCACTTACACTCAACTCATCAAAATGTAGTTGCAGGAGCTTCCTGAAGTTTGAGCAGTTTCTAAACCATATTTCATCCTTATGAAATAGAACTCAAAGACAGAATTAGATTGTACTTAGCTATACAATTATTTTAAACTATCTGAAGAATTTCACTAACTTGTGTGGCTTAATACATATTATTGTGCTATCTTTTGGAAATAAACAAACAGTACAAATCTTTAGCCAAATAAATCCTTACTATTCCTTCTACCCACTGCCTTTTGGCTTCCATTGTTTTTCAAGGGAAACAGAAGGAATTTGGCCTGCAAAAAGGAATCTGTTCTCTCCTCAAGGAACATAATGTATTCGATTACTTTTCTCTCTAATTCTTCATATAAACAACAATGCTTGTCAGCTATGGAGTTAAATAATTTTCATTCCTCATTGCTGGGTAGACTTTTATTCAAGGAATTTTAGTCAGAGATTGATTATTGTTTATAATCACTTAAAGTATTAGCTCCATGAAGGCAGTCACTGCATTCTTTAGTCTTGCCTTTCCACATTGTACACAACACCAGGCACAAAAGACTATTAGTTGAAGGAATGAATGTGGCTGGTCTTGTTCAGGTGACTGGCACCCTGCCCTGTTCCTTGTTCCTCAATATAAGTGGGCCTACAATCAATTCATTGTAAGTAGATACGCTTGGGGATAAGGTAGACATATAACAGTAAATTTAATATTGTTTTTTGCAGGGGGTTTAAAATATTTTAACTGTTCAGATCATTATACCATCAAAAATTCTTCAGGTGCTTTTGAAGTTATTGTATTATAACCAAAATGGGATTAAGGAGAGTTACCAAGAAAAATCCACTGGACATATTTGCTGTGGCATCAATAACATTCCATGCTAACCCATGAGAGGTTTCTGCCTTGAAGACAGTGCTTCCAGGACTAGGAGTTTCTCTGTCATTTCTTCACCCAACTGATGGTGTCTGGAGTTCAGCTCCAACACAGCCCGCAGTATGTGGACCTTTGAGGCGAGGCTTTCACAAAATACATATTTACTAGTTGATCTCTTTTCTCCACCTATTCCACAGATAAGCCCACAATTATTTTCCAGTCTCTTCTAAGGGAGATTTTGTCATTAAATCCTTTCCTCGCAGTAGGGCTTAAGGCAGCAGTGAGATATAGAAAAAAGCCAAAGTATTTAAGGTCAGATAGACTTGCATTCCAAAATGAACTGTGTTATCTTGGGTAAATAGCTCAACCTCTCTGAACTTCAGTTTGATTATTTGAAATGCAATAATGTAGCTAGTTTGAGGATTGTAACGAGAATTAAATATGAAAACATACTCAGTTCCTAACACATAATTAATTCTCATAAATATTAGTTTTATCCTCTCTATTCAATAGCCTGCAAAATGTCATGTCTATTTTTGCACACACTCATCTGGTACCAACTATGAGCCAGGCAGTCTGTTAAGCAACTTGGAAGGTGGAGTGAAGAAAAGGGACAAGACCATGTTCTCTTACATTTTCAAATCAAATAGTAGAGAGATGTTCAACAATTACATAAATGAACACGTATTTATGAATTACAACATACCCAAAGGAAAAGTACAATCTCGTAAGCACTGTTCCTGCCAGATACCTATCTGCTGGTCAGCAGGCTCATTTCCAGGTAAATATCAGGACTCATAACATGCAGTGAATTTTCATGGTCTTAGCTGCAGTCATACATGATGCTTTCAAATCATTTTTTATTTTTATGAAGTGGAGAGGGATCAATACTTGTGTTTATCTGACAAGTTTTTTAAATATAAAAACACATATAAAAAGTATAGGATCCATGTTAAAGCATTAATATAAAGAGATAGTGGCATTATCATTCATGTTTATTTATTATAAACTGCCAAATTATTAATAGATTTGCATCCAGAAGACTGTATGATGCACTAGGGATATCCTATAGGCAAGATTTTTATTGCCAACATAGAACAGATAGCAGCCATATTTTGTTGCCCAGGAAAGGCAGTGATCTCTTTTTCAGTTTCAGTGAGATATACTTTATATATTTTAAATTACATGTATTTAATGTATACATTTCGATGAGTTTGGACATATGCATACACTCGTGATACCATCACTACAATCAAGATAATAAACATGGCCATCACTTCTGAAAGATTTCCTTCATCTCCTCTGCACTGTTTTCCACAGTAGCTGCACCATTTTACATTCCTACTGACAGTGCACAGGGGTTCTTTTCAATCCTGTTGACGGTGCTTTAGAATTCAGAAACAAAGTAGTGAGCGATGATTAGGGGCCCAGACCAGTTTACATGGCGCGGATTACCCATAGTATAGCTGAATCATGATAGTTAATAGTGCTAAACTGAGTTCCAGGCCGTGTGAAACAGAAAGTAGAAGGCAAAAAATATCTCCCCCCTGGTATAGAGCTGATCCCAGACCAAACATAAAAACAGGCAAGCGTGACTGGTGCCGCTTGCCCTCTCTACCCCTCCTACCAGAGTCATGGCATTATCCAAAAGCTATGCACTTGAACCTGCTCAAAGCAATAAATGTTTCAAAAATTGGGAGGGTGGGAGCTTTTTTGTTTGAGTTAAAAAATAAGATTATATTTTAAAAAGCATAGAAAATATAGAAACGCAAAAAGTTCCAAATTTTCATCATACTGACATACATATGCCTTACACAAAACTTCCCTTTTCCCATATTCTTTTTGTCATAAATGTAACGCACCTTATTTAGCACCCTGATTTTTTCCTTTTTATTAACTTATATGCATTTTTCCTTTTGCTACTTTGTATTTTTAACCATCACATCTAATGACAGCTAGTATCTCACTGGATAGATGCACATCTTGATGTCATTAATCTTTCCACTTGAGCTGGAAAATTAGATTGCATCCAAAATTTTTTGTAACTACAAATAATGCCATGAAAAATGTCTTCTAGCATATCATTTTTTTTCTTATTTAGGATGATCTCCTTAGAGGTCTCCAAAGGGAAATCTTTAGGTTAAGGGTTTGGAAAAAAAGTGTGCCAGCTTGTTTTCCAAAAAGATTGTATCTCTTTATATATTTTAGATACAAGTCTCTTGTTGGACATGTGATTTGCAAATTTTTTCCCAGTTGGTAATTTTTATTTTTCATCTTTTTAACAGGGTCTTTCACAGAGAAAAAATTTTAAATTTTGATGAGGTCCAACTTGTCAATTTTCTTTTAACCAATTACACATTTATTATCAAGCCTAGAACTCTTTGCCTAACCTCACTCCCAAAGGCAGTCTCCTATTTTTTTTCTACAAGTTTTATAGTTTTATGTCTTACATTGAATTCCATGACCTATACTGAGTTAAATTTTGTGTAAGGCATAAGGTTTAGGTTACAGATTTTGTTTTGTTTTTTGTTTGTTTGCATATGGATGTCCAGCACCATTTTTTGAAGAGTCTGTATCTCCTCCATGGAATTGCTTTTGTTCTCTTGTCAAAAATAAATTGAATTCATATTTGTGTGGATCTATTTCTGGGTGTCTATTCCATTCCATTGATCTGTGTGTCTATTCTTGGGCCAGTACCACAGTTTTGGTTACTGTAACTATGTAGTAAGTCTTAATCTTGGAAAGAGTGATTCCTCTTAAAGTATTCTTCTTTCTCAAAATTGTTTTGGTTATTTTAGGGCTTTTCCCTTTCAGTATAAATTTTAGAATAAGCTCATCTGTGTCTACAAAAAATCTTGCTGAGATTTTGGCAAGAATTATGTTAAACCTATAGATTAATTCAGAAAGAATTGACATCTTTATTATGTTGTCTTCCAATCTATGGACAAGGTATGTCTCTCCAAGTATTGAAATCTTCTTTGATTTTTTTAATTGGCATTTTGTAATTTTCATTATCTAAATCTAGTATATGTTTTGTGAGAATTATACTTAAGTATTTCATTCTTTTAGAGCAATTATAAATGGTATTGCATTTTTTTTAGTTTGGTTGCACTTGTTCATTGTCAGTATATAGAGATTTAATTTATTTCTCTGTGTTAATTTGTATCATAGTAACTTACTGAACTCATTTTTTTAAGTTCTAGGGATTTTTTGTAGATTTCTAGGTATTTTCTATGTAGACAATTCCATTGTCTGCAAACAGTGGCATTGACATGATCATATGATTTTTCTTTTTTAGCCTGTTGATATGATGGGTTATATTGGTTGATTTTCAAATATCTAACCACCTTTGCACACTTGGAATTAATTCTGCTTAGTCATAGTGTATTATTCTTTTTATACATTGCTGAGTAACTAAAATTTTGGCCTTGTAAAAGGAATTGGGAAGTACTCTATGAAAAGGATTGTATAAAATTGGTGTTATTTGAATGTTTGGTAGAATTTTCCAGTGAAAATATCTGGGCCTGGATAGTTCTTTCTCAAGTTATCTATTTCATCTCTTCTGAGTTTTGGTAATTTGTGAAGTGCAGAAAAGCGGGGGAAGAAGAAGAATTTAATAAAGGCAATACCATAGTGGTAGGCAAACTATTCCTGGAAGTTAGCCCCAAGCTAAACATTCCCTAATGGATACCACTTGTTACTTTTCTCACTAATGGGGCTTCCAAACTCAGGGACTTCCTAAAGAATTCATTTTGGATTATTGCTTGCTTGTTTTCTTTAATAGCGCATATGACTAGTTTAAAGTGGGTAATGGTGGCAATAGCTATTAGTCTATACGTGTAGTTCAGAAGGCAGTATCTATTTTTATAACGATAATGTGCGGTGCTACAGGCTCGTCACCGGTTTTGTAGCAGTACCCACTACAAGGGACACGTAAACTTAGTCATGCACAGACAGTGGACACTGACAGAACACCCAAGCATCTGCCATGCAGTGAAGTAAGGTGGAGCAACCCCAAATGGCTTAGAAACAAATAAATGCCTTAAAAAACAACTCTAAAAAATATGCTCTTTACTTTTAATTTGAGTATACTCATTACAAAAAGAAATAAAAAAGGCTGAAATTTATTTCTCAAGAGGACTGATCTAAATGTTAATGAAACTGTTGTTGATTATCGGGAGGAGCAAGTCCCTGTTCCACCCTCTCCTTTCAGCATTGTCGGAGCAGTGTGGCCAAGAGTTTCTTAGCACCACGCCCTTGGAAGCATGGCCAGAGGCTTTTCCAACATCTTCAGCCTCTATGGCACCCTTATTCCATAAACAAAATTTAGTCATTCAAACCTTTGGCTTTCTAATCAGATAGTTGGCAAAGTTGCTATTTGCTGCTCACAAAGAATTCTGTCTTTTTGAAAAGCAGACCTGTTGACTCAGAATGGTCTTTTCACGTTGGATTTGCATGTTTATCACTTAACAAATATTCACAGCATGGGTACTTCCCTTCAGAAATAGATCTGAACATCTACATTCATGAGGAGTCAATTTTGTTAAGTCCGCTGGAAGAACACAAAATCTGAAAATGTCAACCAAATTCGCAGGCCTAGTTAGGAGTGGTTATTAGACCATCAAATAATCAAGGTCCCTGCTTGTCACAAATTTCAGCCAGAAACATCAAAAGTTATTCTGACTCAGATTGCAACCATCTACCCGTTACTAACCCAGTTCTTGGCCAGAATGCTTTTAAGAATAGAATCTAATTTTCATAGGTCACCATATGGAGTTGTTTTTTGTTTTGTTTTATTTTTAGCTTTAGAATAAGACACTGATGAGTATTGTAACTCTAAATTAAACACATTGTAGGATTTTGGTCCTGTAAATTGCATGTTATAGGGATTTGGTCACGTGAAAATTACTAGACTCTTAAAACTTGTATTTTATTCACATCTATGATGGTTTTTAAATAGGTATTTAAGAAATAAGAATACTTAAGTCAGAGATCTACTTCTAACATTCTTATTCAGGCAATCTTTTGTTCTTTCCTGGAAAAATTATTTTCATTCTGAGAAGCAATAAGATCTCGAGTGGAAAGTTGCCTCTGACTTCCCCAGGTGAGAGGACACACCAAGGACAAAAGTTGCACCAGGATTTCATTGTCCTCAAATCAATGCACCCCAAACTTCTCTGAGGATCAGAATGGCCGAGGCACTTACTAAAAATACTAATTCCCAATCTGTGCCTCTGAAGTGTCTAATCCCAATAGGTTTGGGGTGAGAGCCAGGGATCTCTCATTTTAATAAGTTACTAGAACGTTGTTATCATCAGGGCAGTTGGGAAACGTTGAATTAAAGTCGGTTTTTGCACATTGCATTTCAACGCCCACTTGTAAAGAATCAGGGATGCGGGAGGAGGCTGTGGAGGTTATACTCTGCCCAGTCAAGTGGGCAGGAGCCGGGGCTGAAGTTCTACCAGTGCTGCTGGCTGGGAAGTGCTTACTGGCAGGACTGTGTGGGACCTGAAGAAGGAGAGCTTTCTAAATTGGTCCGTCCAGCAGAGCTGCCTTTTTCTAACTGGCACCACATTGCACACATGCCAGCTGTTGGCCCTTGTCACAATGACCTAGGATCTTGGTTATACATACAGATTCCTGGATTCTTACCCCAGTTCTGTTGAAACAGGATCTCTAAATTGGGTTGTATTTTAAGCAATTTCCCTCACTGCCCATGACTGTAACTAATACATACAATAGTTGGAAAACTACCAACAGTTTAGCTCCAATCCCTTCAAACAGCAATCTCGTTGATAGATATGGCTCTGTACTCTTTTCATCCTTCATCTTTGAGGACGAATACCAGAAGTTTCAGGTGGCACTGAACAGAAATCAGAAAAGGATCTGGGACTCTGGTACAATTATGAAAAGACCAAAGTTCACAGGTCCTTAGTTCTTTGGCCCAAGGGCACTCTACCAATTCCTAACACCTTAGAATCTGGAGCCTGCTCGGAATATACACTACAAACTCAAACTGTGACTCTCACCACTGAAGTTCAACCACTCCACCTGACCTGCATTGCCATGCTACACCAGCACCCTGTCTCACTTATTTCCCTCTGAGTTTCCACACTTCACTGGATTCTGTTCCTCATGTTCTAGTTGTTCTGCAACTCATTTTGAAATTTGTTTCTATTCTCTATACATTTTGCATAGTCCCTGAACAAAAACACCTCTGACATTTTATCTCATTCCTACTTGTTCATTGATTCTCTCTGCAGCCCTTCTTTCTCCCCATCTGGTTGTCTGCTATCCACCCACCGTGTTTAGCCTCATGTAGCCTCAGCACTAAGGATGGTCCGTCAGCACATGCTGGTTTCCTTCCTGTGTGACAGAACAAACAGCTCCTTTAGGTACCCACAACTGATTAAGCTGTACAGAGGCTAATCAAGTTCAGATATCTGGGAATGGATGTTATTAAAATGGTTTTTATTTCTGTTTTTTTGAGTTCTGTGTCTTGAATGTCGTTGCACTGATTCCAACATATTTCACAGAGTGGTCTCAGCCTCACATAACAAGAGTCATAAGAACACAGTAGGAGATCAAAAGCAATCTGCAATATTTTAAAAGTTTTTCAAAGGGTAAAAGAAACTCGATTTTTGGAGAATTACTGCTTGAGAGACATAAAAACATAGTTGCAATCAATTGATTCTTCCTAAAATCTATCTTGTCATAAAGATTGGATTAAGCTGTGCCTTTATTAGTCTACGATCATTAGAAAGTGACCATTTTTGAAAATGAAAAGATACACATTTATTAAATGTTATTAATGAGGTGCACCATTTTTCTTCGATAATACAAAGCGAAATTTTAGTCTTATAAAGCAATTCTTTTGCCCTGGAATTTGCTCCCAGATAACTAGGTTATAGATAGATGACTGCTGATTTTCCCAGTTACTTAACTGGGTTTGAGTCATCATTGTTGACTCTACTTCACAGTGTCAAGCATCTTGTGACATAGATATCTTGAAAGGCTTTGCTAAGTCATGCACTTTCAGTGGCCATGGGACTGGAAATCAATGAGTGAAAACAAACTCTTAAAGTAGATCTCCTCTCAGAACAGAACTACCTGACAGTAGATAAGGTTCTACAGGTGGTCAAGTGACTAACTGTAACTGGAAAGATACACCAGCTCAGGTGGTAAACTTAAGAGAGGAAGAGGAGCATAGGCGACACATGGTGTGTCATTGTCATCAAAGGAAGGAGACAAACTCATGCAAATCACCAGATGCTATTCTCTCTCCAGGCATTGTTTTCCTATCTGCTTGCCTTTCATTGTATTTAAAACTACCCAGTTGAAAAAGACTTTCTCTTTTATTTGCAAAACCTATGTATATACGAAGCCTTTTTCTTACTCAAATAACTTTGAAAATATTTAATTGCTATTCCACATTGTGGCAGTTTAGGTCAAGGGAGGGGGAGCAGCAGAAGGCTGGGAATCCAATGTAGATTCTGGTGTTTTCACTCAGGAGAGCAAGTAAACAGAGACAAGTAAATCAGTGCTCTATTTAGTAAAAGCAATTCCCAAAAGAGCTGTATTTCATAGCAACATAATATTTGAAAGCTAAGATTTACATTTTGAAAACTTTAGAAAGTAACCTGGTGCTTTTCTTGGTTTAAGGAGAAGGTGAGGAGATGGATAGGAGAGGGGTTTGGTTAAGCGTTTTGCCAGGGTAATGGGTGGTTCGTTTTTTCCCCCTTCTCTAAATCTAAGATATAAAGACATATCACCTCAAATCTTCCAGTGGGGGTAGGGGAGAGATGAAATAACAGTGAGTGTCAGGGTTCAGATAACAATTCAAAGTTTATAATAAGCTCATAAACATCTGGAATCTAACAAACTGTCCTGGCTTGATCTCAAGAAAGGCTCTCATGAGATTTTTCAGAGTTACTTCCTGCTCTGATCAGGATGTATATGTATAAATATCTTTTCCCAGTATGTCTCCACGTTTGTTTCCAGGTGAAATGGGATGTGTGGGTACGATTGGGACGCAGTACGAGAAAATATACTTCACATGTTATTATTAGATGATTATTTCCATAGCTTCTATCGTAGGCCTTTAGTAGTCAATAAGATCTGTCTGATAATGTTTAAAATGTAATTCTAATAGAATTCTCTCTCCACATATATACTTGTACATATATACACATTTGTGTATACATACAACTATATATACATACATGTACAACACAGGCATACATGCACACAGATATTTGTCCTTTTCTTTATTTGTAAAAAATAAGAAAGAGGGCAAAACATTTTGGTGTCCAGAGATAGGAAAATATAAGTACCACAATTTTTTTGTGTTTTAGGGGAAAAAATGTGGTAGCATGATATAGGAGACATCATTTTACCTTTAGCAAAACTCACTATTAGGAAATTATAATTCAGATTTTAAAAATTGTATTTTCTATATATAAAAAATGAATATACCAACTGGCTTAATGGAGGAAAAAATAGATAAGAATAACATTCAGAATTTCTGTATTTTTCTGCAGGGAACAACTACTTAGTACTGTAACAAATTGAAAATACTAATATTTTCAATTTACAGGGAAAGTTTGGAGCTTAAACCAGAAGTTTGAAAGCCTAACTTCTGAGCCCTGAAACTTTGCCAACACACAACATTTATTTTTGGCTCCATGTGTGCTTACAGAGTTTGCTTATACCAAGCTTTATGTAGCCTTTGATTTTTATCCAAAATTTTTGTCCAACACTCCTAATGAGTTCCCCTTTCAGACAGGTTAGCGGCCTTTCCTTCAGGGCTGAAATGTGTGCACCAGTTTGGCTCATTTTAAGTAAATATATAAAACCAATGATAGCAATGGATGTCATACACAGCAACCTAGAGCTGGGGCCTCATGTCACAGCAGGAATGATTTGTCAGTAAGGCAGTCAGAGTTCCCAGAATAAATAATTTCTATTTTACTACTATACTGGAAAAATTGACATCTTATACTTGGCAATATTATATATATATGTATATGTGTGTGTGTGTGTGTGTGTGTGTGTGTGTGTGTGTGTATTTTGCTCTTTCCTTCCTAGTCCCTAAAATACTTGGGGGGAGGCTTTACAAGTTAAGGAAACTCTCCAGGCACAAGCATGAGGATAAGAGATTATAAAAGCTCGATTATGAAGCCTAATCATATCTAGTTAAAAAAGGACCAAAAAAAATTCTTACAAAAAGGCAAAAATAATCAAACTCTAATTTTATTTTAAATTTTCTGAGTCCATTGATAAAATTTTTCTAGGGTGAAGTATGAATGACGCTATACTCTTTCGATTTAATGAACAGTAGGTTGTGGTTAATAATTTATCCAACAAACGTATTACAGAAGCTTAAAAAACAAAAACAAAAACAAACACTATGCTAATTTAGTTTATTATCCAAAAAGTATGATTTCAATTTAGCTAAGAAACAGGTCTGAGAATGTAGAACCTATCTATGGGATGTGAGGAGAGCTGCACGCAAGTTCTAGCCAATCATTCGATCATCAGCTATTAATTATCTTTTAATGTGGCAAGTACTATGCTAAGCAATGGATATATAAAAATGAAGAGCTGAAACTGGGTTACTCATGATCCAGTGAGTGTTTGAACATATAACAGATTATCATAAGACACTGTGACAAGTTCCATGATAAAGGTAATAACAGGTACTCTAGGAAAACACAGGGGTCAGAAGACAGCGCTTGACTCAAAGAACTGGGAAAGACTCCATGGAGGAGATGACTTTTGCATTGGGTCTTGAAGGATGGGCTGGCATGTTCCTGATGAGGAAGGAGCTGGTCACTCCAGGCAAAGGGAGCTGCCCGTGCCAACATATGTAGTCCTTGAATCACCAGATCTTTTAGACAAGCTCAGTGCTGCTGGAGTGTAGTTAGCTTGTAGGAGAGTACAAAGGTGGAAGATGGGATAGGTCGGTAAATTCTCCTATTATTTTCCTGCATTATCCTTTTCTGTTCATTTAGTTAATAAAATTAGACTAATCTCTAAGTTTTGAAATTCTATGACCCTATGAAAGAAAAAAATCTGTTCTCGGTTGGAAGAAAATAACTCTTTGGGGTGAACAAGGGTATGGGATTGTTTCCACAAAAGTAAAGATTTGCAGCTGCCTCCCATAAGCTACATTAACATTAAAAAAAAAAAAAGACTTTTTCTATTCTTAATAGACTTTGACATGTGCCTCTGACGCTGTTGGAAAGAAGATGACAATTTTTCCTTAAATAGTAGATGCATTTCTTCTCATTTTCTTTTATTAGACTCACTGGGCAGATGAAACGTTTTTGTCCTGGTCTCACTCATAGACAGAAAGTACGTATTTCAGAACCAGGCAACCTACTTCTAAGAATCAATTTGTTGTTGTGTACAGATAGGCACATATGCAGGGATTTCAGGGTCCAAGTTCTGGGAGGAACTGCCTTTTGACAATTTTTTTTGCAGGGTTCTGACCTCAAGTTATTGGGAAAAGAAAACGACCTGTAAAACTGATATGCTGCTAATGAATGAAAAAGAAATAAACAGAAAACTATTCTCCACATAGCACATAATCTCAATTAAAAGTAGGACAGTTGAAAAAATAAAAAATAACATGGCTTATAAAAGACAAAAACAGTTTGGATTTTTTAAAACACAGCATATTGGAAATTACTATGAGCACTCATATTTATGGGGAAGAAACAAATTCATCGGTTATTTAAATAATTGAACTTTAACTCATAAACACTGAGATGGTAACTAAACATTTAAACTCTAGGAAAAGATCATCACTTTTACAAATGATATTTCTTTAGAGTATAGTTTTAAAAGTAGCTAAAGAAAATCAGAACAAAGTATCTGATTTTTAAAATCCTGAATTTTATCTAATTTCTTTTGTTTAGTCTCCAAAGTCCTAAAGAGTACTTGAGAAGTTTTGCTTCTTTGACATCAATAATTAAAGACTATTGATTGCTCTGACATAAACTACTTCACTCCAATACCCTTGCACTCTATCTTTAATGGAAAAACAGGCTCTCAGATAGGAAATCTTTGCATTTCCCTATTCTCAGTCTTTCCTGTCACCCTTCCCTAATCCCTTCATCCACCCACAGTTTAGTTACCCTGTAAGATCGAATTCAACAAATTCAAACCATCTCTCATGTAAAATGCCCACTTAATCATCTCTACTTAAATAATTGTTTTCTGCTCAGAAATTCTTCACTATCAATTACCTATTTTATTTTATCAGCAATTAATTGCATGCTAGCCCTTATGTCCTAAACTCTTGTATTGTTGACTCTCAGTGTGAGCAGGTGTTTGTGCCTAGTCTCCTCAACAAGGTCATTGCTCCTTGAAAAAGACAGAGACATTTTCTTCTTGAAGCCTCTAGAGAGTTTAGCTCAGTAAATATTTGGTAATTTTAATAATTGGTCAATTCGACAAACATTTACCAGGCAGCTGCTCTGCGAAATGAACTAACATAGACCCTGCGTCTTTTCCCAAATTTGTCATGAAGGTTGACTGTAAGTGGAAAGTCAGTTAAATGTAAAAATTTTCAACTCTTCTTGATGAGTTGATTATTTCTATAAATTAATAATCTGAGAATTTTTATTTGGCACAAAGAAGGAGAAAAAGGAGGAGGAGACATTGAAATATTTGTGGTGCTTAAAAAACCTAAATGTTTATATATTTTTCTATCTCTTTAACAGCATTCCTATTTACGTCATAGATTTATGGCTAATGGTGTGAAGACAAAAGGGATGTATGCTAATGCTCTGAACTCAGGACTCAGGAACCTCTCATGGCTCTCTGGAACCAGATGTGAACCTCTGTCTATAAAAGCCCAGTGATCTGTATGATGTCAATATGTCAGTATCCCCATTAACATGATGACCTTATCAATAATCTAGTAGAAAGGACAGAAAATGGCAATTAGAGTTAGATAACCTGTTTTGAATCTAGCTGTATTGCTTAGCATTGATCTGCAAACTCAGGGGTTCCCCCATGAAATTTAAAACTGGCTCCTGTATATGGAGGGCAAGGATAGATGGAAGAAAGAGGCAGACGACTCCACATTGGTAGGTGGCAGCTTTAATAAACAAGAGAACTTACATATTAGGCTCGTTTTGGGCAGTCACAAGATGGGTAGTTCTCCACCCCTGCTGCCAGAATCTTAAGAGTTCATGAACAGGCCTTAACTAGGTTCAGTTGCGTATGCAGTCCAGAGGGTCTCAATGACACATTGCTCTCTCAAGGCTGAATCCTTGGAGTAGCTCCTGGTGCAGGAACAATGGGCAGAATGTACGTTCCAAGGACAGGGAGGCAATGAAGAGCCTCTAACTACCCAGGTCCAGCTTGAGGGTCAGCTGGTGATCACATCCTTGAGGACTTCCTCCAACACTTAGTTACTCAGCTTTAGTTCTCCTTGGAAAACTGGGGATAATTATCATGATAATTATAATAATGTCTGTCTTCATAGTGTTGGTGTAAAAATTAAAGGACTTAAGTGTCGTTGGAAAGGCATCTGCAAACTATACAGCGCTTTTAGTTATGATTACAGATGTCACAGTGGCCCATCAATTCTCCACTATTCATTCAGTAAATATTAACCACGTCACGGGCCACTAACCATATATTTTCCCATTGTACATATTAGGATTTTGAAAATCAACTAATCACAACAATCAAATCAATATTACCACATGATTTTGTTTTGTTCCTTTTAGATGAGTGTTTTTTAAAGCTATATGGAGGGGAGCTCTGGCTCTTTCATTTTCTCATACTTTAAGTAAGGTTGCAAAGATTTAATTGTGGACTTACATTTCTTACAATTAACTTCAAATGTCATCACAAAATATATTGAAAAAACCCATTGTGAAACAGAGAAAATTTACTGTATTTAAAAAAAATAACAGTTTGTAATAACTATAAGTTATGCTATTGGAGATTAAGGTATCACACCAGCCAATTCAAACCTTGCAATCTAAAAAAGGAATATATTTATCTGGTAATGAAAGGCTAGAAACAAAAAGAACTGTGCCTAAACACTATACCCAAGCTGATAAATTTCTTTCTCACAGAAGTGAAAGTTACCAGTTCTGAAACTACTTTACATGCATACTAGGGTCAAATAAGTAAGTAAATAAATTGTTGATAGTGGAAGACAGATTTCTCACTGTCAAATAAAAAGTAAAAATTAAGTAAAAGGGAAAACTAGAATGAACCCTGTGATTCTGAATTAAAGTCAGAGATATTAGTATGAACTCCTGTTTAATATAAATGCAAATAGATAGAACTAGAAATAATTTTAGATAGGTGTATATACTCAAATGAGTATATATACATATATTGGTTCAGTGGCAGTAACACCCCAATAGCAATAAGCACACTCAGTGTCCAGATTTTGATTTTTAAATATCACTCTCCAATAAAGGGAAGCAGGGCTCCTTGGAAAAATAGTCGATTCTAGCACTGGAGAAAGAAACACAGATAAGTGTGGGGTATTCTGTGGTTCCAGAAACTAAGGGCTAAGAAGAAGATGAGGGAAGAGGAGGAGAATGGGAGAGAAGAGAAGGAAGAGGAGTGGGCATATCAAAGGACATAGGTGCCATCCTGAAAGAGCTCCCTGTGGACAATTTAAGCAACCAAATAAATAATTACAATATTGAATTATAATATATATCGATTAGTCCATACTGGTACAAAGAATGATTGAATAAACAAATGAATGAATGAATGACTGAATGAGAAGAGACAAATCTTCTTACATATGAATACCAAATAATATATGTAGACACTCCGCCCTTCAGAAAGTAGAGCTTAACTTCCTTACTCTTGAGTGTGCTAGATTTAAAGACTCATTTCCAAAAAAACAGAGAATGCAAAGGGAAAATACTAACTTAATAGAAGAGACACTTGGTAGACAACACCTTAACCACGTGATCAAGATTAACATTACCATGTGGATATCGCCCACCCCATGATACGACGGAAAGAGAACAACACCTTATCGCTATGGTATTCTTATCAAATCACATAAACTCCAGTGTGATCAAGAAAAAAAATCATGGAACTGACTCAAATTTAGAGAAATTCTACAAAATATCTAACCTATACTCTTTAAAAATGTAAAGGTATGAATAACACGAACAATTGATATAGATCAGAGGAGCGACTAAGGAGACATAACAACTAAATGCAATTTGGTACCCTGAAACAGAAAAAAGATATTTGTTAAAAAAAAAATCCAAATAAAGTCTGTAGTTTAATTAATTGTGTTATTAAAATGTACCATGTTATGTAATATGTTAACATTAGGAGAAACTGAGTGAAGAGTAAGTGTACTATCTTTACAACTTTTCTGTAGATGTAAAATTATGCCAAAATAAAAAGTTTATTTAGAAAAAAATGTCATATTTGGCAATAAAAAGGAAGAAGGTACTGATACATGCTACAATCTGTATAAACCTTGAAAACGTTGCTACGTGAAAAAAACAAGTTCCAAAAGGCTGTATGTATGTACATAAGTATGTATGTATGATTCCATTTATATGAAATGTCCAGAACAGGCAGTTTCATAGAGACAGAAAGAGGACGTGGTTGCCTAGGGCTAGAGGCAGAGAAGAAAGGGGAGTCACTGCTAATGGAGATGGGTTTTTTTTTTTCTTTTTTTGGTTGGGGGGGTGAAAATTTTCTAAAAGTGATTGTGGTGGTGGTTATATAACTATGTGAACATGCTAAAAACCACTGACTTGTACACTTTAAAAAGGTGAACTGTATGGTATGTGAATTATACATCAGTAAAGCTGTTATTATTACTATTATTAATCATCAGGGCCGGTTTCATCTGTGACTGGATGTTGGGTTTCAAACTTCATCATTAGACTCAGTTTTGCTCCGTTTCTTGGTTCTGCCCTCCTTTTTGTTGGTGACCCCATCAGGCTCCACATGGACCCTTCAGGTTCACATTATTCTCATTTCCCAGTAGTCCTGTCGAAATGAGCAGTCTTTCCTTCTACAGTCCTACAAAAATCTCATTGGTTCCGACTAGATGATGAAAAAGTTCCTAACCCAACTACCTCTCTCCCCGCACTTACGTTTATGTGATGGGACAAGGTAAGTGGGTTGGGGTGGTATTGATAGTTATTCAGAAAAACAAACCATTGTTCTGTTACCAGGAGAAATGTGAATGAATGATGAGTAGCAAAATGACATGTCTACTATAACTCTCTTGCTCACCATATAGAAGTCAATAGAACCTAATCTTTAACTTAATGAAATTAATGGGTTTCCTTTAAGAAAAGAAACGTCTATGCTGTTTTGTTTAGATTTTTCTTTTAGTATTTACTAAAAAACGTAATAGGAAGAAGAAAAAAATGTGTCAGTTTTGAGATGCTCTCAAACACAGAATATAAAAGTATTGGTGCTTTTTCTTTGTAGCAGTTTAATTAATTTCTTAAACTTCACTCATACACGGCAACATTACATACCACCAACTAAAATGCAGACTGTTTCAGAAAAAATAAAAATGTTCAATACCATAGCAATTAGCCACACGTCACTATTCAAATACAAATTAAAATTAAATAAGTTAAAAATTTAGTAACTAATTCTCATTTGCCACATTTCAAGTACTCAGTGGACACAAGTGGTTAACACGTTGGACAGTGTAGATGAAGGATATTTCTATTATGGTAGGATATTCTCTTGTGCTACAATAGTTTAAACTATTTTATTTATTTCTAGAATTTTATCACAGATCAGATTTCTGAAAACATCACAGGTAAGATAACTTAGGTAAAAGCAAATCATGAGGAGGTTACAGAGAAAAGTTCACAATTTTTTACCTTTCTCTTGTTAGTATCTAGATGACTCCCAGGTTTATAAGGTTGGCTGAATACTTTTCAGTGGCTACTGTTGTTAGCTGTCATATCCTAGTGTTACAGTTGAGTTCTATGTGGCTAGACTTCAGAGGGTCTCTCTCCAGCAAGCAGTCAGTATTTGGTCAGCTCCCTCTCCTATCGAAGCAGAATGTTCCCTCTCAACATAATCTTGATCACTGGCCTGGCACTGCTCGCTACAGGCAGCCCTATTGTGTATGTCTGGTTGGAGCCAAAGTAATTTGCTCCTGGTCACTGCTGCTGGGACCACAGACACACAGAGGCCCTTTCCACTGCCACCATGGCTAGTACAACTATCACACTGAATCTTTCTTTAAAAAATTGAGATATAATTGACATATAACATTGTGTAAGTTTAAAATGTACAAGAGGTTGATTTGATACATTTATACATTGCACTAGAATTGCCATCATATTAGCAAGTTTAAAATGTAGGAGAGGTTGATTTGATACATTTATACATTGCAATAGAATTGCCATGTTAGCCTTAGCTAACATCTCTATCACCTGTTGTAATTATCACTTCATTTTGTGGTGAAAACACTTAAAATCTAGTCTCTTAGCAATTTGGAAGTTTATAATACAGTATTATTAACTATAACACATTGAATCTTTTATTGAAATTGGCAGAAACACAAAAATCAGGCCCAGAGAATACACTCAGATCGCCTTGGTCTCCTTTGCTCTTCTCAAATTCTCTGGGGACGGAGAACGCGAAGGATCTCTGCATTGTGGCCTTTTCATTCCCAAGAATAGTGCTTTGTGGTTGCCTTCCCAGAAGTTAAAAAGAAGAGCCAAACACACACTTTGTCAGACATTATTCCTTGCTCTGTGCGTGAGCAGGAGAGTTAGGATGCCAACCCCTTTGGCAAGTACAAATCTCCTATGTCCCTAGAGACAAGGCCTTGCACACTTCGCCTATAGCACTCTACACAGCACCGGGTTATGCTGAATGACATCAGATCATTCATTCACACAAATGTGACTTTTAGAGATCTTACTATACAGTTTTACTTCTTCAGTCAAGCCCCTGAAATGTATAAATGTTCTTATTAAAAAAAACTGCTTGAAGCACTTCCAAAAATAACAATTTTTATTTTGAGATATAGAGTATAGAAATAATTCAGATTTCCCTTAACAGAATAAATTTAAATCACTAAAAAGGAGTGTGGTGGGGAGGTAGACGGGGTAAAAAGAGTCAAATGTGTGGTGACAGAAAGAAATCTAACTATGGGCAGTGAACATACAATACAAAAAATATATGACTTGTTGAATTGTACACTTGAAAGTTACTGGATTTCATTAACCAATGACATCATTAAAAACAGGTAAAAAAAATAATGAAAATAAATCACTAAAAAGGTTTTCGTACAAGAGATTTATTGAGGTGTAATTGATATACTTCCATGTTTCAAGTATACAATTTGGTAGGTTTTGACGTATATAATAACTCACCCACAACCAAGATGACAAATCACCACCAAAAATTTCCATGTGCCCTCTATAATCCCTTACTCTATTCCTCTCTACCTCCTCCAACAAACCCTCCACTTCTATCCAATCCTATGGTCACTGTGCTGTATCTTAGATACCTAGAACTTATTCATTTTATAATTGTCAGTTTGTACCCTTTGAACAACATCTTCCCATTTCTCCCACCCCTCAGTTCCTGACAACTACTCTCTATTTCTATGAGTTTGATGCTTTTGATCCCACATATAAGTGAGATTATATAATATTTGTCTTTATCTGTCTGACTTATTTCCTTTAGCATAATACCCTCAAGTTCCAACCATGTTGTCACAAATGGCAAACTTTCATTTTTTAAGGCTAAATAATATTTCACTGTGTATATATACCACATTTTCTTTATCCATTTATTCATCAATGGATATATAGGTTGTTTCCATGTCTTATTTGCTCATTTTTGAAAACTGTGTAGTTTGTTTTCATATTACTGAGTTTTGAGAGTACTTTATATACAACTCCTGGGTACAAGTCCTTTATCAGGTATGTGATTTGTAAATATTTTCTTGCAGTCACTGGCTTGTCTTTCCACTCTCTTAAGATGTCTTTTAAACAGCAGAAGTTTCTTGATTTTGCTAAAGCCCGATCTACAATGTTTTTTATATGGATCAGGCTTTTGTGTTACATGTAAGAAAACTTTTCTCAAAGTCACAAAGATTTTTTGCTGTGTTTTCTTCTAGAAGTTTTATAGTTTTCGGTTTTACATTTAGATCTTTGATACATTTTGAGTTGAATGGTGTGAACTATGGACCACGTTTTATCTTTTGCATGTGGATATCCAATTTTTCTAGCACCTTTTATTGAAGACTATACTTTCTCTATTGACTTGCTTTTGTACTTTTGTTGAAAATCAATTGACCATACATGTATGAGTCTATTTCTGGACTCCATATTTTGTTTAGTTACTCTAGTTGTCTATTCTTAAGCCAATCCAACACTGTCTTGATTATTGTAGTTTAACAACTTTGAAGTTAGACCCTGTAAATCCCCCAAATCTGTTCTCATTTTTCAAAATGGTTTTGGATAATCTATTTTCTTTGCATTTCCATGTGGATTATAAAATCAGTTTGTCAATTACGCAAAAAACGCTAGAATTTTGACTGGGATTGCACTAAATATAGAAATAAATTTGGGGAGCAACATCATAATAATATTGGGTTTTCCAATGCGTGAAGACAGTGTAACTTTCTATTTATATAGGTCTTCTTTAAATTTCTCTCAGTGATGTTTATAGTTTGCAGTAAACAGGGGTTACGTTTTTTGTTAGAGTTATCCCTACTTCACATTTTTAATGTTACTATAAATGGTATTATTTTAAATATCTAATTATTAGTTGCTAGTATACAGAAATAAAATTTATTTTTGTATTAATTTATATCCTGTATCTTTGCTAAGTTTCCTTGCTAGTTCTAATAGCACGTTTTTTTTTTTTGTAATTTCCATATGATTATCTGTGTATAGAATTATGTCAGTTCTTTTTCAACCTGGATATTTTTTCATTCTTGTCCATGCCTTATTGCACTGGCTAGAATCTCTGGTACACTGTTGGGTAACTGTGGTGAGAGTGGACATCCTTGACTTCTCATCTGAGGGAAAAAGCTTTCAGCTTTTCATCATTGAGTATGATGTTAACTGTAGATTTTGTAGATGCCCTTTATCAGATGGAGTAAGTTCCTTTCTATTCCTAGTTTGCTGAGAGTTTTTTTTTTTTTAACCAACAATGGATGTTGGATTTTTGTCAAATTATTTTTCTGCATCTACTGAGGTAATTATATGGACTTTTTTTAGTCTCATAATATGGTGAAGTACATTGATTTTAAATTGATAAAGCAATCTGCATACTTGGGACATATTTTTTAAAACAGAAATTCATCAAGTTAAATCTGAGTTTAATCTACTTGACTACTTAGTTATAACAGCACAGTTCATCAGCTCATGAAAGGTTATTTTTCTAGTTATGATTGTTTTCAACAAATATTAAAGATTGTTAATTTTTAAGAGTGAAATAATCTAAAAATAGATAAAATTCATAATGATAATTGGTTTGCCAAGGTTAAATGCAATGCACTCTTTTCTTCAGTCTTTATAGAAATGAGAAAATATCTGAAGTGTCTACTTTTCATGGACTATTTTTCATGAACTAATTTTCCAGTCTAGGGCAAAGATTTTGTGTGGTTCCGTGTTTATCCAATTCTCTTTTCTCCCTTCGTCTTGTGAGAACATTAGCTGGGAACTAGTATAAGTAAGCTGCTGTTTGGAGGCATTTTCCTCAAAGGAGGTTGCAGGAATACTGCTTTGAGTGAACCTGGTAGTTACAGAGGAGGACAGAAAGAATTTAACTATAATACAACCCACTAGCTACTGCTCCTAGAGACATGTACAGGAAATGTTCATGATCAAATTTCAGTTGAAACTTAGGGCAGGAAATGACTAGTCTCATCAAAGGGGAATAAAAGGTTCCCCCAGGCCTCAGAAAGCAGCCAGGCTGATTGCACTACTGAGAAAGTTGCCAAAGTGAGGAGGCAGATAATGAGCTCTTGAGTTGGAGAGACAGAGCCAACCAGCCATCAAGCGTTTCATTAACCAGTAAATCAGGCAAAGCAGACTGGAAGAAATCCAAGCCTTCAGAAGAAAGAAAATCAAAACTTAATACTCAAAGATGTTAAGCAAGCCTATAGGCAAAGACTAGAAGTTTTTGCAATACAGTGGGTAATAACGTAGGATTTGGAGATAGAGAGATCTGGGTCTGAGTACTGCCTGCACAATTTCTGACCATGTCTCCCTCCATTTTCTTTTAAGACCCCGACAATTTTCTTTTTTGTGTTATTGTGAGGTGAACAACTAGCACATTACTGGTACACAGTCTTGAAAGGAGAAAGATGCAATTCATAACTCTAAGTGACTTTTATGGACAGGTTCTGTTCAACGGAAAAGTGCTTTGAGTTGCTGAAAACTTAACTGTTTGGTAGGAGATAAGAGTAGGAGCTGAGGAGCGCTGACTTGTCCTGCTCATTACAGAAAGAGAATTTGTAGTTTTCAAGGCAATTCTGGTGGAAAAGGAGCAGAGAAGTGCCTATGAGTATAGAGTCAGAGAGTAGAAGAAAGGCTGGCTGAAAGGCTGGTGAGAAACATGGCAGGTGAGGGCAACGGCACTTTAAAAGCAGGAACGATATGATGTTTTGAGTGAAAATTTTATAGACCTTTCCCATATAGTGCACAGGTAAGCAGAAATGGAACTTTATTCATTTATTTACAATTGAACTAAATTTTGAGTTCCCCTTTTTAATGGGTAGTAGCAAAAGTAATCTTCTGATTTAAGGTTAGCTCAGATACTTAGTGTCTGAAATTCTGTAGATGATGGCTATATGCTCAATCATTTCCTGTTCCCCCTCAAGTTTTTCCTTTTTTTTTTTTTTTGCCCAGGGGGTGACAGGAGTTCCAAAACGAAAAGTATTTAACTACTATTCATATCAAAAGAAGAGGAAGCCTGGCCCTTCAATTACTTTGGGTATACCTCTGGCAGCCACTGAACTGCAACTTATCCCACCAGCCTCTGGATGCACGTCCTACTGTGTGTGCTGAAATTATCACTGTCCTCCTAATAGCCCTCCTCATGATCTGTTCAATGCAGGCCACTCTGGGTCCTGTATACTGGGGCATATCCTAGCTTCCTCCACATCCACTGGCCTGGGTGTCATCCCCATGCCTCTCTCAGGCCACAGTAACTTTCTATTGCTGTCCCCATATCACTTGGGGAGCCCATGAGGCTACCCTTGGGCCAGATGTCTGGGCATCTCTCAGATTTTGCTGGCGCCAGGATGTATGCAGCTCCTCTAAGAGATTCACAGTCTTCCTGGGCTACATTCTAAAAAGAAAAGTCCAGTTCTTTTCTGCCTTGGGTCCCCTAAACCCATATTGGATTTCTAGTTCCCTACCTAGACTTAGCCTAGGCTGGGAGTGGGGCCAGGCATCAGAAACACTCACAAACCCTCTCTTGCTTTCTTTTTTCCTTTGAGGCTCTTTGGCTGGGGACCCAACAAAAGTCTTTTATCCTCTTCTTGTGTGGTTGAAAATAGGCTCTTCATCTTTCTCCTCCCCATTTACTGTTTGAGGGTAAACTTTATTTCTTTTTTTTTTTTCAGGCTTTTGGCTCAAGCTAAGTTTATAGAATCCAGAAAACATTTTTTTTTCCCAGGTGTTGTGGCTCTCAGCTCAGCTCTCTGCTGCTCAAAGGCTTTTTGGTTCTAGCTTATATCTGACCTCCTCTGAACAGTACTAAAAGATGTTATAGCTGCTTCAATAGTGGGAGGAAAAATAATGGTAAAAGGAAATATAAAGAAAGGGAACATCAATTAATATTTCAAATATTATTCACTATGCTAATATGCTTTTAGATTGGTAGTATTGTGTTTGGTACTGCAACATAAGCAATTCTAAAAATCATTAAAAAATCTGCGGTATTGTATATATATTCTCAAATATTTGGCTTGAGGTATTTTATAGAGAAATAGAGAAAAAAGTTGAATTGTAAGTCTAAGATGACATACCATCGAAGAGAGGCAACAGGACACTAGAGCCCGTGTTGACTTTACTTCTCATTTAAAAATCTGCAGAAAGTTGGACTTACATGGGCCGTGGACTGTGGATTCAAGCTAATTTTATCTCAGAGAGTGAGTATATCTCAGCTGACATCTAGGTTAAAGAGGAAATGGTCAATAAATGTTAGCTAATTATAGCAGTAGTAGAAATAGAAATTGTGGTGGTAGGAATGTTCTTGAAGAAACAGATATCCCAGTGCCAACTGGCTGGGGAAAGAACAACATGAGGCAAGACCAGCACAGTAGGTATCCCCTTAGCAACACTTATTTAGAGTCCTAGGTGAGAGAAACTGAAGCTGATATCCTAACCTACCTTGTATCTCCTATAAATCATTATCCACAGCATAAAATGGTTCTCAGGAGGACCTCAAAATGGTAATCGATCGATGTCTGGTTGCTGACTTTGCAAGCAGGTGATGTCTGTGGGCATCTATTTAGAGTTGCTATCATTGAGTACTTTTGGGTTGTCTGAAAGAGGGTAGGATAAGTGTATTAGGGTTCTCCAGAGAAATAGAACCAATAGGCAATATGTATCTATATCTATATCTATCTATACATAGATTATATGTACATTATATATTCATTATATATACATTATAGATTACATAATTATATCTCTATATAATTATATAGAGAGACATAGATATACATAGGAGGCATAGGAGACATTATGATATATATGTATTTCTATAATCTTATTATATTATCCTATGTATTCTATTATCATATATGCTAATTATTCTAAATCTTCTTAGGATATCCTATTATACTATATGTTTTTTATATATCTGCCCTATATCTACATATTTATCTAAGCTCTATATTTAGATCTAGATTGATTTTAGGATTAGCCTATACAACTGTAAGGGCCAGCAAGTCCAAAATATGTGGGGCAGGATGGCAGAATGTAACTTCCAGCTGGAGCTAACATTGCAGTCTTGAATCCAAAGATGGTCTGGAGGCAGAATTCCTTCCTTCAAGGACCTCAGTCTTTTCTCTTAAGGCCTCCAATTGATTGAATGGGGCCCACCTACATTATAAAGGGTAATCTGCTTTACTCAAACTCTATTTATTTAAATGTTAATCATATCTAAAAAAATACTTTCACAGCAACGTCTGGACTGGCATTATACTCAAGAGCTAAGTTCCATAGCCTAATCAAGCTGACACATAAAGTTAACCACCAGAATAAGAGGTTTTTCTTTTATTTTCTTTAGAGACAAGGAGAGTGGAAAGCATAAGTGATATACTGTTTACTCTGTCTGTTTCATCAGACAGGTTTGAGCACCAGCAGAAAGACGAGTAAGCCCCAAACTAAATTTGCTTCATGAGAAATTCTGTGGACTCAGGGCCCAAGCAAAGCTGCTTTATAGATGGCTCAGAAAAATGTGACCCAGAGTTGGGGGACAGGCATTCTCCCCACTTCTCTGGGAAAGTCAGCATGGCTCTGGCCCTTTGGCATGTTCAGCCTGGAAGTGCCAGAAATAGCTCCTTTGGCACAGACGTTGATCTTCTCATTGAAGGCTCCAGTACAGATGACAATAATGAGGGATCCTCCATGTGGGTTTTTCATAAGACAGAGGTTGGAGGAGAGTTTGAGAGAAACAGGTGTTCCTGGGCATATCTGGGCAAGCTTCTAGGAATGCCTAGCCATGCCCTAGGGAAACATTTCTGGAGACAGGAATTTCTGTCTGAGCAAGTTGAGACAATGAGCCAGTAGAAGCCATATCCACAGGCTAGAAAGACCCAGAGACTTCTGGGTTATATTCTTGTCACTTTACACACTGTACTCATTGTTATATTATCTATAAACTGCTTGAACTCTATCTAATTATTAAAGTCAAGAGTCCAAGGCTCCAGGTGAGCAAAACCAGCTCTGTTCAAGCTATGCTTTACAGATATATAAAAAAGGTGTTAACTTTGCACAAAATCTTGTCTTTGGTCAAACTGACAGAGCTGTCTGAAGGTCATCTGACTTAGTTTAATTAACTTAAGACAGTTGCCTATCTGGTTTGATGAGCAAGAGCACAAGATATGGGGTAAGATAAATGTGAATTCAAATTCCGGTACCATGTTGACACCTTTGTGACTTGGATTAGTTATTTAATGCTTAAGTCTTAGTTCCTTCCTCTCCTTACAGGTCTGTTACAAGCTCTGGCATATAGTACGGACTCAACAAATGGTAGTTGTTACTGTTATTATTGTCTACTTCATCTGCCACTACTTCCATTTCCCCGCCTTAATCTTTAGCTGACATCAATGAAAGTGTTAAACACCTACTATGGTTCTTAACCAGGGTGGGCATTTGGAAATGTTGTTTTGGGGGGGCACTGTTTTTTGGATGTCACAATGGCAGGGGGACTCAACTGGTATTTAGTGTCCAGGGATTAAAGACAATAAATATCTTGCAATTTGTAAGTCAGTCTTGTACTATGAATTAATTGTCTCATCCAAAACACCTCTAGTGCCCATTAAGAAGAAACACTGTGTTGTCATTTTACCTATTTTAAGCTAGAAAAGAGAAATGAAACGGAGGAGTAGTGGAGGCCAGGAGAAGGGTGTATGAAGGCTTACATGAGACAGGCCTGTTCTAATTGCTTTGAATTCACTACTCCTTGATTCCTTGCAAAAATCCAGTTATTAATTCCCATTTTACAAGTGAGGAAACTGAGGCACAGGAAGGTTGAGCACTTCCTAGGCTTATACAGCTGGCACATGGGGGAGCCTGAGTTCAAATCCAGGTAGGCTGGTTCCTGAGCACCATGCTCTTAAGTATTACCTCATCATGACTCTTGCTAAGGTGAAAGAAAGCAAAACTAAATTAAGCAAAAATAATTAAACAACACAAAACACTCACTGTGAGTATAACTGGTTTCGGAGCTTCCAATAATAAATGAAAATTCCTTGTTTTTTTTTTTTAAGCCCCAAAAGATTAAAATAAAATGATTTTCCTGGGTAGCGCCTCCATTATGTTACAAGAGAAACAATTTGAGGAAAGTATTAATAATCTGAGCAGTACCATATGCATTTCTCAGTTAGGTTTGTAGGAAATGACCCCTTCCAGTGCAGTAAACACTGTGTGTATGTATGAGAATATGTCTTTTATATCTTCTATTCACAGAGATAAATTTATATTGAAGGAGTATTTTCTCTCTATAGTATTATAATGAAAAGTTTTGTCATTAAATGTTTTTTTTCAGAAAAAAATGCTTTGTTACTTGTAGGATGGTAAAGAAGTAAAGGTAATTTCTTAACTTACAAATAACCTGCATGACTTTAAACAACCTGTACTTTTATATAAGTATCTCATGATGATACTTATAAAAGTATCTCATGATGAATCTGCTGGCCAGTCAACATATTATTTTAAACTATGCCTTCTGGTTTGTCCTGAAATGTTTGTATAAATACTTGAATATTTGTTGAATATTTTATTGCATTTTTCCATTATTTTAAATAATTAGTAATAGAAAAATGATACTAGTGCTACAATTTTAGCAGATGCAAATAATTAGTCATGATCAGGTACTTAGCTTTAGTTGCAACCATGTACTTTTGAGCTTAAGTCTGTCAAGTCTGTATAGATTATGAGGGAAAAGAAAAAAAATCCAAAATGCTAGAACTAGATTGTTGAAGCTCACAGCTGATAGGTGGAGTGCACTAATGGTGGAAATGGGAAAATCCTTAAATTAAGGATTGGGAATTATCACTGAAAACACTCTAGAGATCCAAAGACTCAGGGAAGTTCCCAGAGCCACTGCAAGCAATATAGCTTTGCAGCAGCTTCCACTCTCAAAGCAGAAAGGAGTCAGGTGTTCAAATTTTCACTTAATAAATATTTCAATACAGTTACTGAGCATCATCACGTTCTCATGCTCAATCCTATGCAATTTTTTTTCTAGTAGACTTCCTCTCCTAAGGTTAAAACAAAATTGCTAAATTGCTTTTGTTTCATTTCAATGCTACTTCCAGTAAGCTGAGTGAAATAGAATTGCGATAAGAAATTACTTTAGAAAATTATTTTTTGTTTCTTTGTATTTGCCCTATTTTTTGGTGTTTAGTGTATGCATTATGTATCCTGCAAAGAGATAAATATCCATTTATACCACTATTAAGGATTTTGTAATATTTTAAAATTTTCTAGTAAGGGAATCTCTTTTGTTTGGTCTATTGTGAGTTTATTGTTGTACTTTGGTTTTCAGGGATCCTGGACATACACTAAATATAAGGCCATTGTGGAGTCAGTCCCTACCCCTCCCTCCTCTACCTCGGTTCTTTTATTCACAACTTTTAGAGTTTAAACAATGCTTCTAAAAGTTGGACCAAGATACCATGTATTTTTAAATGAAATTAGATCAGTTTTTTTCAGTTTTCAGAAAGATATTAACATTATCTCTAACTACTTTTCTATAAATTTTCTTAAGATATTTTGTCTTGGCTGTTCCCAAGACCAAAATGAATGAACAAATTGCTAACAAATATTTCCATAAAATTCAGGAACAGCTTATGAAGCTGATCTTTTATGGACACATTGTTGTTGAGATATTCTATTCTATATATGACTACAAATATATATATATATATAAAACATCTGATATCCTGGTAGAATATTAATAGTCTGCAAGGACCATGGAATCTAAGGAGTTTTATGACTTGCAGGTGCTCTTTAACCTAACAAGTTAAAGAAGAAAGAGTTGAGATATTGGTCTTCAAGAGAAGTCACCTCTGTTGCACCCCTATCGCTTAAGGCTGCCCAGGCCAGTACTGCCTTCTGCTTCTTAGGTGTAAGCAGGTCTGTTTCTAAAAATGCAAGGTCAAGCCAGACTCCATGCATTTTGATATAGACATAATTTTACAAGTGGGACTTCGATATCACGTAAGTGGTAGCACAACTAGTACCATTGTTTGCATAACCTTCTGAGGAATGGCCCAGAAATTTAATCATTATTTGTGAAATCTGAGCACTAAATAGCCTGTTTATGATATGATTTCTGGACTACGATTCATTCCTAAATTAGTGATTATCCATGGAGACTCCCTGCAAAATTGTAGAATAATCAGGAACAAAATATAAAATAAATTTGATTTGTTCTACCTGCAAATAATTGGATTCTTATTTTGTGCTGGGTCCAAGCTCTTTAAGTTTTTGCAGTAGTGAAACAGTGGGGAATGACTGCCAAATCCAAACAGACCCAGGTGTTTCTCGACAAGTTAGAGGCAGATCAAACCCTTGCTAGTTCACCATTTTGAACAAATTTTGTTCATTGCTTTTGTTTACAAAAATATTCTCTCTGCCAAAGAAAAGAAAAAAGGAATTTTCTTGCAGAGCCAGCATTCAAAATTACTCATTATCTCCACAAGAAATCCTAATGTAACCCAAGAACTCTTACATCTGTCTATTAGAAATCTCAAATTGTCCTGGCTATGAGATCCATGTTCATATGCATTTTGCCAATGTTTAGCATCTGTATCTAAATAAAAAAAAAAAAAGAGGGAGATTAACTTAAGGTTTTATTAATTGTGTGAATTCTATTTTCTCATTCTATTACCCAAATGTGGAAAATGCATTCCAGATTTTTATGAAAAGATCAATTAAGTAGTTTTTACAAAACATTGGCATTAAAGCACCACAGCACATTCCTTCAAACTTGACTGAACTTCACAGAAAGATTTTTGGATTTTTTTTTTTTTTTGGTTGTAAAAACAGCATTGCCAAGATCTTTACAACTCAGGAGGGAGCACCCTCCTCTCCATTATCTTTTCTATTGTTATACATTTGGAATATTTGCTTTTATGGTTTCCTCATGGAATATAAGCCTGATTTTATCCTTGAAAAAGGATTACTTCTCAAAAGATTATATTTGAATGGAAATTTTAGGAAGTATATACTTTGAAGATCTCTCAACTATTCACTATCCCACTCATGTTTTGCTTTAAAAAATAAATAAATTAAATGTATCCTCCACAAATCTGTTTGCTTCGACTCATAACACTATATAATGATTAGAGATTCTGACTTGTTTTTATTAAAAAGACCTTTTAAAATACAATGGTCTTTATAATTGTTTAAATATGCAATGTGAATATTTGTAAAATATGAAAGAACATAAAGAAAATGAAAATCACCCACAAACCTACCACCCAGATATAATTGTTATATCTGTATATTTCTTTCCTCTGTTTTCTGTCTCTTTACTTTCACATACATACACACGCATGTGCACACACATTTTGAAACACAATTCAAATCATATTGTATATATAGTTTATATCGGCTTTTTGGCTTATAATTTTGTTGCGAGCACCACTAAACTATATATCTAAAAATGATAAAGATGGCAGGATCATGAATTTCTCCAGAATGCATCTCCCACCCTCACTTGGGTATCGTGATCACCTGCTACTTTCTGCTCATCAGATCTATGATGTTGTCAGTGTAGTAGCCCAGCATGGTATTCTTGGGATAGTGGACTGATGAAGGCCCCTGCGGACAAGTTGTGACAGAGACACATAAAATTACACTTCCAGATGAAAATAAACTGGCTATGAATGATCTCTGCTTATTGGAATGAACAGACAAGAGTTATTCTGGAAGAATTCCATCTGGAGGAATGAACCTCAAAGGATTTGATGGATGAGAACACTCTGAGCAAAGCCATAGAGATAAGCAAATGCAGGATATAGAAAGTGATTGGTTGACTAACTGATACATTCAAAAATATTTGTTGAGCACCTATTAAACTTACTTTGCTGAGTTCGTAAAAGAGAGTGGTAAGATGTGGCTGAGCCTTAAAGGACAGAATAAGAAAATGATACTTCATTCTGAAGGCAATTGTAAACCACTTGAAGGTTTTTAAGCTGGACAGTAATATAATTAGAGTTGCTTTTGATGAAGATTAATCTGGCAGCAGAGGCTAATATTCCAGCCAGGAAGAAGCACTGAGAATCTGAACTAGAGTAATGACAGTGAAGAAGGAAGGGAAAAGATCAAGAAGAAATGGTTTGGAGTCAAGAGACAAAACTCCACATTTTGAGTTTGAGTGATTGAGATCAATAAGAGAAATTATGAAGTCAAGAGGAGGACTTGGTATTTGGAGCAAGGTAATAATAATAATAGCTGATGTTATCAGATTGAAGCACTTTGAGGGCAGGGACTGCGATTGCTTTGGTTCACACATTTATGCCCAGTGCTTGGCACAAGGTGAGTACTTAATAAATATCCGTAACAAAACATAATTCTAGATGTGACTGAATTGTCATATCCACCCTAAGAAGGTATAATTATCCCCCATTTTTTGCTATCAATTCTATTTTTTATTTTGAACTACCTCAGGCATATATGAAATGCAGGGAATAATATAATAAACATTCATATGCAGAGAATACCTCAGCTGGAGAAACAAAGCAATACAGATATTATTATTATCTCCATTTTACAAGTGAGAAACCTGAGGCTAACAGTGGTTTAAAAATGTGTTCAAGGTCACAGCTAACACATCCCAGAGCTGTGATTTGAATGTAGGCCTGGCTGCCTCCAGAGCTCCTGTTCTCAACCACACCTTGTTTGTGACATTGATGGCAGATCTGAGTGGGGGTACTCAGCAGGTAGAGGGAAATACAATATGTGATATAATTTAGGACTAGAAATATTAATAAAGGAATTATGGGCATAAAGGTGATGTTTGAAGGGAGGGCTGTCAAAAGGTAGTAAATAATATTAATGGTCTAAGGACAGAGACGTGGGCTTGAGCGACGCATCTTCTTGAAGGGAGAACAAAATATAAGAAACAACTTTAAAACTTTGCCTGTTCACAGAGTAGGGTTTTAAATGCTGGCCTAGAGAGTCCCTTTTGGTTCCTAGAAAAAAGGCAGAGCTGCCTACAGTCCATGGAGTTCTCCTTTGGTATATTTGGCATAGGGCTAGGCCAAAGAAGACATCGTACTTTTCATCATTGAGTTTATAAAAATCCTGAAGGTGACGATGCTATTTTTTCCCAGGCAGAATCCCAAATGCAGCTCTGACCCTATCATAGTGGATATCTAACATTTTCTAGCTGAGACTGGGCTCATTCGGAGATGTGTACCCTCTTTTACACAGAACATGGACCACTGAGGTTTACTAGTACTGAACAGGATTTACTGTTTTGTAACCATTAGCAATACTACCCCCTAAAGGAACATTTCTTGGTTTCAATGCCAGATCAGAAGTTTTAGATGCCTCAGGAGAAAAGTAAGTATTCCAGAAAAAGTCTTGCAAGTTTTTGATAAGTATCCAAATTTCCTCAGGCCACTGAAGATTACAGGATTTTGGGAAAGTTCTCAGTTAATATCAAGTTTTTATTTAAAAGGTCCTATACCAATCTTATTTACAACTAGAATATCTGTGTGATAAAGATTTCTTTAAAAAGTATTCTTCAGAAGAAGTTTGGTAATATACAATAATGTAAATTATGTCTTGGCATATGATGTGTACTTAGAGCTTTTTAACAACATTATCGACTCCTTTGAAAAAGATCAGAAACACAAGTAGATACAGTATATTATTTTGACTCAGATTCTCCTCTATAAAGTCATGACAGACAAGGCTAGATATTAAACTTAATTAACCTTTAAATCTCAGTGGCTTTCATGCAACAACCACAAAGGTGTTCTTTCACTCAGAGGAATCTGCTGTGACTGCTCCCTTCCAAGGAATGACTAGCGGAAATAGTCTATTTCTTCATTCGTTTCAACCTAATGCTGATTAATTTTAGACCATAGTCATGTGATGTATTTAAGGTGATTTACCATCATTATATTCTCTATTGCCTCAAGAGTTGTCCTCCAAATACCGAGACCAGGAAAGAGAAAGCTAAAGGGCCCTACACAGAGCGTGGTGAAAAAGTAACATGTCACTTCTCACTGTCCACTGGCCAGAACTAGTCACACGGCCCTACCCAAGAATAACAGGGTTAAAAAGACTAGTCTCCTGTGTGCCTGTGAAGGATAGGAGGATTAAACATTGACATATACAGTCATATCTACCATCTTCATAAAGGTGAAAATCAATGAAACTTGCGATGCTGATGACAAAATGAGGACAACCATGATGTTCCTTGGCAAGGGCAGTCATACGATGAATATGCAGGTAACGAGGTCCTAAACCTATTTTGCTGATAGTGAAAATAGTTTTGTTGAAGTATACCTATTTTCCGTCCAGGATTCACAAATACCAAATAAAAATAGCCATTTCCAATACACTAGGTAGTGTAAATCTGGGTGTGGATACATCTGCAAATTAAGTAGTGTTAGAAGAATAAGTTTTTTCTCCCCTTCTCACTTCTTATTTCTGGGGCCGGATGGAAAGATTTCTGCTCTGTGAAGACTGAGCATCCATGGAAATGTCCCCTGGTTCATTCCAGGCACACCAGATATCAAACTTCAAGAATTAAGTACATGAATCTGAGTCTACCCATTATTTTCTGTGTAATTAATATGGAAAAACTAAGAGGTGGATCAATCTCTTTGAGGCTTCTCTTGGCATTTCCACATGCTCTGTTGTCATCCTAGTTTACTTTTCATTTCTTTGGTGTTATCTCTATCACAATCATAGGACTCAGTATCTTTTTCCTCCAAGTGTCCCTTCGATCGCCCAGCATCTGCCATCGTACCTTGGATATGACCATCGGTCAATTAATATCAATGTTTCTTAGGTAAATAAATGTCTAGTTTCACTTTTTACCCTACTTGGGATCAATTTTTTTAGCCATTTCAATGTACTCCAAGTCTCTTCACTTCACTGGCCCTCCAACTTTTGCTGCTTTGTTCAATCTCTTACCCTGCTGGGTGGTGATTTGGAGAAGCAGTGAAATTTGGGGATCTGAGGCAGTGTAAATATCAGAAAGTACAGAATGGCTGTCAGAAGACACAGTTTGTGATCTAATAACCTGAATAGTGATGGGAACTGGGAGACAAGTTAAGGAGGATTTCTCAAAAAACATTAGATCAAACTACAATGTTTATAGAGATTTCTTTCCCTATTGCTATTTTATTTCTAGTTTGTTGTATGTTAATTTATACTAATAATCTAAATATAATTCTTGACTCGTTTTAACCTAATGTTGATGTTATAGCTATGATTAACAGATGTATTTTTTAACTAATCTGGGAAATTTTTCTTATCATTAGGCTGTTTAAGTTTTTTGGACTTCTGTCTATTTACCTACCAATTACTGTTTTGGGTGCTTAAAAAACAAAGTGTATGCTAATGTGCAATAGGTCAGAAATACTTTATGCAATTATTCACCAAGTAAATTCTTGATTAGTCCACCAGTAGAGGGATGGAAGAGCCCTGAAAGCACATTATTCAAGTATTATTCAACTACTCAAACTGTATCCCTCCAAATAGATATAGGATTCATAGTACTGATGGAATTTGAAGACAAGCTACCTTTGAGACCAGTGTTGAGTAGGGATCAGAGTGCTCCAGACTCTATTCCTGGCGTTCTTTAGTAAGGAAGAAATTAGAGCCTTAGGTCAATTTTGTCATATGTCAGTTGATGGGACTTAATTGCCTCGCAGAGTGGTAGGAGGATGAAATGATAGAAAATATGTGAAGGAGGTCTGGGAATTTAAAAGTGTAACATTTATTTGGAAGGCTGCGATGTGCCTGCCAGGCACCGAACAAAAAGAGAGAAAAAAATCAGTCTTTATAGCCAAAGAATTTACAATCCAGCCAGAAAGACAGGTAAGAGCTAGGAAAAAAATTGATTAAATTCTAAGAACTATGTACAGTTTTAAGAATTTTTAGTTATGGTGGAGTGTTGTACACCTAGCGTTGCAAGGAAAACGGTGTGTGTCTGAGTGTGTGTGTGCGCGCGCGTGTGAGTGTGTGAGTGTGAGGCATGTATTCTCTTTGGCTTTTCCCAATGGCTTAATACTAATAATGGCAAAAACTACTATTAATAACATAAATGTGAATACGATACCATATAATAGATGGTTTGTCTCTATATCTTCCAGTTCAGTTAGAGCTAAGTGAAGACTGCAAATGAGCAGCCAGCACGGTGCCAAGGAAAAGCGTCTCTTTCAACAGTTCCAACATTGTCGTTGCAGGTTGATGAGAGATGCTTGACTTAATAGAGCACCTCCTAAGGGGCTAACACCGTTGCTGTTATTTCCACCCTCATTCCAAATGCTATGCCGGCTGCTCATGTGCTGAAATATACAGACAGCCCACTAGGCCGTGCTGGATCTGGAGTGCATGCGACAGCCTTTTTTCAGCTCTACCCTGAAGTCCCACCTAGGCTGGGAGGCTCTGGAGGGAAGCCGACCGGCGTCTGGAGCAGCGCGTATTCCCTATCTCTCCTCCAAAAGGCCACACCCAATACAAGGCCTCTATTGTGTCTGGAGGAACAGACTCCCCACAGTGTTGCGATGGCTGCCCCCTTTAAAAAGGAGCGAGCGGCTCTCGCGCCAGTGACCTCAGCCAGAGAGGAGGCGAGGAGGCTGCAGGCAGGGCAGGTGGCAGGAGCTCAGAGACTCACGCTCTAGGGCCGCTCGGGCTTCTCATGCCCACGTGCCCGCCTTGCGCGGACGCCGCCGCACCTGGAGGCGGAGCCAAGCCCCGCAGCCACCGGCTCCCGGTAGCGGAGTCCCCTCCCCGCGCTCCTCCCGCCACGCTGTGCATGCGCGCAGGTGCGTGAAAGCGCGTCGCCCAGTACCTTGCAGACGGGGGCCCGCCATGGAGCACATCCGCACACCCAAGGTTGGTGGTACCCGCGCGGGCGGAGGAGGGAGCAGGAGGTGGGATGCTGAGCGAGCGGGAGGCCTGGCTTCCCTGCGGGGCGCTGGCCGAGTCAGCACCAGGAGCGAGGCAAAAGGAAGCAGCGTCTGAGCATCTCCTGGTTCGCTGTGAGCCTCATATTTCTGCTGTTGCCTCACAGGCCTAGTAGCCTTGACTGCTGCTGCATCTAACCTCATGTCCTTGGGGTGCGCAGTGGACATAGGGGTGGACAGGAGAGAAACCCAATTATCTGTTAAGCAGCGGGGCTGCTGATCTGCTGATAAACACTCCCTTCTGGTCTTGCACTATGTTGCTACTGCTTTTTTTTTTTTTCCTCCAATTTTAGTAGTTGAAAGAGAAACAAACCTTTCTAATGTCAGGTGCAGGGAATCGACTTATGTGCAGGTGGATTGAATGCACACGGGAAGTTCGTTGAATCTAAGGGTTCAAACCCGCCCAACTCTCCCTTCCGCTTCCGTATCATCAGGCTATCAGCCGCAGGGGACCGTACACGGGGCAAATGATCAATAATCTCTGTAGGTTGAATGGTATTATCAATCTTTCCATCTCATTGTTTTATCCAGCCTATTCCTTTCTTTGGAGAGAAGGATGCAGCTTATAGATTCATCCTCTGGTGTGCTTTAAACAACACCAGATTTTGCCACTCGAAAGCGACTGGTCCCTGATCATTCCAGTTAAATAACCTTGGAAACCACCGCTGTACCAAACTTTCCCCTCATAGTTGTACTAATGATATTCTTTAGAGTGAAAAGGATGATCAGCATTCTTGTCTAATAAAAACTCTAAACTATTGAAAGAATGTATTTAAAAGCCTATTGGCTATTTCCTGTCACTACCACCACAGCTCCTTGGTTTCCAGGATGATCTCATGCTAAAAATTTAGGCCCTTGACAGAGTTAAGTCGAAGCTGGGTCTGCATGGTCAGAAATTAGATAGCCCCAGGGATCCCACTCAGCCCATGGGGGAAGGGGTGCATTACTTTGCTGTAAGTCCAGTAAGAAGAATTCATTTTTAAATACTGGATTGGTTCCTAAGTACCTCTTTGTAAAAGCAGCTTTATTATTCTCTGATGTCAGTGGAAGAATAAATCTTTTAGTTTGCTAGAGAGTGTCAATTTTAGCAGTAAATTTAAATTGTATTGCTTTTGCACGATGGAATTAAATTGTTGCTTCACAATTGGGAAATTGTAAACGTTAAAGAGAGTGCCATAAACCACAAGGTAGGTGGCTCAAAGCTTTCAGGGTTTAAGTGGTGCTAAATAATTTATTCCGGAATGATGAATTTAACTCATGGATTCTCTCTGCCCTTGCTAAGGGCATCCTTCCTTTGTCATGATGAAGGGAGCCCTTTATAAGAATGATATCTGATGTGAATGTCAATAGCAAGAATGATAGGGGGACATGGCGCTGGATGCTATTTTCCTATAGAATATGATTTCGAGGAGTAAATGCATTTTCTAGTCCATATTCAAACTTACTCTGTGCAAAGCCATGTGTGTAAACCTGAGCGACAAGCAATATTCTCACTTATTCTTCAACTATTTTCCATAAATACCTTCTAAGCAGTGCAGAACTTCAAATCAGAAATCTCCTATCAGGAAATGGAAAGGAATGGGGGTGGGGAAATGGAGAATTGTCTGAAATGTCATTGAATTGAGGGTCATTAACATTTAGGGTAATACAGGTGGGAAAAAAACTACAGAGTTTAGGTGAATGCAATTCATTTATTCATTCATTTCATCCCGCAAGCATTTGAGAATCTTTCACATGCCAGGCTCTGTGTTAGGTCCTGGGAGCACAAAGCATCAAGGAGCTCCCTCTCTGGTAGGTGGGGCAGTTGTATATCTAGAGACATGTCCAAGGGACAGCAAGCAGGGAGAGGAGAATGGATGGAAAATAAGTTCTACCATAAAGAGTGAGGCAAGCCTTCTTAGAAGAGCTGAATCTTAACATGCAAGGAGTCAAGGAGGATCAAGAGCATTTGACAGCTGTCATGCACTTATATAAATATGATGTATTGTAATAAATCAACTACAGACTCAAAGAAACTGAAAACCTTAACAGCGATAGATAGAAATGATTTCTTGAGGCTAAACATCTCTTCATTTTACATGTTTAAGTACAAAACTAATTTTCACAGTATAATTAAAGGAGAACGAGACCTCTTACAGAGCATGCATTGCAACATGTATAATTATTGATGGTCATATTCATCTGTATTATTTGCTTCTATTATACTATGGGGGTGCTGAATAGGTAGCTTGCCTTAGACTTCATGATTTCATGTTCTGAGCGGCTTATAAGAAGTATACCCACTGTGGGTTTAAAGTGGTATTTACCATGTGGATAACAGGGTTTTATTTTAAGAGGCAGAGAAATGAATGCATGTACAATTGCTTTCCTACTCGAGTGAAAGTCATTCATTTACACATTGTAAACTGTGTGATACCCATCACAGCCTCTGTGTTCTACTTCAGTCTTGGGAGGACAGTTTAAGGAGACAGATGCACACGAATAATCTGTAATGCTTTGCACATATTTCTTTCTCTGTGTGTGTGCGTGTTTAATTGAAGGTTATAACAGAGTATGCTGAGCAGGGTATTTCTCTCCCAGAATGGTTCCTCTATAGAAAAAAAAATATTCCAAGGACAAGCTAGTTTGCAATTGGTTTGAAGTGAGGACACCAAGCATTACCTGAACTCATCACAGTGACCTTTTGGGGTTCTACTTCACTGTCCGGCTTTTTTACCGCCTGAAACCTTGCTGGCAAGAGAATACTGTGCAGGAAGATTGGGGATAATTTGGGTTCAAGTACTACTTAGACATGTGAAAAGGTTTCAGAGCTCCTGGAAGTAGCCTGATGTGCTTGTAGGATTTGGTTTGGTACTGGATTGATGTTCATGTGTTTAAGGAGTCTGGCTAAGTAATCTCTACTTTTTGTACTTTGGTCTTTCTAGAAGACATTTTTTCCACATGTGTAAATCTGAGTTGTAAAATAGAGTCTGATGACCTTCAGAACTCCAAAAAAGAACTCGAAAATGACTTCTGGTCTCCTCGTTTCCTCTTTGCTCTTATCTAATCTCTTCTCCACAGAGGGAGCCTAGATGATGCTTTTATGACCCAAATTGATCGTGTTATTTCCCTGCTCAAATTCTTGGGTAGCTTCCCTTTGTACCCAGATATAAAGTGAGAATCCCCAGAGTGGCCCATAAGGCCCTGCCTGGACTGGACAGATGCCTGTTTACTCCCTCAGCCTCATTCTGTGACAGTCTTATTATTTAGAACCCAGCGATCACCACTGGCCTCATGGGTTTTCAGATGTGACAGGTTCTTTCTTGCCTCAGGACTTTTGCACTGCCCTTTCATCCTGGGGGTACTTTTATCCTCACTCTTCATCTGGCTAACTCTCTCATCTTTCAGATTAAATATATTTTTTCTCAGAAAGGCTATTACCCAGTTCCTCATCTAAATCAGATCTGCCTGTTATATTCTATCACAGAGCCCAGTATTTCACCTCAAGCCCCTAGTTATAAGTTTTATATTGATTTGAGTGATTATTTGTTTAATGTCAAGCTCTCCTACTAAGCCAAGAGCCCCGTGAAGGTGAAGATCATATCTTGTTCGCCCCTGTGTCCACAGCGCCTAACACAGTTTCTGGCACCAAGTAAGCACACGGTAATTAAATTAATAATTGAATAATAGATGACATAAATTATTCTCAATTTTAACACTTCAGTTTTTGGTATTTGCTCTAGTAATCCAAGCCTCGTATGCAGTACACCCACGATTAAGTACAGTATTGTAAATCTCTAATAGTACTAGTGTTAAGTACTTGTCAATATCAATATATTATATAAAATGTACAGCATATATATTAAATGATATATATTTTGAGATAATGTATAGCTTTAGTGAGATCAAATTCAAATAACATTCACCATTTCAGTCATTGTAAGTGTACAATTCAGTGTTTTTTTAGTGCATTTACCATTTTGTGCAACTGTCACCACTGCCTAATTCAGAACATTTCATCACTCCTAAAAGAAACCCAGAGTCTATTTGTAGTCATTTCTCATTCCCTCCTCCAGCCCATGGAAACCACTAGGCTACTTTCAGTCTCTATTAGATTTGCCTCTTCTGGACATTTCATATAAGTGGAATAATAGAATATGTGGCCTTTTGTGACTTGCTTTTTTTCTGTCACTTAGCATAATGTTTTCTAGGCTCATCCACATTATAGCATGTGTTGGTACTTAATTCCTTTTTACTGCAGAATAATATTCCATTCTATGAATATACCACTTTCTGTTTATCCATTCATCAATTGATGGGCATCTACGTTGTTGACAAATTTCGATCGTTATTGACAGTTATGAACACTCATATACTTGTTTTTTGTATGAACATAATTTTTCAATTCTCTTAGGTGTACCCTAGAGGTGGAATTACTGGGTCACATAGTAAGTAACTCTATGTTTAATTTTTGAGGAAATAGAGATTATATCTTTCCAGAACCTAGGTACTTTGGAAATAATTGTTTAAGTAGTATGAATAGATAGGACTACATCAAAAAAGAATGTAGATTTCTATTGTTATATAATTTCATAGAAAAACAACCCAGTGAGCATGAAGTTATACTTTTATCACTCCAAATTCACATCTAATTTGTGCTACGCCCTTTTTGCATAGTCATAAATAGCATGCTTTTTCCTCTTTTTGAGCTTTTGCCCAGCATTATTCTGTGTATATATTTTATATTCAGAAGTCATCCACCTTTCATTGTTTTAACTATTGCATGTTATTCATTTGACTAACGATTAGGGATTTGTGAAAGTCCCTGCAACAGTCTTCTTATTGTATATCTCCTAGAGCGGAATGACTGAGAGTAGGGACAGTCTTATAAGGGTTCTTATTACAAAATATCTTTTAGATTTGAAAGCCTCTCATATGGCCTTGGGTTTAGGCAAATTTGTAAGAGTCCCAGAGAGCAGAAGTAAAGGGTAGGGATTGCAAAGGAAAGTGTCTTGGCTCAACATAGAGAAGTTCTTTCCCACAATTATGTGTGTTTGTATAAGAGAAATTAGTTTATCTCTTAAAGAATAGAGGTGTCTAAGCAGAGGCTGGATGATTCATCAGAGAAGAATGGATCAGGCATCCGAGGGGACAATGAGTTAGAATTGTGTGTGAATTTCCTCTCAGCCAAGTGTCCAGCTGCCCTGTGATTCATACTTAGGATGCAGAGAACTCACTGTGACCCTTGATAGTCCACTATGACCATGGACAGCTCTAATCATTAACTTTTCCTTATATGTAGTCAAAATCTGTCTCACTGTAGTTTTTAGAAATTGGATCTATGCCTGTCCCTTGGGATATTGCCCAATACATCAACCCTCCTTCCAAGAAGTGGCCCTTCAAGTATTTCATTCAATGCTGCTATCTCCCTAACCCTCTCCTCCGACCTAAGTCGTTAGCTTATTAGCATCGTCTGCTCTGGCAACCAAACAGTGGCTTGTTTTTAAATCCCTTTACCATCTCTCTTATTTTACTCAAGGAGTTACACAAACATATGGTTACCTTAGAGTTGGTTGAATCGTAAGAGAGTAAAGTTTGATAACTATTTTTTAATTGTATATATCATCACGCCCCATCTCAGTGGTCTGGTGAGCCTGCTATGGAAAAGAAGCCCTAGCTGTCCCCACACATTGTGCTGTGAAGTTATGTTTCCTCGGCCATTTCTTTGGACGTGAAGTATCTTACACTTATCTTTGTTGAATATTATCTCACTGGATTTAGCTTATTGCTCTGGTTTTGGATCCTGATACACATCTGTTATTCCTCTCAGTTTGGAATCATTCGCTAATGAGCTTGCCCTCTATTACCTCATCTGTGAACTTATCCCAGAAAGATAGGGAGATGTGATTTCTTAGTGACTTAAGCCACTTGCCCTCATTTCCCAGGATCTTGATTCTGGTAGTAGATTGACTAGTTCTCTCAGTTTGATGCAATCTACCATTTGACGAACTCGCCCTCCATCATCTCTCCAACGAGCTCCTTCGAAGAAATGCAATGATGACTGAGTGAATCCATGATGTTCTTGCTGACTGAGAGTTTCCTTTTCTAGGTCCATACAAAATTCCATTAAATAAACCATTTTAGAATCTTGCCTAGAATTAATGTCAAACTCACCAACTTAAAATTACAAAATTCCGTACCCCCCATTTGAAAATAGTGATCTCGTGTGCAAGTTCTCTCTGCGATAGAGTGCAGTCGAGTCCTGAGAAGATTGGCTCTTTGTCGTTCACTGCCAGTATACCATCTGCACTAAGTGTTCTCTCTTTATCTTCATGTAACAAATAATTTCAGGTTATAAATGTATATTAATTTTGATTCTATATTAAAATCAATGTAGAAATTACCACTTAATATTTGAGTATATTTCCTTCTGGCTTTTCTTTTTCACATGAACACTCAAACTTTTTATTTGTTTGTGTAGAAATTTAGGATCACGCCATTCAATTTTGTAGTATGCCTCTTTTAACTTACCATATTGTAGCCTTTGAAAATATGCTCTTAGAGGACTATGTGATTTTTTAATCCTATGGAAATGTCTTTATAACATTAATCATTTCTCCATAAGGCTATTACAATAATGTTATGATGAATATCTTGTTTATTAATTATTATATGCATATGTGATTAGAATAGAGCCTGAATGAGTGAATCCTTGATGTTCCTGTGTCACAAAAGATGAACAAGTTTATGGTTGATGTACACTGCCAAATGACTTTCCAAAAACATTATATCAATTTTCATAAACAGGGTATAGCATCTTTCTCACTGTACCATTGCCTTATTATTCAAAAAAGGTTTGCTGATTTAAAAGCAGACATAACCTCTTGTTATTTTATTGTATTTTTAAAATTACCAGTGAGGTTTATTTGTTTCCAAAAATACATTTATTGACTATTTTGTTACTTTTGTGAATTGTCTATCTTTTCCCATTTTAATAATTGGTCATTTTTATGTGTATAGTATGCACATATATTTAATAACAGCTTTTCTGAGAGAGAATTCACATGCAATAAAAGTAACCCTTAAAGTATTCAATTCTGTGCTTTTTCATATAGTCACAGAGTTATACAGCCATCATAATTATCTAATTTCAGAACATGTGCTCACTCGGAAAAGAAACCCTAGGCCCATTAACAGTCACTCCCCGTTGCTCCCCGTTGCACCACTCCCAGCGACCACTAACTTGCTCTCTGTCTCTATGTTTTTGCCTTATCTGATTTCATATACATCGAATCACACATTATGGGGGTCGTTTGTGACTTGCTTTTTTCACTTAGCATAATGTTTTCAAGGTTCATCCAAGTTGTGGCATGTATTAATACTTTGTTCCTTTTTATCCATTCTATGACTATGCCATTTTAGTATCCATTTATCAGTTGATGGACATTTGTGTCGTTTCTGCTTTTTGACTATTAGGAATAGTGCTGCTATGAACTTTTGTGTACAAGTTTTTGCGTGGGCATATGTTGTTATTTCTCTTAGGTGGAATTTCACTTCTCTAAGAGTGGAATTGCTGAATCATATGGCAATCCAAAGTTTAACATTTTGAGGAACTGCCAAATTGTTTTCCAAAGTGGTTGCACCATTTAAAAAATCTCCCCAACAATGTAGGAATGTTCCAATTTTTCCATTTTCTTGCCAACACTTGTTATTGTCTGTGTGTTTTATTTTGTTCATCCTAGTGGATGTGAAGCGGTATTTGTTGGGTTTTGATTTTCGTTTCTCTAATGACTAATTATGCTGAATATCTTCTCATGTGCTTACTGACCATTTGTATATTTTCTTGGAGAACTGTCTATTCAGTTTTTTTTTTCCATTTTTTAATTGGGTCATTTGTTTTTTAATTATTGAGTTGAAAAGTTCTTTATATATTCTGGACGCAAGTTGCTAATCATGTATATGACTTGCCAATGTCTTCTCCCATTCTGTCGGTTTTCTTTGTACTCTCTTGATATTGTCTTCTGAAGCACAAAAGTTTTTAATTGTGATATAGTCCAACTTACCCATTTTTTCTTTTGTCACTGTGCTTTTGTTGCCATATCTGTGTAAATATTTTTAAAAGAATTTTTCTGATTATAAAAGTACTGTATTACAGAAAATGTAGTTCAAAAGAAAAGAAAGAAAATAAATCATGCATAATTTCAACACCCAGGAAAAACTGCTGTTAACTTTGTATTGCCAGCTTTTTTCTTTACATATAAATAGAAAATTAGGGCTGTTTTCTCTCTTTCTCTCTACATGTGTGTATACATAATTTTAGGGGGTGAGAACCCAAGTTTTATATGTCATACCATAATTTTTTTTTTCACTTTATTAAACAGTCTTCTTAAAAGTGATTTGTCATAACTACATGGTCTCACACTGTACGGATGCATCGTCCGTTATTTAGTGTTGGGAGACAATTCTCTGTGGGTCTTAAATGTTTCTGCACTTTTGTTCTGAACTGTATTTTCAATGATGATTTTATAATGAACAATCTTGAAAGATAGAAATAGTTTCTCTATCAAGAGCAGAGGGCAGATCTGTTTGCTGTCCAGGATGATAAAGATAACATTTTCTTTGGGGACGGAGATTGGTCAGGGTTGCTATAAGCAGATCTCTTATAAGACTAGCTTTTCTTAAACCCTGAACTCTAAGTTTCCTCACCAGTGAGAGGGATCCGGTCTGCGTCCAGCAGCCGTCTGGGCTGCTCCACGTTGCCCTTAAACTCAGAAGGTGTGGGGGAGCTGATGCGAACATGGAGCTCATGTTCCTTGTGCACTGTGAGTAATAAAGTCCTTGGTTTCTGACTCAGGAGTCCTCTGTGTTCTGTCAGCATCAAGAAAGAGAGGGAGGCTAACTTGTTGTGTTGCAAGCAGGATAAATTCTCAGATACTGCATAGCTCTTGACAGTTAATCCCCTAGTATTTGATATTTAGTCTCTCTGTTTTGTCACTATAATAAATAACTGTGATAAACATCGGTGTATTTAAATTGTCGTGTAGCTCTCTCTGTTGCCTCAGAATAAATTTCTAAAGTGATTTTCAGGTTCCTTTTTATAGATATATTAAATATTTTTTATGACTTCTGATTTCCTCTAGAATTGTCTGCTAGCAGTATAGCAGAGGAACTTTTTTTTTTATTCTTGAGACTGATACGTGAAGTATGGTTTCTTGTTAGTTTATATTTCTTTGGTCATCAGTGAGATGGAATCTATATATATGTTTATATCTATTTGTGGCTGCTTATAACAATAGCAGTACAACAATAGTACTGATGAAAGAAAATCCTTAAATAACATCTACTATGTGCTAGGCACTCCATTAATTAGTCCTCTCAGTAACTCTTTTAGGTGAGTTCCTATTTCACAGATGAGGAAACTGAGATTAAATAACTTAAGTTGATCAGCTATAAGGGGCAGAGTGAGGATCAAAATGTAGAATTCAGGGGGCCTGTGAACTTGGATGGAAAACAGAATTGCATCTTTTCCTACCCTCTGTCTGAGAGTTAGTCTTTTCTTCAGTTATGAAGGCAAATCACAGTGGCAGTGATAATCAGCTTTGTTGCCAATGGAAACCGCAGATAATTTCATAGCACGTTACAGCTGTAGCTCTTAAAAATATCTCAAATTATGGGGCTTGTGGACCTAGCACTAGATCTTGTTATTTATGAGGAAGAACGTATTACATCACAAATTTGTTTAATTTTCAATCTGAGAACTGTTTCAATAAAATCGATTTCAGTGGGGTGCTGGGGAACAGACAATATGGTTTCAAGCTCCAAGGTTTGTGTTCTCAACAACTACACTATCTTGTGTTTTGATGTTGAGAGTGGGAGACAGAATGCCCTTTGGGTTCTCAGTGGTTTACAGTCCCAGTTCAGGCCTTCTGCTGTTTGGCTTGTATTCTTGCCAGAGATGAATGGGCTGCCTCTGTATTATCAAACAGTCTCATTTTTCTTATTTTTGCAATTTGATTTTATCAGAAGAACCAAGCTCAGCCTTTTGTTTGGATTTCGATCTGTCTAAAGACAGATTATTGCCAGGTTGTGAGAGAGTATTTCATCGCCCAGTATCTAACACTTCAAAAACAAGGCAGATAAGTTTATTGTAGTAAAACAATCCACTTAGAAGTATAGCCATGGCAGTTATATTTTCTTTATTTTCCAAGTAAGAAATAATTGTCTTAATAAAAAATTACAGGAATCGTGCTTAAGCATTCCTCATAAATCATCCACACTTCTTGAATTCCTTACTTCTAGTAAATTTAGCAAAAATTTAAAGTCTGGTTGTCGAGCATGGTGTGGGTGTATAGAACATATAGTGTGTCGTGGAACTTAAGAATCCATATTCATTCATTCACATATTCAAGGTTTATATATAAATGCAGGTAGCCGCCAGATGGCTTTCTAATTAGGGGGATATAGACTGTATGTGTGGTAGGTTTGTGTGTGGTAGAGAAAATGCTATTAAGAAAAATAGTGAGATACAAGGGGAGAGGAAGGATGTGAGTTGGAGTGAGTGAAGATTTTTATTTTGCTTATGATGATAATACGGCCTTCCTTATGACATGACTGTTGAGCAGAAACCTGAAAAAGCCGGGCAGCAAGCCACTGCATATCTAAGGAAAGTAAAGGGAACACCTAGTGCGAAGGTCCTCAAGTAGGAGCGTGCTCGGAGTCTTCAAGGAATAGCAGAAAGACAGCGTGGAGCAGAGCAAGGAGTGGAGTAGTTACGAGAAATGACGTTGGAGAAGGAGCAGGGGAGATTATATGTAGACTTCCACTCTGGGCGTGAAGAGATCCGCGGGAAGGATCAGAGCTCTGACTAACAGGATCTCAGGGTGGAGATGGGAGGGTAGCCAGAGAGGGAAAGAGGGAACCAAGGGAATAATAGCAATGGAGGTGGGCATAAACCGCATATGTTTTCAAAGTAGAGTGGTGGGGATTTACCGATGGAGTAGATAGGAGAGAAAAAGAGGAGGCAAGGATAATGCCAGGGTTATTGGCTCCAGCACTGGAATGATGACTTATTGAGATTGGAACGACTAGGAGAGAAGATTGGGAATGGGGTGAAAGGGAATCTGGAGCTCAGTTTGGGACATAGGAATTTGAGATGCCTATTAGATACACAGGTGATTTCTTTAATAAGATCTGTGTATTCCCTTGAGGAACTACAGAATAGCCATATAAGAATGACATACTTTTTTTTTTAATAGGGCTATTTCTTTAATATCATATATATTTTATAAAGATCTCAAATCCTTTAGAAAATAGTCCGATGTAATAAATTCAGTCAATAAACACAAATTCTGGAAAATATTCTCTTAAACTATTTGTATGTTAGGTCACAGTTTCCTATGGATTTCATTGTTTTCGAGAACTGTTGAATATTGAATATTTTATTATGTATTTCTTTCCAATAGTTTAATTTTTGTTCTTTACCACTTCCATCTATCACCTATCAAGATGGACTGTAAACAAATACATTTTCCGGCATGAGAGGAGTATAATATGTAAAGGCATGCGGGGTGGTTCCTTTGTAATATGAAAGATCCTGCTTTTCTATGTTTGCTCTGGGTCAGGTATTTGCATCTGTTTTCAAAAAGCAATGTAAACACTTAAAACTCAACAATAACAAAGAAAAATCCAGCAACTCAGTTCGAAAATGAGCAAAGGACTTGATTAGACATTTCTCCAAAGAAGATATGAGCAATAGGCACATGAAAAGATGCCCACTATCACTAGCTGTGAAGGAAATGCAAATTTAAACCATGGTGAGATTTCATTTCATACCCATTACGATAGCTGTTGTAAAAACAACAACAACAACAAAAACCAAAACAAACAAACAAACAAAAAACGGAAAATAAGTATTGGCAAGGATGCGGAGAAATTGGAACTCTTAAGACATTGCTGGTGGGAATGTAAAATGGTGCAGCTGCTATGGAAAACAGCTTGGCAGTTCCTAAAAAGTTAAACATAGAACTACCATATGACCTAGCAATGCCACTCCTAGGTGTATGCCAAAAAGAATTAAAAACAGGGATATTCACAGATACTTATATGCCCATGTTCATAGCTGCATTATTCACAGTAGTTAAAGGGGAGAAACAATCAAAGCATCCAGTAACAGATGAAGGAATAAACAAAATGTGATATATACATACAATGGAATATTATTCAGTCACAAAAAGGAATGAAGTTCTGATACATACTACAAGATGGATGAAACCTTAAGACATTTTGCTGAGTGAAACAAAATAGACAAAAAAGGACAAATACTATATGATTCCATTTATGTGATGTATCCAAAATGAGCAAATTCTTAGAGATAAAAATAGAATAAAGGTTACCAGGGATGGGGGTTAAGGAAAATGAGAGTTATTGCTTAATAGTTGTAGAATTTCTGTTTCAGGTGATGAAAAAGTTGGAATTAGTGGTGGTGGTCATACAACATTATGAATGTACTTTTCTGTCACTCAGTTACATGCTAAAAATGGTTAAAATGATAAAATTTATGTTGTGTATATTTTGCCACAATAAAACAAAGCAAACAAATACATTACCTGGCATGTAACCAGGGCTCAGTTAGTATTGAGTGAGTGAGTGAGTGAGTTTGTTGAATGAATGAATGAATGAATGAATTCCAACTATGCTTAATTTGGCAAATGTACATCAACTATTAACATGACAGTGGGAGGCAATGTGGCTCTGAAATCAAGTGCCCAGAGTTTAAATTCATACTTTGCCACTTACTTATTAGATACCTTGTTTCTTTTTTACTTTTGGCATAATTTTTAAAAATGAGAAATAGTTCACATATCATGAAATTCACTCTTTTAAAATGTACAGTTAAGTGAGTTTTGTTACATGTTGTATACACATCATTACTATCTAATTTTACAACATTTTTATCACCCCCAAGATAAACTTCATACCCATTAGCAGTCAGTGCCCATTTCTCTCTCTCCCCACTCCTGGAAACCACCAATTTACTTTCTCTCTCTACAGATTTTCCTATTCTGCGCATTTTACATAAATGAAATCACATAATATGTGCCATTGTGACTGGCTTCTTTCACTTATCATAACAATGTCAAGATTCATCCATGTTGCAGCTTATGAGAACGTCATTTCTTTTATCGCTAAATAATATTCCATTGTATAGCTACACCCACATTTGTTTATCTGTTTATTATTTGATATATGGGTTGTTTCCACTTTTTGTTTACTTGAATAATGCTTTTATGATGCTTTTATGAACAGTTATGTGCAAGTTTTTATTGTGTGTTTAAACATGTTTACAGTTCTCTCGGTTATGTAACCAGGGTTGGAATTGTGGGGTCAAATGGAAACTACATGTTTAATCTTTTGAGAAACTAACAAACTGTTTTCCAAAGAGGATGCACCATTTTTAGTCCCAACAGCAATGTATGAGGGTTCTAATTTCTGCATATCCTTGCCAGCACTTGTTGTCTGTTTTTTTTTTTATTAATAACTATCAAAATGGGCAAAGCGATATCTTATTGTGTGACTTGCATTTACCTGATCGCTGATGATGAGCATCTTTTTATGTGCTAAGTAGCTATTTGTATATCTTCTTTGCAGAAATGTCTATTCAGATTCTTTGCATATTTTTAATAGACTTTTTAGGGCAGTTTTGGGTTCACAACAGTATTGCGCAGAAGGTACAGAAATTTCCCATATACCTCCTGCCTCCCCACAGATGTAGCCTTCCCCATTATCGACATCTTGCACCTGAGTAGTGCATTTGTTACAATTGCTGAACCTGCAATGACCCATCATTAATATCCAAAATCCATAGTTTACATTAGGGTTCACTCTTGATGTAGTACATTCTGTGGGGTTGGACAAATTTATAATATCATGTGCCCACAATTATAGTATCATACAGAGTAGTTTCACTGCCCTAAAAATCCGGTGTTCCCCCTCTTCACCCCTCTGTGTCCCCTAACCCTTGGCAACCACTGACCTTTAGAGTGTCCTCATAGTTTTGCCTTTTCTAGGATGTCATATGGTTGGAACCATACATTATGTAGCCTTTTCAAATTGGCTTCTTTAACTTAGTCATATACATTTAAGTTTCCTCCATGTCTTCATTTTTCCTTTGGTTGCTTGTGCTTTCAGGTGCCATATCAAACAAAAACAAAAAAGCAAATGAACAAACAAAAAACATTACTGAATCCAGGTCACAGTGATTTACACTGTTTAGGTCTTTGATCCATTTTGAGTTAATGTTTATGTGTGGTGTGAGGTAGAGGTCCAAATTCATTCTTTTGCATCTGGAATTCCAGTTGTCCAGACACCATTTATTGAAAAGACTTTTCTTATTCCATTTAGTTGACTCAGCACCCTTGTGTAAAATCAATTCACTGTAGGTGCATAGACCACAGATGCATGGATGCTTAGTTCTACCTCTTTGACCTTCATGTTTGTCTTTAACTTGTACCACACAGTCTTGATTACGTAGCTAGGTATATGATCTTGAGTCACTTGAGGTCTCCCAAAGCCTTGATTTTCTCAACTATAACTTGTTAGGAGACTAAATGAGGGAATACTTTTAAAGCGCCTAACATGGCATTTAGTACATTTTAACTGTTTTTCTTTTATATCGTTATCACCAAAGGAGGTGGTCACAGGTTTGTGTGCTGAAAGAACTGCGAAATATGAGAATAAAAAGAATTATCTTAATCCAAACATTTCGTTTGACTTACTTCCCCACCACACCGTCAACAAATTGAAATCTTTTTTCTCTGAAGGCACCTGCAAAGACTGGATTTTAGGAAAAATGTCAAATTTTGCTCAGAAAGCCTCTGCAGTGGCCTATGTTCCCCAGAAACAAAGCCTCAGTAACATCACCCTGGATTCTTAAGGGAGAGTCTTTTTGGAGTGGACCTGTGAAAAAATTGAGAAACACACTTTTTTTTTTTTTTCAGTGAGTGAAAGTAACACAGTAACCTTTGTGCCACCATGAAAGCTTTCAAAAGGGATATAATTAAGGTATTATACACCTGGAAACATTAGTGAGGAATGATCACGACAGGAAACTGTAACCTCTTATGTATGTACACTTGATTTACTTATTAGTAAATTAGTAATTTTTTAACATTTCCCATCGAATTTACATTATTAACTGATTCAGTTTGGTTATCACTTCTGTCACATCTCTGCATGCAAAACAGTGTCTGAAATGCTTGTTTTCACAGAATAGATAACATATATTTTCTCATCTGTATTTAAAGCTTATTTTTATTGGTTTTTCCATTCTGAACAGGACAAGCTGTGAAGTATGCATGAAATTAAACCTCTTGAGCAAACACCCAGGATTCCGTGACTTTGTCCCATGCGATGGTTCAGTTTTTTATTATATTGCACTCAGAGGGAGTCCAAGAAGCTCATTTTGTACCGTATTTCTTAGGCCAGGAACAGTCTAAACTATTTTTTTTCTAGTGCCCTTTCCCCTGCTGGACAGCTAGTTGAAGCCTTTGGGAGTAAAAGTACTTCCCAGGACATAAACCCAACCCTTCCTCCCATAGCCATTTAAAATTGTTTAAAAATAACCTCCACTTAAAATTTTGTGGCAAGCTATGACAACTTTACAAAAATTGTATGTTTACTTTTCTCCTTTTTTCATTTATTAAAACATTTTTTATCAGAGATTCCCGGAGAAATAAATTTATTGCCAAGCTGTGAAAGAAAGCTTCATTCCTTAGGGCATGTAGCGAAACACAGTCATCGAGAGTGCTGCAGGTGCCGTGGGCATTGAGGTGAACTGTCCGGCCACTGTGAGTAGTGGTGGTTTAAGGAGGGGATTCTGCCTTCTTGAGCTAAATGGGTAGATTCAGAGACACTACCCATGCACTTACTTACTTGTACCTTAAACAAATGTTCCTCGAATGCTTCCTGTATGCCAGGTACTGTTTTAGGCCCTGGAGATCCAATGGTGAACAAGACAGACAGGGTCCCTAGTTTCATAGAACTTATATTCTAGGAAAGAATTAAGCAACAAAAAATACTATTTAAAAAAGTACTACATATATTTTTTTCCCTGTAAGCCAAGACCTTAGAAAGTTTTCCATTTTTAGAAGATGACTTTGCTAGATCCTGCTGCCCTTCACCTGTGAACCTTCCAGTTGCTTCCTGTGTTCTGCGGAGAGAAAGCCAAAGTCCTAACATTGTCCTGAAAGGCCCCGCAGGTCACCCTGGCTGCCTTTGGCACCTCACCTCCTACTCCCTCCACTCACACTCTGGTCCAGTGCCTACCTTCCCATAGACCCTTGAACATGTCAACGCAGTTCCTGCTCAGTTCCTTTCATGTGCTGTTTCCTGTGCCTGGAATGCTCCTTTCTCAGAGTTCTTCATGGTTGGCTCTCCCACTTACTTTGGTTTTCGACAGAAAGATCCAGTCATTTTATTAGAAAGGACTTCCTGGGCATGCAGATAGCCTCCACACCCAACTGCTTATCCTGCTTTCTTTTCCTTTCTCACACTTTCTGGCATGTTTTTTTGTTTGGTTGTTTTTTTTTAAGTTGGTTTTTTGTTTATTGCCTATACCCTTGCTCAGCCACCCTCACACAGAGAGCAAGCTTGATGTGACAGTGGCTTTGTCCTGTCCACAGCTGTACTCTAGTACCCACACTGGGCCTGGCACTGAGGACAGGTGCACAGCGAACATTCCTTGAATAAATGAATAAAAGACATGGTTTAATGTGATGTTGTGTCTAAGCTTCAGTATTTTTCAATAGCCTTGTTTCTTATTCTTCTTTTTCCTTTTTTTTTTTAAACACAGTTTTGCTAATATTTTATTGATTCAAAAGCACTTTACAAGGAAATATAAGTATAGCTTCCAATAAGAATGTTATCCCTGGACTTGGTCCAAGCTTACAGATTTTAGTTTTGCAAGGAAACCCAGGCTTTAAAGTTTAAAACATTGTCACCAAAACTTTAATCCCAAAGATTCTCACAATACTTATTACAGCTGACAGCATGAAAAAAAACTGCACAGTAACTCAAAGTTCAGCCCCACAGTGTACCCTTTAACTGGCAGGACATTGATATCTTGAAGAGTCTTAAATTTCTAAATAAAGAATGTTATGAAGAGCTATGTATTCATATACAGCAACCACACAAGGATCTTATGACCTAGAGCAAAGACAGACTAACTTTCTTGAAACTTCTCAGATTCTACTCCAACTGGGCAACCTCTACCCAGTGTGAAGACTAATTAGATTGACCAAAAAAAAAAACCCCTCCAATCTAGTTTAACGGTGCAGCTTTTATTTTTACCTGCTGGCTTGAGTTCACGGCAGCTTTTAAAGACTGTTTGTTCAATTGCAGCTGCATATTATAACCCAGTTATGGAAAAAAGTAAAGGTCTTAGTTCCATTTTAGTTACATGGCATTTAGTTTTCACTTTTGCAGATGAAACTATTTTTTTCATCTCTGTTTCTTGTATTTGCAACATATTTCACAACTGAATGTTACTAACCTTGTTTGGAAATTCAAATTCAATAATAAAGCATCCCTGGTTAATCATACCTGATTCTATCTACAAGCCCTCACGTACTTTATTTTTACCATAATGTTGTTCATTTTCATTCGCTGGACAGGTATTTTAGTATGTACATGTGCTAAGCATTACGATACCAAAAGGAAAAAAACAAACAAACAAACAAATAAAACTTAGTGCCTGTCCTTAAGGATCCCATAGAAGGTTGCTATATTGCTCTGAAATCATCGTAGCAGTCTATTGTTTCAGGAAGCCAATAAGCCAAAGATTTTGTTTCCTGTTTCCTTCTTCTAATGTAATTTCTAATGTAAGTGTGGGCCTAGCATTGTTCGTGCTTCTGCAGGAAATATTAGAAATATTTCTTGGAAACAACGAGAGTAGTACAATAAAAATAGCATGTAATAGGCACTGTAGAGTAAATGGGAAATGAATAGTTATGACCAGAGATGTCATAGAAATTCAAAGGATGAAGAGTGATTACTGTGGGCTGGAGTGGTTGAGGGAAGGTGATATTAAGGAGGCAGAGCCTGAGAATTAGGCTGGAGGGAACACGCTGTGCTGGGTGATTGGAGTCCTCACTGTTCTCAGTAACCTCAGGGCTCCTGGTGACATGGCAGTAGCACAGCCTCATTGAGTCTCGGAAGAGGCCTCCCTCCCATCTTTGTCTGCAAGGTATTCTGCTTCATACTCGTTCCCAGAGTGGGACTGACGGGCTCCAGAGGGCTGTACCGTAAGAGGATATGGAGAAAGATGTGGTGCCAGTTATGGAGTCTGCCCTTGAGGGCTTGGAGTCCCGAGGTGAGGCATGAGACTGTGTAAATGTGCTGGAACCTGGCCTCGCCCTGGGTGGACAGGCTGTCCCACTCTGTCCTCTAGCACTGTACTTGCCAGAGCTGTTGTGAGTGAGGTGTATGCGTCTTGGTTCTCTGTGTGTGCAAGATATCTCTTCTCTTTGGACCAGCAGTAAGTTCTATTTGGCACAACCTGCCCTTGGAAAAATGTTTTCCTTTGGTTCCCAAAGAGCTATATAAGTAGGTGATTTAGACTTCGCTGTTAGCAACTTTGTCAAAATACGTCAACTTCAGAAGTATTTTAGAATTTTAGAAATATTTTTATAGGAAAATCATCATCATCATCATAAAGTAAACCTTTGACTTTCTGTATTGCTTCAAGGCAAGGTCTTATTCTCTCATACTATTTTATTTTTTAAAATGACCATTGTTTTTAAGCCAGCTATCTTTAATAGGTCACTCCATACATTTATTCTTTGAATAACAATGGGCCCAGCATCTGTTCTTCATTTATTTTCCTCTTAACATCTTCTTTCCTCTTTATCTCTTATTTGTGCTTGTTGGAAATGGTATTTTTGGTTGAGGTTATTTTAAGGTGGTATTGAAATAAATCCTGGGATTGTCTTCTTGTTCAACAGGGCATATTCTTTGAAGCTTACACATCCAGGGTCATCCTACCAAAATAAATTATACGAGCTCTGTGCAAGACTCTCAAGTGCCTGACTCCTTATTTATGACAGTTGGCTGCTGGCATAACGTTTATAGTTTCCTCTGAGCAAAAATGGGCTCCTTTTTTTTTTCTCTGCCTTTTCCAAGAATTCGTAGCACTCTCATTTCCTAAGTAGCTATGGCTCTGTTTCACTAACTATTTTAGCTCTGTTATCCCTCTCAGGGATTTCTTTTTTAAGTATAGTTAAATATTAGTCAAATCTACTGTTTTAACAATTGTGTAGATAGGTGGAATTCAACAACCTGCCCATTTATAGGCATTCAAGGCTATCTGAGATCATCAGGATATTTCTTCACCTTGACCTAAGATGGATAGAAATATCCTTATCTATATAGAAAATTTCATTTTTTTCTTCTTTTAAAAGCAAATTTCACAAAGCTTACATCTTTCACAGAGTATAACCTTATTGGAATTATTTGAAGATCTGTTAATGGCTCAAAAATCTATAGACATATGTATGTTAAGTACCCTGTTTTCCTATGTGCAGAAAGAATTTCAATTTCCTAGCAGATTGAGAAATATGTAGATTCTTCACTTTGGAGGCTGACGCACTACATATTCTTCTAACATGCATACAATTCCAGGATCTTCTTTCCAAGGCTGGATACCCACGATGGCTTCCCTCCCTGAGAGCTTCCATGCCCCAGAGTGGAACCCTCAGCACTGAGTCCTCAGCAGCGTGTATTGTATCTGACTATATTAACTATGCTTTAAACATAATTTAGCTTCATAGAAGGACGAATTTTTAAAAGAGTTAAGTTTTCAGGCAGCTTGAAAATAGGATTATTTTCATGCATTCTCAGTGTGTGTATCTCATGAGCATTTGTCTGTTATATCACTGATATGGATTTTATGAAAGGCGGAATCTTATATGTCTTCTGGTTACATGTCATAGATTTTCTTGGATTATACTTGGTGATTCTTGCTTTTCCCTCAGTTCTTCTCCAATATCTGACCTCTGAATAAAATGGTCCTGGGAAAATATTTTCAATGGTTTTATAGTTTTAAACGGATTAAATCTGCCTTTTGGGAGAAGGATGGTGTTCCTAATTTTTCTTCCAAATAGCTGGATTAGAAAACTCTTGAAGCTTCATTACCACCCCCCCTTTTATTTGTTTATGCAAGTAAAAAAAAAGTACTTTTAATTTTTTTAATTTTTAATTTTTTTGCAATAAAGTTTATTATGTAAATTTTATAGTATGCTTTTATTTTCCCAGTTTTATTGAGATATATTAAAGTGTGAACAACATAATGATTTGATATATGTATATATTACAAAATGGTTATCACAAGAAATTTTGTTAACATCCATCACCTCACATAGTCAATTTTTTTTCTCTTTGGATGAGAACTTTGAAGATCTATGTTCTGAACAACTTTCAGATATATAGTACAGTACTGAAAGTGCTTCTTTTTAAATTGGAAAAATCAAATGCTTTTTTTTCTGCTCTTGTAAGAGATTATAACAACTCTGATTGAGGAATTTTTTATTGCTTTACTTTTTCTTCTGAGTCAAGGTACTTCGCAACTGTAGTTGGATAGTCCCTCTTTCTTGCATTCTCCGTTGTTACCACTACTTTCATGGGGGAAATGAAGTCAGAGACATGAGGTTATCATCCAGTGGGAGCAAGAATTAAACCTCTGAAGTGTTCGTTGTGGATTTATTTATCAATAATTACTGTTTACTAGTGACTACTGAGTTGTACACTTTTTCTCTCACACATGCAGTTATTCACAGGTGGAATCATTCATTGTCTAGGAGCTCTGGATTCAAACTTAAAACATCTTAATTCTTAAAACATCTGGATTCAAACTTAGAGCAACACAGGGACACCTACCATAAATAAGACAATTTGGAATTTCTAATAGGGTGGACGTTTCTATAGTTAGCGCATGGCTGGTTAGAAGTGAAACTTGATTCCTGAAGGAGTTCTCCTCATGCTGTAGGTTATTGCATCTTCTTACCTGAAACACAGCAGCGTACATTTGAAGATTCTGGCCAGCTAGTCTGGGAAACCAGGCTCTCCAGGCTGACCTCAGTACTGTGGGCATCTGCCCCTCTAGACGAGATGAAGTGAACAGGCAGAGAGTTAAAATGCCCCACCAAGCTGCTCTGTACAGAATTATCAACACTTTGGTTTTAGCCAGAGCTTTTTCCTTGTCAACCATATTTCTCTCTAATTGAAATTTAGGGAAAATGAAGAATAGTTTTTGAGCCATGATGTCCTTCTTTAATCTACAGTATTAGGCCCGGACTGAAGAGGTAAAGTATGGGAGAGGTCTAGGGAAGCAGATGTGGGATTCAGACACTTCCAGTTTGAAATCTGGCTCTGTCATTTTCTAGCTGTGAGACTTTGGGCACTTCTATTTTATCACTTGTAAAATGGGATAATGGTGTCTACGTTCCAGCTAGGGTTAGAAATACTGTTTGGGTAATACCTGACAATTGGTAGTTGCTTAGGAAAAGGGAGTGAGTATCGTTACTATTATTACCCTTCCTTCTTTTGCCCCCTCTGCTCAAGGGAGAAGTTGGAAGGGATCTGTCACTGTTGTGCTTCCATCTTTACCATCAGCTTTTCTGGGAAATTAGTTCTGGATTGGCCTGGCTGTGATTCTCAGCAGTTAGTTAGTGGGGGGTGTGTTGGTGGGCACTACTTAAAGCCAGAACAGACTCCACACCCAAGGCTGGATACCCACAATGGCTTCCTTCCCTGGGAGCTTCCATGGCCCAGCCGTGGAACCCTCAGCGCTGTGTCCTCAGCACCGTGTAATCACTGCACGTGGTAATGAACCTACGTTAATTATCGTGCGTTTTCAACTGCCGTATTAATGTACATTTTTGTGTTGTACAACTTCATGTTTTATGGCTCTTATGATGGGTTCTCCTTATAACAGAAGAACATTTTAGGAAGAATGGACTCTGCCTTTACTTTTAACTTCTCATTGTTGTAATGGTCCCAAGTTTGGTTTCTGAGAAAGTCCTCCTTGTTACCGAACCACTTTCTGCCCAATGGTGTGGAAATTTGATGGGTGGGCTCTAAGGAGCCAGATCAGTCTGTGTGCCACCCAAGCATCCTGAATGTCACCATCAAAGATTGCAGAAAGATAGTTGAATGGCTAGAAAGAAGGATTTTAAAATATGTTTTCAGAAATCAGGTTAGCATTCTCATGTAAACATATATTTCACATAACGTTTTCTTTCACTTTATCGTATAGAATTTTATAAGCATTAAGATTATATATAATACTTTAAAAAGATGCTATCTGATCTTTGTTAAAGGCAACCAGAATACTTTGTGTTAACACTACAATAAGACACTTCATTAATTCAGACTTAAAACCAAGTGATATTTAATTATCAGAGGTAGAAATGACTCTGGACACGTTAATAAGTACTCCAAGATCCCCAGGCAGCCATTTCCTGATAATGCAAAAGGAGGGAAAAAGAGAGGAACTTAAGCTGGAGAAAGGAGCCTGGGGACGGAGCAAGAGCCAGTGTGGCTGCTTCTCACCAGGCTGGCGGGTGGTGCACTTGGGTGTGGTGTGTTCATTTCTCTCTGTTGGGCTTCAAACACTGGATATCAGTGTAGCCTTGGGCCAATTCCAGAGACTCTTGCAGCATCTGATTTTGCTGAGGCTGGTGCTTCCTTTCCTTAGGGAATCTTAAGTTTTGTGTGCTAACCACGTTACTGAGTGACTGAATTTCTGGACAATTTACTATTGAGTTACTGTGGGTGTATTTCCACACTTGCTGTTTTGTGTGCTTTCTAGCTTTTCTATGTGATACCACTGAATTGGAACTGCAGCCTGTTAGAATGGAGAAGTCATTAAATGCCCATTAGGTCCTTTACAGAAGTCAAAACCCAGAGATAGTAACTCAACTGCCTACGCCCAACAGTTCCATTTCAAAATCAGAACCAGAACCAGAGCTCAGGCCTCCTGACTCACAAATTCTTTACTTTTCATGTTGGTAGAGTTAGAAAATGTCATGATACCAAATTTAGCATGACAAACTATTTATCTAGCTGCTTTTCTTAGATTAGAACATAAACTTGTCTTAGGTTTTGGCTGCTGCAGACATTTTGATTTCTCCCTGTTCAACAACTTCTGAATCTCTTCCCCCAAATGGTGGTGACCTACAGCTTAATTTATATGGTACTGAGTGTCTTTGGCCCAAGCAAAGCCAGTGGCTAGTGCCATTCATTTTTCTTTTGTCTTTTTCAAGAAAAGATAACCCTACCTTGTGCTTTGGGTTCTTTGTCCTGCAGACCAGTTTTGCTTTTCCAGATAGATGATGCTGGAACCTGAGATGTTTAGCAGTCCGGTAGGCAGCCTGCAGGGTAGAAAGTAAAGGCTCATATTCTATTAAGGTTGTAGTTAGAAGGTGGCGTACTGGGGAATGGCTAAGACAGACTGTCTCTCAGTGATTTATAGGGTCCTTCTGATTCCAAGCCACGAGGGAAGGGTCAAGCTGAACTTGTGTTCCGCAAGCATGGTGTCCGGTTCCAGGCCTGGCACTGTCCTGGTGGGGCCCGGTATTTTCACTGAAGTTTTTCAGACTTGGCCTAGAAAAGCTGATGAAACTTTTTTTTTTTCCCTCTCAATCTAACCCCAACCAAGCAGAGATGGGAATGAAACGACCCTTAAACTGGGGCACAGAGCTCTCCATTGAGTCTGTGGGAGTCTTGAGGATACACAGAGATTCTATCTTATCTACCCTTTTGTTCTTCTCAGAACCTAACACAGTGTTCCACGTAGGCATTTTGTGGAATGGAATTGGATGTTTGGTGTTCTTACTTTTATTAGTCCTGAGAATCCCGAACGTTTCCTTGGCCAGTGTTTCGGCCCTTGTACCTTATTCCCAGGCTTTATGTCTTTGGGTTTTATCTCAAAGCACATTCTCATAGTGGTTTGTGAATTTAGTTTTAGAGTATGATTTTGTCTAGAAGCATTCTGTTTTCAAATACTGATTTTATGTATAAAGTTGTTTAAAATAATTGTTAATTGCTTATCCTAAATGTATTAATTTTGAATAATAGGCCTAAAACGACCTCACAGGAATTCGCCAGAGCTCACCACCTCGGCAAACGAGTTGAGGCTTCAGAGTTAGACAGACCTTAGCTCCAGGATGGAGAAATTTGTCAGATTTTAAACATAACTGTGAAATGGGGATTGTGTAAGGACCTAACTCCTTGGGTTATTCGGGAGATTCACTGAGGTCAGATATGCAAAGTGATAGCACAGAGCATGGTATAGAGTAAATACTCTAAAAATATTTGTTATTTTTTATTATTATTTGGTTAATGTTTCCATATACCAAATGACAGCTGGGATTGGCCTGATCCATGAGATATTGGTAAAGTTATTTTGAACACTCTCATTCTATTCCCTTTGGAAGTCCAGAGCTCTCTCCTTCCCTCCCCTCCCCAATTTCTGCCGGCTTCCCTGGAGGTTTGCATTTTCGTAGTCACCTCTGGCTTAATCTTCTGATCCCACTGAATTTGTTCAGGTTACACATTGTTTCAGCATACATTTATGCATCTCGGTTCCACGACACAGCTATGGAGAATTAGAACCTTCCCTTGATTCCGTAGCCCTCTTTAGCTCCTCAAGGCAATATGGTATATAGTCAACTCCCCTGACGATTTGGGCAAAGGAAAGATTCATAAAGCAGAAGACAGAGATTGGACTCTTGCTCCCCATCCCTGGGGTTATTGCCCACGGCACTTCTCTACCTAATCCAACAATACTTAAAATGATGTATAAATATTTTCTAAAATCCACCAAAAGATTAAGTGTTTGGTGATTTTCTTTCCTGCTTTCTATATTTCTGAATCTTAAAACATTACTAAGTAAGTATATGCTTCATAATTTTTTAAAAGACCAGTTTTTAAAGCTAGGGTAAAAAGCTTCATAGGAGTGGGGAGACTTCACCATAAGCAGAATAAATCCTTGCCCAGTGATCCTTACCTCCTTTTCCTAATCCTTTAAAACGTATTTCTCACAAATTCCTCCTGATGGGAGTTATTTTTTTTTCCTGTGTGAATCACAACTTGAGATGCCTCCTTGTTGGCAATATTAATAGTCTTCCTTCTTGAAAATGTCTTGACATGCCAGTTGCTTCTGGAAAGCTCTTTGTATGCTTTGGCTGTTTGCTGCTCTGGGTGGAGTTTGAGTGGCCAGGCTGTCCCCCTCTGGCTTCTGCCTTTTACGAGGAGCAGACAAACCCTTACTTTCTCAGCTCCCTTTAGCTCATTCCTCCAGCTGTTGTGTTATGGCTTCTGATGCCAGTGCTCCCAGCACCACTCCTGCTGAAGTCATCAGAGTCTTCCATGTTACTGAATTCAATGGGCTTTTTACAGTTCTTGCCTTACTTGATCTCTCAGCAGTGTTTGACATCAGCATTCCCTGTCTCTCAAACCACTGCATCTGCACACCCTTCCTTGACAGTGGGCTCTTCTGATGTTTCTCCTAACTGGCCATTCCTTCTTAGTTTGCTTTTCTGATTCCTTTCCTTCCATCCAACCTTTAAATGTTGGCTTTTCTCAGATCTCTTCTCTTCTCTACATGCACTCCCTAGTAACCTCTTTTGGTCTCATGGTTTCAGATATCATTTATATGCCAATGACTACAATCTCAAATGCATTTCAGCAAATCTAAGACATCATGATTGTAAGATGCACTGAGATTTTGTGTACCACAAAGAAAGACAAAAGCACTGACAATTAAATGATGCTATGGCTTCTTGCCACATTAATCATAAGATACATTCCATTTTCAGAAGTGTCAGATGTGAAAAATGTACACGCAAGTATTAATGATATATTGTAATGTGTTTTACATAGATGAGCTGCCATTTGCAGAGCATGAATACCTAGTATGTCTTAAGCATGGTGTTCCTAGGAGCATGCAAATGCTTGCAATAACTCTGTCTAGATAAACTGGTAATTTCTGAAGAGTCATATCTCTTCAAGTAGGAAAGAGGCCTTAGTACCATATGACTTATTATATATGTAGATGAGGTGGAATTAATTTAGCTAGTCAAAGAAGAAATGAGGTGGAGTTATTGAACCAGTGGGTCTTCAAAATGTTGCCAAAACTCTTGAGATTTGTGTCATTTTATCTAGAGTTGACTGACTTTAGTGTCACAGTCAAGAATGTTCTGGCTACCTGAGTGTAAACCATGTGGTGGAACTGACCAGGGCTCCCTGTCTTCACAGAATTTCTCAGACAACTAAATTTTAATTTTTGATACTAATTTCATTTGTTGTTACGCATCACTGGGAAATCTTGCTGTTGGTGTTTCCCTAATTGTCATTTGTTTCTTTTTTCCTCCCTCTACTTCAGAATTACTTTTGATAGCTGTGGGACTTGTAAGAACTATTGCCAGATTTTGAAATATAATTTTCCTCAGCAGTATCCAAAGTTAACAAGAAGACATGGAAAAATCTCATTGACTATTCTAATCTACCATCATCTGCAAACCTTGTTCAGTTCTCACTTAGGTTTTCTAAAATTAATTAAAGTTGTATGGCTTCTTTCACTTCTATAGGGAGAACGATTCGTGGTAAATTTTTTTGTCTCAAAATGGTATGTTATGTTCAATACCATTATCCCAATAAAGTTTTGTTTCATTAATCATAAGTGCAGGGAACATCGTTTGCATTCCATCTTTAGATATTATTAACTGGTATATCGAATATCACCCCTGGACTTCTGCTTAATTTAGCTAAGCACATTTTAGCATGCAAGTGAGTTTTTTTCCCATAGAAATGTTTCAGAAATAATATATTCCCTTGCTTCTTTCTTCCCACAACTCTTTTCATAATGTCTTTCTTGTAATTAAAAATAAAATGTTGAATGACAAAAGTTTAAATAAAATAATCCAGTCATGTGGAAATTGAAAAATATTCTTTTGAAAAACTCTTAGATCAAAGAAGAAATAAACACTCCAGTTATACACTATCTATAAAGTAAGAAGAATGATAATACTGCAAACAAAAGTCATAAGATGCAGCCAAAGATTTACTTGGAGGAAAATGGACTTAAAAACTTGTTATTAAACAAAAAGAATGAAAATTAATGAGCTGACTATTAAACCTGAGAATTTGGAAATGAACAACAAGAAAACAAAAACCACATAATATACCCAAGGAAAGCAAGTTAAAACATTTATTAACAAACATGAGCAGAAATTAACAATTAGAGAAAAGAAAACTTTTAAATTGATAAACTTAGTACCTGTTACTTCAAAGAAAAACTTTTGTCTATCTAACCATGAAAATATAAGAACATAATTTACAATATTAGGAGTGAGGGATAAAGAGAGAAGGATTTAACCACAGATATGAATTGAAAGATTGTGAGAATTTAAAAATCAATTAGTAGATAATTTATAAAGAAAATAGATGTCAAAATGATGTTTAGTAAAAGGTGGAAACATTGAACAGATTTATAACCATGCAAGAAATTGAAATAATTATTAAAGAATTATTTCTATGTAAAGAAGTTCCTATATTTGTTTCAAATAATCAATAATTCGTATGTTGAAATCTTTCCAATTTGTTGATGTAATGATAACAGTGATGAATTCACTGTTAAAAGTAGCACAAATAGGCTAGTACATGATAGTCTCTCTTAAAAGCATAGATGTAAAAAAATAAAAATAAAAATAAAAAAATAAGCATAGATGTAAAAAAATAAAAATAAAAATAAAAACAAAACAATTATAGCATGTAAAATATAAGGAATATTAAAGCACCAATGCACCAGTTCCAAGTTGGTCATGTACCAAGAATCTAAGACTTCTTTAAAAATTAAGAAATCCATTATTATTGATAATGTAGGAATAAGAAAAGCAAATATTTATCTAAATACATATTAAAAAGACATAGTGTTCATTCCTGATTTTCAAAAATCAAAACTCGTAGTAAACTAAGACTAGGTCATTTCCATAATGCAATTAAAAAAAATGTCAACATCAGGCTCAATGGTGAAATATTGGAAGTGCTCCTATTAAAAATGGGTGCAGGTGAAAAGATGTTCAACAACATGAGCCATCAGGGAAATGCAAATCAATATCACAATGAGATACCATCTCATACCTAGTAGGATGGCTGTAGTCAAAAAGAGAGTATAACAAGTGTTGACAAAGATATGGGAAAATTGGAACCCTCATGGTGGGTAAATGGTACAGCCACTTTGGAAAACAGTCTGGGAGTACCTCAAAAGGTTAAACAAACAGTTACCATCTGGCCCAGCAATTCTGTTCCTATGTGTATATATATGTATACCCAAGATAAATGAAAACATATGTCCTCACAAACACGCAAGAATATTCATTGCAACATTATTCACAATATCCAAAAAGTAGAAACAACCCAAATGTCCATCGGCTGACAGATGAATAAATAAAAGTGATATATCCACATAATAGAATATTCCTTGGCAATAAAAAGAAATGCAATACTGATAAAATCTAAAAATGGATGAACTTGAATTAAAACATAAATTGAGAACATGAAGCTAATTGAAAGAAATCAGTCACAAAGTACAACATATTGTGCGATTCTATTTATATGAGATATCCGAAATAGGCAAATCCATAGAGATAGAAAGTAGAATGATGGTTACCTAGTGCCGAGGTGTTTGGGGGAGAAGTGAGGGGTGACTGCTATGGGTACAAGGTTTCTTTTTGGGTTGATAAAAATGTTTTAAAATTGATATGATAATGGTTGCATAGTAATGATATTCACAACACTGCGAGTATACTTAAAACCATTCAATATTACACTTTAAATGAATGAATTATATGAAAGGTAAATTATGGCTCAATAAAACTGTTATTAAAAAATGAAAACAACACAAGTGACCACTGTTACTGCTGTTATTTACTGCTATTCTGAAGGTTCTAGTTAATGTCATTAAACAAGGGGGAAAAAGAAGTACAAATACTGGAGAAGAAGAGACAAATTATTACAGAAAATATTTTTCTCTACTCTGAACATCCAAGAGACTTTATTGAAAAAATTATTAGAACCTTTAAAAAAAAGTTTGGTAAAGAGACAGTTTAAAACACACATATGAATTAAGCCATAGGCTACTGTCCTGACTATATAAACCGTTCTTATGAATATGTAAGAAATTATGGTCACCTAGTAGGAAAGTAAACCAATGATATGAAGACCATTTACAAAAGAGACAGTGATGAATGACCATGTGAATGTGGAACACATCAGTAACAAAAGAAACTTTTAAAACCGTGAACCAACAGGTTAAGGACACTGTTCTTGATCGAGCATCTTTAACATATGTAGCCCTTCATAGCATACAAGGCCTCAGGAATTATGCAACCACCTCAGAGTAAATGACATGACGAAAGGAAATATTTTAAATACCTAATTCTTTATTTACCTCATTAGGTCCTTGGAAAGTGGGAAAAAGTGGGATAGGATACTTAAGTGCTATTTCCCAAAGTATGGTTTGATTCAAAATGATCAGAGGAAATCGAAGTGATGGTTGTCCTGAGTGCTCTTTGACCTTGGAGTTGTCCTGAGGATTGTTCCTTAGGTCGGATACCCCACTAGGTCTTCCCTGGAGCAATTGAGAAGCTGTGGGCTCTCCAATTACACCAGGACCCTAGCTTCTACATGAGGCTAAAGAATGGAGTAGATACAACTCACTAATCCTAAGCAACCTCATGGAAGCAAGAAACCATCCTGATGAGAGATGAGGATTGAGCGAGTATCTAGATGTCTGTAGGTCATTGATCTTTGGCAGTAGCAAGTAGCACTGCTAAGCCTGCTGTCATTTCAGGAATGTTCATTTGTTGACTGTGGCAGCTCTACCTTATCAGAGACATCATCTCTTCAGTTTTCACTTGCCCTGTAGAGGTTGTTTGTCATTTCCATTACCTTTTATATTGTAGTGATCCCAGTGCACATATTCTTGAAACTGCACTGCATAGAAGAGGTGTGTGCTTGAGAAAAATTTTTTCTGAAATCTCTCCTAACAGTTCAGATTAGCTCAGTGGTGAGAATTTTATTTTTTAAAGAGATTTTATTCTAAGTGAATGTGAGCATCTTAATTTGGGAGATTTTCCCAAATTAACATGCAGAAGATTTCTCTAATACCTTTTGCTCCCAGATGTATATTTATATTTTCTGCTCGCTTATGTGGAAGCAAACAGCCTTGAGACTGTTTTTTACAACTGAGAAACACTCAGAAAAGTACATTATTTTCTTTTTAATAGAAAATAATTCCTACACAGTTATTGTGTAAACTCAGAACTTTGATGTATATACGTCTCACCTTTAATTAGAATTACATAATTATAGTGAAATAAAAATGCAGACCTATTTAAAATACAGAAAGAGCATCCTTAAAAAATAGGGTTCGTAAATCTTGTGGTACATTTAATGTTATATTTAAGTAATGGGTGACTTTTTATCTTTTGATATACAGAATTATATTCTGAGATCTAATTAAAGGGGCAGAGTTTGGTCTTTATCATTGGGAGAATTCTCAAAATTATCTTTAGGATTAAATACAAGGTTACCTACTTGTTACTTATTTTTGTGACTAGCTCTTGTGCTTTACTATAACTCTGTCAAACTGATTTGTCTAGGTCGAAAATGTCCGCTTGGTAGATCGACTATCTTCTAAAAAAGCAGCCCTAGGTACTTTGTATTTGACGGCTACTCATGTCATATTCGTGGAAAATGCACCTGACACCAGAAAAGAAACATGGGTATGCATTCCTTATTTTGAGCGTTTGAAGTAAAAAGTTTGATCCTCCATTCTTTTGTTTGTACTCAGGGTGAGGTGGGTGAGCTTTTGGTGTGCAGGTGTTCAGAGGACTGTTTTTAGAATGTGACCTTTGCCTTTTTCTGTACAGAGGCAAATCTATTTGATCCTCTTATTCATTTTAAACACCAATTATTTGACCAACATCAAACTTAGACCTAGAAATAGCCAGAGATGTAAGTGATTCATGTTAAAACCATCAGGTAGAAATTCAATAATATCAGTATGCCAGATAACAGTTCTTTTACTATTTTGTCTCTACTTTTTTGATAATTAAAAAAAAAAAAGAAGAAGAAAAGGAAAGCTAGGGAAGAGTCCTACTATCAGGTATTTCTGCTTCTTAATAATGAGACCATTAGCTATTTCTTATTTTATTTAGCTCCCTAACTATGACATTATGACCAAGAGCTTGAGTCCCTGAACTGTAGATTTTGCCTTTTCTATATTCTGTAGATATTATGTTTTTAGCAGAGGTGGCAGGTACTAGTAAAGAGGAATTTAAAGAAAGAAATGCTGCCATTGAGGACTAAGCAGAGACCCTCCTAAAACACCAGAGATGTCCTTCAGCATGATTTCATTAAAAATAAATCTCTTCTGCAGCCTGACTGACCACCAACAGCTTAGAAAACAAGCTCAAATTGCTACTGAACTTGAACATTCCATGTGGAATTCAGGAGCATGGTGGCCCTTCCCAGCGGAGTCATCTCTAACTTTTGTTGATTGCAACATTTATTTTACTAACTTCTCATGACCTTATTTAATTTTAGCTATTAACTGCAATCAACGTTTGACCACCAAAATGTTCCCATACCTGGACTTGTACAAAATTGTGTACTGAATAGTTGGCTTCAAATAATTAGCCTGGATATCCGAAAGCTTGGCATTAAAAAATGAAATGATAAATTTAGACAGTTGGATTTTTTTTTCCCCAAAACATCTGAGTGCAGGTGCTGGGCTAGCTGAAGGTTGGGGAGTGTTTCTTGTCTGTGTGTATGGCTCAGAGATCTGTGTTACTCCTTGTCATATTTATCAGTTATTTGTGCTTAGCTTATCCGCATTAATTTTTGGTTGTAGATTCTTCACAGTCAGATTTCCACCATTGAAAAACAGGCAACAACTGCTACTGGATGCCCTCTGCTTATTCGTTGCAAGAACTTTCAGCTATTACAGCTCATCATACCGCAGGAGAGAGACTGCCATGATGTGTACATCTCTCTGATCCGCCTTGCAAGGCCAGGTAGGGCAATTAATATGGACCCACTCTTATGAAAACACAAATCACATTCAAGAAATTTGTATAGTGCTTGGGAATTATATAGTGTTTTAGGAATTAGATGTTATCCCAGGCCTCAGACGAGACCAAGAAATCTGAATGACATAGTTCCTTGTCTTTTAGGGTCTCTCCCTAACTCGTGTACTATATGAACCTCTTTCATTGTTCTTTGTATTCCCTTTATCTCAGTGGGGGTCATAATGTGTTTCCTTTTGGGGTGAAATCATCTTAAAATTATGCCCTTCTGGTACTAGGATACTCGAGCCACTTTGATTGAGGTCTAAGACCAAACTGACAAATTGTTTTGTGTGGAAAACCTTGATTTCAAACAGCTCTGGTGCTGTTTTCCCCCTCCTGGGGCCTTTAAAGTTTGTTTTCTGTTGCTTTTTGATAGGAATATATGTTTCCCAAGATTGGTATAACTAGACCTTTGTTAGCATCAGCGAATCTTCAAAGTATGGATCTATCCAGTTCTCCTATACAGAACCCCCTTAAGTGTCCTAGGAAGAACGTTCAGTTGATTCAAAATGTGTTTTCAGTTACTCTCTTGTTGTATCCCTCATCTTGGGTCTTCGAATTTCTCACTTACTATGTGCTTCTGATGAAGTGTTTCTTCTCTCTGTGTGTGGCTCGTGTGAGCTGTGGGGTTCTTTTGCTTAAAAGAAATACACAACTAAGTTTCTTGGGAGAATACAGTGAAAAGAGATCATTTACATAAAAGTAATATCCGTGATAGTGTTACCCAGAAGTAGGCTTGTAGTTACTTTGCTAAACGCTTTGTGATTCGGGACAAGAAGTTTGGTTATAAACTCATCACGGCATTTGGTTGGGTCCTCACTTTCTTATGCAATGGTCATATCATCTATAGACAGCTAAGAGCTCAAGTTATGGCATGAAAATGATGCCAGGAGCTGTCAGAATTTGATGATTTCGACTTTATTTGCTCCTCTTTCAAAGCAGCTGGTTGAAGCTTTTTCATCTTAGTGTGATGAAAAGAACTGCCGAGTTAGCCAGAAAAGCGGTTGAACTTTTCAGAGGGGCCACTATAATTGGAACACAGTTCTGGGAAGATGTACATTAGGTTGCATACAGCTGAGAATGCGAGGACAATTGTGCGCCAGCAGTTTCTGTGTCACTGATTAATGGATGTACTGGATAATAAATGTGCTCTGACCGGATTAATGGGATTTAGGAATAGCCCAGAGACCTGGGAAAGGGCTAAGCGGCTGGAAGATCACAGTGGCAGTGAGGGCTCTGGCCCCTGATGACAGCCAGAACTCACATGCGAGGGTCCCCAGGGTAGAAAATCACTTCGTTCTCCCTAATTTTAAAAACATGTACTTTTTTCTTAAAGGTGAAGTTTTGGGAGTTAGGTACTAGACATAGCCAGGGACCAAAAAAGAAAACCATAGTAATTATTGAATTGAAACCATTACCTAAGAAGATTTATAAAGTCACCAGAAAGAAGTTTTGAAACATTGGAATTAGAAATGACAGTTTACATAAAACATAGTACTTTAATAAGTGTGGGAAGATGAAATAGAACCCAGGCAGTTTCAGAGTTTAATGTTAAAGGCAGTGCTAAAATTAGGACAGATTATAGCCTTGGAAACAGGATTTTGAATCTGGGTGGAGGTGGGGATGGTCTCCATTGGGGTAGGGGTGACTTATCAGAACCATCCTTTACTCTCCTGTAGTTATATCAGAAGAGGTGGGTGTGTGTGTGTGTGTGTGTGTGTGATATACTTTGAATTCTAGTAGCATAATATAGCTCTCCGTGGTTATTCCAGTTAGTCATCAACATGAATCAAATATATTCAGCTTTCCTTATGGACACAGCTAACCACAAGATCCTGTAGAGGACAATTTTTTTTTTTTTTTTTTAAATAAAAGAAGAAATGTTTGGGAGTTCATTTAAGTCAAGGTGAATTAAAGAGATAATTTCAAAGCTCTTGAGATTCTCTCTACCCTGAATTAGGATTTTTAGAATAAGGGTAAGTCACATTACTAAAAAAATTGGTGAGATTTTATTGGTTTGCCTTTTGTCTGAATTAAGATTGGTAAGAATTTGTCATGGACTATAAAGAGCCCAGTAAAAAAATAAGATAGCCAAATTCAATGAGCTCCTTAATTCCAAGTAAAGAAATAATTTAGGTTAAAATAATGGTGTGGCCCAAATGAGAAAATAAGCTAACCCCATAAATCTAATGTACTAATAAAGATGTACTAATAACGATATACATTTTAATGATGATAAGACCTCTATTTCTCAGAGGGTTTTCATTTTTCCCATGGTTTCTCTTTTCTCCTCCCTCTAAATTGCCTCCTGCTGTTTATTTTTGTATCAATTATCTTTCCCTCTGTAGTGTTTCTGGGTCCTTAACATTTAACCATCTGTTTTGTTTATTTTCCCATTTTTACTAAAATATTTTTTCAGCTCATCTTAGTCTACAATTCTTCTGCTATTCATTATGATTTTTAAAATCCCATAATTGATGTAGCATCATTTGTTTAATTTAACTCTTTACAGTTCTTGTCTAAGTCATTGCTACTTCAGCTGTTTTTACAGTGGGTAATTTCCTTTTTATTTATGATAATAATCTCTGGGTCCAGTAGCCCTTTTTATGAAGCATTAGCTTCCACGATCCTAATGTTTAATTTGAGCACTTGTTCGTTGAAAATAGACAGGAAGCTCTCATTATTTTTATCTGTGCAAAATCCAATATAGCTGTGTTACCTTTTCAACCCTTTTCAAATGGTTTTCAAGTTCATTTATATTAAGTTGCCTGAATTAAATAGAAGGTTTGGAGCAATTTAGCTTTCAACTGTTACTTTTGGTTCTAAAAAATGCCACATTTTGTGTCCTTGTAATGACACTTCCTTTCTCTCCCCACCCTTCACACTCTGCTGATATTGATTTGTATTTGTTTTTCCTTTAGGTTTTTAAAAAAAAATCGTGTAATGGAAACAATCAATAATATAATTGTATTACTCAGGTTTTACATTGGTTGTTACAAGTTTCCTTTTGATTTTTAAAGTACTTTTGATTTTAATATTAAATTACCTTTGGTTTCTCTCAGTCTATAATGAGAAAGAATCCCCCCATCTTTTTTCCCCCTAAACATTCGGTTTTCGTGACCTTTCTCCTGATACCTGGGAAACAAGCTGGGTTAATTTTCTTTCTTCCCTGATTGCTTCGTTTTACTCAGTCGCTATCTTGTTTGGTAAAATGAACACCCTTTCCTTTTTTACAGGAGCAAGGGAGCAGAGGTGGTGTACAGAGGCAGGCTTATTTGTGGGCTTGGTGGTTCCCAGTTGAAAGATTTTTTGCTTGATGGCGTAACCCTTCTTCATGAATTAGGAAGTGGGGTTATCTGAGAGTCATAGAGCTGATGAGAGCAATACGTATTGAAACAATTGAAGTGACACACGCTTCCCTGTGTTAAGGAGGAGCACACGGTGAACGACAGTGCTAAAATAAAATAAAGTCATCAAAACATGCTTCTCGATGCTTGGGTTGAGCTTGTGCTGTCTGCTCAGTTCTGAGACACTGGCTTTCCTAGAAACGTAGCCGAAGTGCTACTCCTTAATTTAATGCGGTATTTTAGAAATTGTCATTTTTCTTTCTGAACAGATAGAAAAACCTTCAAGTCTACTTTTGTTTAGCAATTATATGATTTAAGTAGGTCAATAAAGTAAATACTGGAATGATTTCCACTTAACTTTTTCTGAAAAAAAAATTTTTTTTTTTTAAATTAGAGGTACGCATTTAGTGTACTTCCCCAGTGCATGGCGTGTTGAGTATTTGCTTCTTATTGGAGGAGCTCTTGGGGGTGAGACCTTCAGCGCTCCTCCTGTTGAAGTGCAGTCGTGAACCGCTAAAGGTGTTTTATGTTGACTGTGATGGCCCATCTTTGTGATGTGAAAAGCCAGTGAAGTATTTAACACATCTGTTTTAAGAGTGGGTGACAAACGAGGGCTTTGACCTTCCTAACACAGACAGACATTTTCTCTCAGTTCAGATTCTGTAAAGACTAGAGATTTCTCTAGCCCTACTTTTATTGTTTTTAACTTATCTTCCTGACAATTACTGAAAATTCTGCTAGGTGTTTTATAGGAGATGCAGGGGAGGGGAACAGAACATGGCGAATGGGAAATATTCAGTAAAATTGATGTCTGTGTTCATGTGGCTTTTTAGTTTCTCTGAGTAGGCAGGTCTCGGCTATAGGCTTCTCCTGGGCTAGCCTCTGGGTTAGAAGCTTGCCCACACTAACAAGACTGAGCACTGACAGACAAAAATGTAGTTTTCTCTGCCCTCAAGTACAACTTTACTTAAATTGGGCTGAGGGTATGATTGATCACCCTTTTCTTTAAAAATAATTGAAAGAAAATATTTCATAATTTCAGTGGCTACCCATTCTAATGTCTCCCAATTCGAGGGATCATCTTAATGCCTGTTATATAAATTATTCTTGCTTTAATTTGAGTAATTTCCTTGCCTCTTCCCAATGACAATAAGCATGAGCCCATACACAGGAAACTCAGTAGTCATAGAAAGTAATTATTCTTCTTCCTTTAAACCTATTTGTAAATATTTAACAAAGGGAACTTTACTTTCATTATTATTCCATGTTCATTAGCTTTTCTTTCACGGAGGGAACTGAGGCTTTCTCAGGAAATACTTTTGGCATCTTAAACAAATTGCCTTTGCGGTTAACATGATATCAGAAGCCTGAGTCATGAAATTGGTACTTAGAGATGGAAAAGATGTGTCAGTGTCAAGGCAGCTGTTCCCAGAACAGAATCTCAATTTTATACGCCATCTGCTCAATTAGCTAAGATAACAAGAAACACTTTTTACTGAAAGTGTCTACTCTGTGTTTGTGCATGTACCTGTTTATGTGTATTTCCTTATTTGCTGAAATCATCAGTGTTCTAAATTTTGAAGTTAAGAAATATGACATCAAGAGAGACTGAAATAGAATGTAGCTTATCTCACTGATATACCACAGTCTTCATACTTCACATATAATGAAAAAGTCTGGTACTTCAAGTTATGATCCTTATCTTCCTTCTTGTAAGTGAATCATCTCAGTAGTAATCACTGGAAACTGAGTTTTGATCTCAGGCTGCCTGTGTGTTACAGTGGCCTTTTGCTGGTCACTGGTGAGATTCTTTACAGGGCCTCCAGATAGATATATTCACAAGCATTAAATTGTCCGTGCTGAATGCCATCAGCAGATTAAGGAATAAATGTGGGGACCTAAAAAAAATTGTGAGGAAAAAGAAATCTGTTGGCAAAAAGCAGGAAAATTAGGAGGATAGAACAAGGAGAGAAAAGGTACAAAAGTGGTCCATCTGGGAAGGAGAGAGGACTTGCCTCAGAAGAGCAGTATGTGTGTATCCTGTACAGCCAGACTGCCTGATTGAAATCCAGACTCCCATTTATCAGCTGTGTGACCCTGGGGACATTCTTCAACTTCCTTTTGCCTCAGATTTCTCCTTTGTAAAACGAGGTCCGTCATGGTGCCTACTAGATGGATCAGTACTTTTAATTAGAAAGAATCTGGGATGAAATAAGGGTTCAGCGAACTATCAGCCACAATCTATTAGCACCAGACGTGCTTAGATCTTTACTATCCAGTATGTTAGCCACTGGCCACATGTGGTTGTTGAGAGTTTAAAGTGTGGCTAGAATGAACTAAGATGTGCTGGTAAATGTGAAATACACATGGAATTTCAGAGACAGTACAAAACAACATATATAAAATATCGATGAATAAGTTTTATATTATGTGCATGCTGAAATGAAAATATTTAGGATATATTGGGTTACATAAAGTATATTAATAAATTTTTATTGTTTCTTTTTAGTTTTTTAATATGGCTACAAAGACATGTTAAGTGACATGTATGATTGTATTTCTGTTGGACAGCTCTGGCCCAGATGCTTCCCGCAACAAAGAAAACCAGAGCAAGGAAACCAAATCTTACATCTTATTGCGGGTGGTGGGCTAATGGGTCTGGCTTCATAAGCATAAAAAGCGATACATAAATGAAAGATATCCTGGCAGAGTTGAAAGAAGACTTTCACATATATCCTTCAACTTGGCCCATGTGACCAGGCAGTGTGAATGGATATTTTTTCATGAATCCTATAAATATTGTATGAATAGTACAAATTATGACATTTATGTAGTCATTAAAAGTTCAGATATTTTCAGTACAAACACTTAGATATATTCTGTTGCTTTTCCAGCTATTTTCTTTCTTAATACTGTAAGCACCAAAATGTAGCAGTGACATGGGCCTCTGTCCACCTCCCAGAGATCTTCCCAAATCCACACTCAATAGATGCAAACAGATTGAATTCTTGATATCTAATGAATGCAAACATTCTTAATTAATATTTATGCTCCATATTTCATGTGATCTGGAAAATATATCTGCTTTCAAAAGCATTAAAAAAAAAAAAAGCACAAAATGGAGAAGGCCTTGTTTATAAAACGAAAGTAGCTCCTGCAAAGTCGAGTCCAGCTGTCGTAAGGTCTTTGTGGGCAATCCTACCCATAGAGATGGGGTGCTTCTGGGAACTTCAAAGGGGTGAGGAGCAGGACTAGCCTCTTGGTGTGTTCCAGCCCAGACAGAGTTGTTTTGGGGTGATTTGGTTCTGGCTTTGACTGAGCTTGATTAGACTTATTCTGCTTTTTCTCGCAGTGAAATATGAAGAGTTATACTGCTTTTCATTCAACCCCAAGCTGGATAAAGAAGAAAGAGAACAAGGCTGGATGCTGATTGATCTCAGTGATGAATACAAGCGCATGGGCCTCCCAAATGATTATTGGCAGCTCAGTGATGTGAATAGAGACTACAGAGTAAGTGGAGGCATTGAGTGAAAGCCAGATATTTAATCCAAATGAAATCATGATTTCACACAGCTGAGCATGACTTCTGCTTGATCTCCTTAAGTTTTTATAGCTCTTTATAGATGCAAATATATGGATTTCTAAGTCTCTCTCGGTTATTGCTGGCTATATTTCCTAGCTTCTGGAATCAGAAAGTTTGACCAAGGGGACCTTAGAGACCATCCCCTCCACACTCTTCCTCTCATGGCTGAGGAAATGGAAATCCACACAAGCCCATCAACAGACCTCACAGCCAAGCAGTTGGTGAGAGAGCCGGCCAGGCCCTCTTCTCCCATCAAGTCTTTTTATAGTACAGCGAGTGATTAGTGGGGAAGTCACAGAGACGCTGATGGCAGTTTGGCACAAGCTCCTCTCTGTACTCACTGAACTCTTGATTGGTACACAAGGTCACCAAGAGGCTTCCCTAGAGAAATGTGGAGAAATGTGTCTACACTTGTGGAAAGGAATATGGAGAGGAAGGGAAAAGGAGTGGCCGAATTAATCCCATATTCTCCCTAATGATGAGCTTACAAGTTAGTGTTGGTTTCCTTATTAACTTTTAAAATATTTTAAGTAATAAAAGTAAGAACATTGCAGAGAATTTACATAAGTGAGACAAAAGGAAAAAAAAAATCACCATCTCATTGTCCTAACATTCTTATTAGGTTTTAAAATTTTCCTTCAGATTTTTTCTTATCTGTGTAGTTTAATAACTTTTTCTTATGTAAGTAATGCATTTTATTATTTAAAGTTAGAAAATATAGAGGAGGAACTGTTCAAATATGTGTAACAAAAATGGAATCATACTACATATACCTTTTCTGCCTTTCTTCACATAGCATATTGTATTTTCCTGTCAATAAATATATTTTATATTATTTAAAACATTATATATTACATAATATGGCTATGTCATATTGTCTACCTAATCTCCAGTTTTTAGACATTTAGATTATTGTTATCTTTCATTATTTTAAATAACAGTGAGAACATCCTGGTACCTATACCTTTGCTCACGTTAAAATTTTTTATTTTAAAGACAGGTTCCTAAAGGTGGAACTTCTATGTCAAAAGTTTGACACAAATTTTTGGAAATATTGTCAAAAATGATTGCAGAAAGATTGTAGCAGTTCATATAAATTCTCAGCAGTTGTGTATGAGAATGTTTGATTCCTGTTACCCGTACCAGTCAAGAGTTCATTTTTTTTAAAAAAGTCTTTGACAGTTTGATAGTGAGACATGGGATTTCTCATTAAAATTTAATATGCATGCTTTGATTTCTTGATTTGTAGCTTTATATGTGCTGATCGACCATTTATATCTCCTGTTCATTAACCATATCTGGTCACATATTTTGAATCCTTATTATTTTCTTCATCTTACCATAAGGATTTTCTGTATTGCTCATTGTAACACAGTGTTCATATCAGTCAGTTAACTGACCAGATAACATTTCATCAAATGAATGTACCATAATATACTTCAGTATTCTCAACTATTAGTCATTGAGATTACTCATGTTCACAACCATGTGAATTTACTAACCATACAGTTAAATTTGAAAAAATGCTAATTTTATTAGTGTGAAATGGGTCTCGGTGTGGTTTTATTTGCATCACTTTCATCACTAGCAAGTTTGAGTTTGTGTTTATTGGCAATTCGGGATGACTCTTCTATGAATTGCCTATTTTTTTCTATAAGGTTTTCTTTTTCCTATTGATTTTTAGAAGTTCCTTATATATTTTACATACTCCGTTATCATTTATACGTGTTGCAAATATCTCCACTCAGGAGGTATTGATATACTGTTCCTAGGGTACCTTTATCCTTAGAACTTTCAAGTTGTCAATCTTTCCTATTTGTTTTAAGTTTTAGTATATTGTTTTTTAAAAAATTCTAGTATATTTGCTAACAATGCAATTTGACACTATATAATTTCTATAACTACATTTTTACTAGTTATGGTTATAGCGTTGTAATAAATCTTGACATCCTATAGGTCAGGTCTTTCCACATTATTCTTCTGAATATTTCAAATTTACGGATTATTTGTAATAGAATAGATGCTTTTATGATACTGAATATTCTTCATAATTACACTTAAGTCTAACAACCATAATCTTACACTGTTAGTAGACATTTGAGTCCTTTTTGTCTCAATCATTATAAAATATCTGACTAATGGAATCAGATAGTTTGTTCTCACACTGAAGCCACCCGGTGCAGTGATTTTTTAGCTTTGAAATTAAAAGAAGGAAAACCCAAGGTTAGTAAAGAAAATTGGAATCGGATATCCTTTTTTAAAAAATATATGACCCACCCTTGGGTGAGGAAGAAAATCTTGTGGAATAATATTTTCTTGGGAACATAGGTTTTTCCTATTTTCGATGAGTTTTTCTTCTAGAATTAGTACCACACAAACATGACTCAATATTTAGTCACCTAAGTCCTACACTGTAGAGACTGCAAAACATGAGTTATGCAGCATTTCTTTTCAAAAGTAACACAGCAAACCAAAACCAAGAATTCACAAATAGTGTTGAAATAGAAAAGGTGAAAACCTAGGGAATTTTATGATTTTGCAAATATCATTGAAACAGGGAGAAAGATGATATATCCTTATTTATTACCAATTTAGAAATTTAATAAAAGTTGGTTCTTTCAAAAAATTTCTAATAGCCAATTGAGAAGGTTATGCCTTTATTACTTTGGCTTTTAACCTCATGGTTAAGAAAACATTTACTTTTTATTTCTTTTACAAGAGTTATTCTCATAAATTTTGAGATAAGTGGGGCCGATGGTGTCATCTTATGGAGAGGAAGCTATTGCCTGTGGGGAAAATAACACCATACATAGAGTATAAAAACTTAAGTTTACAACCAGTTCTGCCATTTTTTATTCATGTGATCTTGGGCAGGCTAATTATTATCATCATCATCAATATCTCAATCATTAGTATTATCCCTATTTATAAGATACAGTGAATGGTAATCTAACTCTCCAAACTAAGATTTCCTTTTGTGCTTAACTCTTGGAATTATCTTTATTTAAATAAAATAATTAACATACATTACTAGGTTAAAATTTTTATCTGTTTCTCTTGGAATAAAATTTAAAGTATAATTCAAACCAGTAATTTTTTAAAAATGTTTATTTTAGTTCTCTACAGCTGTGTTTTATGTGTTATGTATTATTTATATATAAAGCATTTTATGCTGCTCATACATACCTTTCTTTTCCTCAATACATCATAAATTCCTTGAATAAAATTTAGGTCCTAAATGTTTAAGAAGAAAGTTTCTACGTAGATATATCTCAGTATTTGACGGCTAACTCTCATCTTGAAGTGTTTAGTTGAATGGTTGGTCTTCAGTAAATACAGATTAAAATGCCTTGAATGCCATGTTAGATGGATCTTGTCCTGCAGTGGAAAATACATTTACTGGAAGGTTATAACCAGGTCAGCAAAGATCTGTAGTGCTAGGAATCTGAAGTCGTAGAGGCCAACAGCTCTTTTGTATTTATTACTGCCATAGCATATAACATAATGCCTGGCACAAACTAAGCATTCAATAAAAACTTATTTAGTGAGTGAAAGAATTAACAAAAAAAGATTCCTCTTACTTGGCAAGGCCAACCGAGACATGCAAGCACTCCAGGCAGGCTAATTTATTTAGTGGAGAACAAAGAAAATTGTTTCCTTATTAATTAAAAAAAATATATGCAGAAATGATTATAATTTAATTCACTTTCATTGGCTTATGCAGTCAGTGTAAAGAAAATTCAAAAGAAAAACATTTTTCACTTTTCTGAACTTCTTATATTCTCTCCTAATCTTCTTAAGTGATTTTCTAAACCAGACAAAATTTTGTGAGGTGCATCGAATAGTTTCAGAATTTGATGGCATAAATTGCACTGTGCTGTGCATTATTCATTGGCAGAATTTTGACTATAACTGCTTGAGCTTATTGCAAAAATGACAGCAGTCAATGCTACCCAGGCTTGTTATTTTAATTTCCGTTTGAAAGTGCTGTCTACTTTCATGAAAGCAGGATGAACTTACTTTTCTTTTTTAGCTTTGTTAAGAAGTTGTATCTTGAACTCCGACTTACCTGACACCATAAGTCTGACTATTCTCCAAAGATGTTTCAGCATCTCTTAGAGCTTCCCATGTAGGTGCTCATCAGAAGGCCCTGTGTTTAAGCTCTGACCCTTGGAATCTTTTCCCCTGTACCCCGTGCTCTGGGGAAAGCAGGGGTCCCTGCACCTGGCACTGACATGTTCCTTGAGGGAGGGCCATGACAGCTGGTGCGAGCCTGACCCCTGTTCCCTGGGGTCGGGTTGTTGAGCTCTTGGTCCCTGCTCATGACAATCGCAGAGGGTGCCTTTTCCTACTCTGTGGAGAGAGAGAGCTCAGGTGCTATCAGAGGGCAAAGGGGCCTTCCCTTTCCTTGTGAAGAAAGAGTTCTCTGAATAGGTTGGGGCTGAGAGCATCAAGCAGAGCAGGCTCTGGCTGTTTCCCTTCTCTCTTGGTGCCATACCAGATATGTATACATAAGAGCCACAAACAACGGGGGCCAAGTTGGGCATCTTTTGGCCTTGGGAGGCCACAGGAGAACCTGGCAGGAGCTCCAGAGTTACTAGCTCACCTCTTTGCTCTTTAAAAAGGCTGTATGTAATAAGCATGTTAAGAAAGCTCACCCATTACTTCCTTCTTATTTAATCATAAATAACTTTGAAATTCCTTGGTGTTGTAATAAGGAAGAAAGTAGGTAATTCCCAACTTACTGAAAACCTACCAATTTCCTTGTAAAAACTATTATTTTAAGAAAATGTTCTTAGTCTGGTACAGTGACTACATGTCTTGAACTTCAGACAGGCAGGTGTGGTCTGTGTAGTAATGTCCTAGCTGACTGACTGAAGAGAGGATCTGACACCAGATTCACATGGGGAAGGAAGGATAGTGTCTTGTGGCAGTGATTCTGGTAAAAGCTCTCTGGGGCCAAGTGATCTGGGCCATCTGTTCTTGGAACGGGATTTTCCTCCAGAGTGTCAGTGCCAGAGCCCATGTTAAAGTCTTTGGCAATCTTCCTTTAAATGTCTTTGAGAAATACAGAAATTGCACTTTGGGGCTGGCAACATCACTTTTGTGGCCCTTTTATCTCCTATTTGATGTTCACCAGTCCGGTGACAAAGCCAGTGACGGCAGGCAAGGGAGGGCATCATCATGGAACAATGAGAATGAGATTTGCAGGCTTGGATCTCGCGTGGGGTGGGTTTTGTCCCCTTCGGTCTCATCTTTCCAGAGTGGAAAGGGTGATGGACAGAGGACATGCAGGCGAAGCAGTTCCCCTGTGGCTACATCTGCTTGAGGAGTCCTCTTGAAGTGCCCAAGAAGATGCTTGACTTCCAGGAAAGTAACAGATGGTTTGGTGAAGCCCAAAGAGCCACCATCTAAACCATCTTCACATTGCAAAAAGATCGATTGGCTGATGTTAAAAGTAAAATATGTGTCGAGCAGCAATCAATTGATATTGCTATTGCTACTACTAACATTTTTGTCAGACCTAGTGGTTTATAAAGTCCTTTGTCCTGAGTGTTATCTAATTTGATCTTTATATCAACCTGTGAGATGATATTTCTGTTTTATATCAGTTTTAGAAATCAGAAAACCAAAATTCTTAGTGTACTTTGACTTGCAGAAGGTGATGAAGTTGGCAAATCGGAGCCAGGTTCTAAACAGCTGATTTCTGACTATATCACAAGATTTTTCTAAGGCACCAGAGTTTCCACTGTGGGAACCACTGCTTGGGATGCACAAAGAGAGCAAATCATTTCTCACCACTTATAAAATCGATACTTAAGGAATAAAAATAAAGCTGTTATATTGTGTGGTAGGAAGTCAGATGGAGAAATTTACATGAGCCAGAAGCTCAGGGTGGAGGCTTCCCGAAGGAGGTGGAATGGGGTTGGCCCTGGAAGAGTGGATGGGATTTGGGAAGATCAGGGTGGAGCATCCAGGGAGGGCGTTGGCTTTACTGCCAGCTCAGAGGCAGAAGCACACACACTGTGTGCAGGGACAGAAAGATGACCTGAAGACTTTACTACTGGTGGTTGCATTTTAAGAAGTTGTCTTCTAGTATCAGGCCATCTTTCAAACAAAACAGGCAGCTAAAATTTTCTCAGCTGCCAAAATGCAGAATTGCAATTTTTCCTTTTTGATGAAAGAAATACTCATTTGTCACTGTCTTGTCTCACACAAACAGCCCTTAGAGAGAAGAGACAGTGTATAAGGACAGGGCGCTAAAGATTATTTTGCTTTTCTTTACTATGATTTCATAGAATCAGTAGCACTTCATTTCTTTTCGTTTCCTCAAAATAGCCTCCTCCGTAACTTGGTTAAGGAAACAAATATACAACTTGTAAGTCTGATGAATGAAACTTCTTGTGGAAGTTCGCAAAGCATTACTAGATTGCCTAAAAATCCCCTTGTGTTCTCTGTGACAGGTTTGTGATTCTTACCCGACTGAACTGTACGTTCCCAAATCAGCCACAGCGCATATCATAGTGGGAAGTTCCAAATTCCGGAGCAGACGGCGATTTCCTGCCCTTTCTTACTACTATAAAGATAACGACGTAAGTCCCAAGGCATGCTTTTGTTTTATGCTTTGCTTTTCTTCTTTTATCATCAACAGGCATTTTCTAGTGGCCAGCTGCCCTGCGTGTATGTTTGAATTCTTAAAGGTACGTGGATATTGCTGTGAGTGGTATGAAACAACACAGCTGTGCTTGAACCCCTATCTCGTGTAGGAGTTGCCAGTCCACATTTATTTGACAATAAAGTAATGCAACAGCATCAGAAAATACCCAAACTTAATCATCCAAGTGAATGTTGGCCTCTTCTAAGTGGTCAGTCACCTGGAGAGGCACCACACTTGTTCAAACAGTGCTGAGTACCTTTGCAAAGCCTATTTTAGAAAAGCGCCTCCATGCCCTCCCCCCAATAACCTCCCCCCCCGCTTGTAACCAATCCATATATATGCCAGCTTCTTAATCGTTTTTTGTTTTTTTTTTAAATGGCCCTTTTTTTTAGTATCCTCAGCATGAGAAATTTTTGTTTTTGGAGAGTGGGTTTTATCTTTTAAATATTATTTGTAAAATCTAGAATTAGGTTTGTCTGTAACTAACAGAACAAAAGCAACTTAAATAGGATAGAATATTTTCTCTCGTACGAAACTCCAGAGGTGGGCAGTCCAGGCCTGGTATCCTGGTTCTCCACCATCAGCCCTCAGGGACCGAAGCCCCTTGCACCTGTCTGGTCTGCCATCCCAGGGTTTGGTCCTCATCACATGGTGTAGGAGATGACGTTAGTACCAGCTCCACACAGCAGCAGGTGGAGGAGGGCTAGGGGTACGCTCGCTCACGGCTTTTTGAGGAAGGTTTCCAGAACTGCGACGTGACACTTCTGTTCACATCCATTGGTCACAACTGCACAGGGCAGGTGAAAAGATACAGTTTTATGGGTAACCCCACGAACAACTAAAAGTTGTGGTTCTATTTCTGTGGAGGATAAGAAAACAAATTTGGGAAGACAAGAACGGTCTTTGCCACCCACTTTAGAAGTTATTTGACGTTAGCCAGTGAAAAAGTTTGGTTTTCAAGATAGATAATATAGTTTTGGATTCAAAGCCAAGTGAGGCTGTAAACAATTGCTGCAGGTGTGTGCGTGAGTTCGTATGCCCATCATGCTTGCACCTATAGGCAGGGAGTAGGGTAGGGTCTGTGTCCGATTCTAAGTGACTTCCAAAAATACTTCCAGCTTCACCAGAGTAAGCACATAGCCTTCTGTGTTGCCTACTTTGAAGGCAAATATTTCTTTAGCTGTGTAAGTTCTGTTAGTTGAAAGGATTTAAATTATCTTATTTTTGGTTACACTCACTGCTCTGAAATAGGGTCAGAAGAAGCCAAGTATTTTATTATTAGTGTCCTATATTGTTTGACTTCAAACATATTTTAACCTCTACAGAACTGGGGCAGTGGTGAGAGGCAAAGAAAGATGTAAATCTTTTTTAAAAAATGATGATGGTTAGAAAATGATGTTGTACTTGAAACGAGGATGCCAGCAGCATCTACCTTTTTCGTAGCATCCATCAATAAAGAAGTAAGAGAGCGAGGACCTTTATTCTTTTATTGTTAAGAGGTGGAGGAGGCTGGGTATTTAGAAAGTGAGCATGGTGGCTATCCTACTTCTTTTCCTTCTGTTTTGCTATTCTTGGATATTCTTGAGGAAGGCTTGGGGGGCGTTGTTTTTTCGTTTTGTTTTGTTTTGTTTTTTTGGTGAGTGTGAATATTATAACGGGCAGGTGTGTAATGTCTCAGTATAGGATCAAATTTTTAGCAATTAGACTGCAGAGGCCAGCATCTTCATCTACTGTGTCAGACCCTCATTGCTTCACTCCCGCCCTCATGTGCTATTCTTTATTTGATCTCCAGGCCTGAAAATGAACTCATACAGCAATCAGTTACAATTTAAAATAATTGATTTCCTGTATTTAAAAATTTCGAAGCAAAAAATACTTCAAGTTTTAGCTAAGTCATCTTGTCACCCCAGGAAAATTCTTAAAGGTGCGTGATCCACTCTCCCACCCCCATGAACTAAAATCTACACTGCAGGTAGAATAATGATCGAATTTGTGTTTTAGGACAACATTTAGGTTTTACCATCAAGGTTAATTATGTAAATGCTTCTGATGTGACGAGATTTTTATAAAGGGAAATATTATCGAAGGTGGATTTCTGGGGTTGAATGGGATTGATGTGAACAGCAAAGAGCGTTTCATTGCTGTCCGCACTGCGATTGCTCAGCAAAACCCACACGCGAACCAGGCCGGCTTCTGTAAAGCTTGAACAGATACAGATCACGTACCTTTGCTGATCTTCCTTCCCTTTTGTGCTGTTAGACATTTTAGACTTAAGAGTCTGTATTCCAACCCTGATAGAACTTATACTTATGAATAAGAATAAGACATTTCTTAGTTAAAATACCGTTCCCCACATATCACTTTGTTGCCAAGGGGCAGTTAAGGTTTTGATGGTGATATGACTTGGTTAACCTTGGGTAGTGGGAACTGGCGATTAGACTAAAGAGGAGCTTGACATGAACGTCACTGCGTGAACCGGAAGTCCTGTTGAGGGTCCTTTGATATAAATGCCCCTGCCGATGGTACATAATTCCCTTTGGTCAGCTTTTATCATACGTGGTATTTTAATCGCTTCCTATTCAATGTATTGGTGACGATTCCTGCTCTGAGATTACTGGGGATGGCTGAAAACATGGCACCTGACACTAGGTTTACTAGTTACATGTACTCACTGCCCAGGGGAGGAACACCCTGAATGCCAGGCAGGGCCACGTGAGGGCTGCGCTCAGGAATGGGATGAGAGCCGTTAGCGACTGAGGGTGGCAGGCTTCGTAGTATTAAGAGGATGAGGTGACCTGGTTCCTGAGGGAGGATGGTATAGTTAGTGAGAAACATCCCCACCTTCTCTGATGAGGAGTGCCAGAGCTCACTTTTTCTGGAGAAACTCAAACTCCAGCTAACTTGTCCTGGGCTGAGCTTTAGGGACAGTTAAGCTGTGCTTGGATTCAGAGCTGGGGTTCCTTTTCCTGGATAGAGCCCTGCAGTGCAGGTGCCCTGAGCAGGCTGTGCTGTGACTGTTTTCAGTAAAAGTTGCCCCTGCTTAGCCTTCTGAGAGCAAGAGGGCTCTTCTCCTCAGTGACCGCGCTGCCTCCATTCTCTTGCACAGTGGACTTACAGTCTCAGTGTAGATTCTTTGAAAGAGTCATTCCTATGTTATATTTGGTGCTTTAAGTTTAATTTAAACGTTAAAATCTAAATCCATAAAAAATAGCTTGCCACAAAAGTGTAAGTTTCATAGCTGTGAGGTTGCATCTACACTTGCCTATTAATAACTCAGGGAAATGTTTAATTGTCTAACAATACAGTATAGCCTGTTAGAATTCCAGAATAGGGAAGTTGCAGAATAGACCAGGTTGATTTCAAAGAAACCCCTTGCTTCTAACACACTTGGGCCAGCCTGGGTATGTGCCGCTGTCCTTAGCTACCAAAGCCAGCAGCAGCCTGGGCTTTCATCACAGTGAAAGCTCCCCCATTTAGGATTAGAATAGGTTTTTTTTTTTTTTGGTATTTCTGATGTTTTTAAATATGCTAATAAAAATGATGGAAAACATTAAAAAATAATTTTTTTTACTATAGTCTTGCTATTAGTAGTATCCTATAAATTTAAGAGAATAGTTATTTACTTTATAGTTCTACCTTCAGCAGGAAAATGGAGCAATACCAGTAAAAGGAAATTTGATTATTTAAATGGCTTTAAATTTCATAATTTGGATCCTAGTCAAACATTTTTACACATTCTAATTTCTTACACAGAGTACTTTTTCACACTGCCTGCCCATATGTTGGTTTCTTTGACCTGAATTAGAAAGAAACCAACCTTGATTTCCAGAAGTCATTAGCATGATACTTTTATAAGCTATTGTGGGGCATAAGTGAACCAACGGGCTCCTTGTTGTGCAGATAGCCTAGCGGGTCTCTGGTGGGTCCAGTTGTACAGTTGTCTGACACCGTTATGTTTCCACGGCTTCTCCCCTCAGGCCTCCATCTGCCGGAGCAGCCAGCCCCTGTCAGGCTTCAGCGCCCGGTGCCTGGAGGATGAGCAGATGCTCCAGGCCATCAGGAAAGCCAATCCAGGAAGCGACTTCATCTACGTCGTTGACACTCGACCTAAAGTAGGTGTCACCATTCTGATACATGTCTTTGCAGCTCTGAATCATGAGATTGTACACAAGGCAAAGCTTTTAAATGGCTGCCATCACCCACTCAGGTTACTTCATCTGTGAAGGGGCTATTCCTCTTTGCAGAGTCAGCATTTGGATGCCCTGCATGGCTGCTTCCTGGGTGTCCTAAGTTCCTGGCTATGTCAGGTACTTTAGATATTTCCCCTGCTTGAAGCATTTGCTGGGTTCATAGCGCACACATCAAATGCATGTGATTTAATTTTGGAGATCACGCTCCTAAATGCACCAAATTCTTTCTTGGTTTGTTTCTAAAATGACCTTTTCTGTTCAACAATATAAAATTTACTATGGAGCTCCTGCAGTTCAATTTTCATGAGATGTTCAGCTATACTATTTCAAATTCAGCTTGAAGTGATCTTTATCTATCACTTGGAAGGATTTCCAAATTGTAATGTTAATTAAAAAATAGTCATGAAATGGTTGGCTCCATAGTGTAGCGGTTAGCACATCTGCTTTACACGCAGAAGGTCCTGGGTTCGCACCCCAGGTGGAACCACGGACCATACCCCGGGTGCACCAGGCCCCGGGTGCGCCGGGCCCCAGGTGTGCCAGCCCCCAGGTTCATGCTGTGAGCATGTAGGAGGAGACACCCCACCTTCAGAGATTCAGTTCTTAGGGAAAACGGCAACATCCATAGGTCAGCGGGGAAAGTGTGTATATGGGGGAATTATAGAGAGAAAAAAATAGTCACAAAATAATATATACACTTTTGTTTTGTAAAAATAAAAACTAGGACATAAAAATTTTTATTAAAATAGAAAAAGATCTGGAAGGATAAATACCAATCTATTAAAATTCTGTGGAGAAGGGGGGATGTGGGGAGGTAGAGAACTTTCTTATTTGAAAAGATTATAATTATGCATGTACTCATATATTAATGTTATAAAAAACAACCAACAGGAAATGATAGATCTAGTCATCAAGGGATAAACCAAGTCCATCTCACACTTATGTCTCTCTTAGCTTTACATTTTAACTCTAATTAGCATTAGGTCCAGTATGATTTCCCATTTCACTGTTTAGACCCATTTTTGTGTAAACCAGTCAACAAATCGAGTCCTCAGGGGGATATGCCAGTGAATATGTGGAAACAAAAGCACCAACAAGTTCATGAAATACATAGCACAAAATTAGATGACGGAGTGAAATGGCCTTTAATTGCCATTGTAATTTCTTGCCAATAATGAAAATGTGCTTGGACCCGTGACTGATGAGAGAGGTACATGCAGCTCTCTCTCTCCATATGGATATGGAAAGGGGTCCATACAACTATTAAGCAACAAGAGTGAGAAACAGAAAATATGTATAATGTCATCCCATTTGTACAATAATAATTATATTCTAAAAATCGTATATGGTTCTATCTATGCATTGAAAAAAAATTGAGGATATGTACACTGAACTGTGGGGTAATAGGAGGATTTTAAGAAACCTTTACTTTATAAACTTTAGTTCCAAAATTTTTTAATCATATAAAGGTTAAAAGAGTATAAGGACCTTAAATGTTAAACATAGTTAACATAGTTAAACATAGGACCTTAAATGTTAAACATGACCCAGCAATTCCACTCCTAACTTAAGAGAAATGAAAACATATGTCCACACAAAAACTTACACATGAATATTTATTCTTTATTAATAATAACCCAAAAGAAGAAACAACTAAATGTCCACCAACTGAGAATGGCTTAATCAAATGTACTGTATCAATTCAATGGAATATTATTTGGTTATAGAAAGGAATGAAGTACTGATGTGTGCTCCAACATGGGTAAGCCTCGAACATGCTATGCTAAGTGAAAGAAATCAGTTACAGAGGGCACGTATTGTATGATTCCATTTATTTGAAATGTTTGGAATAGACAAATCCATAGCGACAGACGGTAGATTGGTGGTTGCCTAAGGATAAGGGAACAAGAAGAAATGGGAAGTGACAGCTAATGGGTAGAGAGTTTCTTTTGGGGGTGATTAAAATGTTCTAAAAATAGATTGTGGTGATGGTTGCACAACCAAACACCAACAAATCGTATACTAAATGGATGACTTGTATGTCATGTGAATTATATGTCAATGAAGCTATTTTAAAAAAGAACATAAGGACATAAGAAATATTAGAACAAGATGAAGGAAGTATGACCAACAGCCCAAGTCACTTAAAAGTATATAGTGATATTAAGAATAGGTAATTATAGACATAGCCTGTGCTAATGGGTAATGTGAGAAATAATAACTGAATACTATCTATTGCGTAGGCACTCAGACCCTGGCAATTTTCACTGCTTCCCTGAGCCTCATTTCCTTAAATATTGTGATTCATGGTCTGGATCACTTAATTTAATGTTTTCTTAGTCTAAGATCAGTGCCTTACTCATCATACCCTTGACAGTTCCCTCTGCTTTTGACAGAAGTGCAGCTATGGGCTAGATGTGGGTGAGTCAGTGAGGATGGAGTTACTCTCAGAAGCCAGATTAGCTGATCAATCATGGAGTTAGATCAATGTGACAAAAGAGATGTTGCAGCTAGACTACATTCTAGCAGATTATATATAAAGGATTCCCTTCTTTATAGATAAATTCTCAAAGAACAACATATAGGTATGAGCTTCTGACTTGGGGGTGGGGAACAGCTTCTCTGCTAAAGATTCTCACCTGAAAGAAGCCAGAAAATCTCTGACTTTTACTGTTCCCTTTCAATTTGTACTCTTCTTTCTGATTCTTTATAACCTTGGCTACTTTTCCTTCTCTTCGTTGTACTGTTTATGTAAGTCAAGTGGAGCTGTTCTGAATTTCCTAATAGTAAGAAATGACTTAGTGGGTGCCTGCTTCTTGGACACATATACTGAAGATAAGATAAGAAAAAGAAAGAAAGATAGGGATTTTACTGAATTGGGATGTCCTTCTCCTGTGCTGTTTTCTTAGATTTAAATAAAGGCAAACAGATTCACCTACTAATTTCAGGGCCAGTGAGCCAACTGTGAACTCTGTTATGTAAGCCTTCTGGGAAATGTGGCAGTTGTTGAGCCAGACATATTCCAGATTTAAAATAAATTAATCCAAAGGATTTGATTTGAAGGGTATATTTAGCACTAAGTGTGTTTACTCTCAGCAATAAGAAGTTCGATCTTCATCCGTTAAAGAAAATTGGCGTCTCGTACAAGTGATGCCCTCATCTCGTGTTTACCCATGCACACACACACGGTTCACATGAGTTTTAAACTGTTTGCTTAGAGCTTTCATTCTTTTAAAGATCATGTCTGCTGATTTTTGTTCCAGAGTGCGTTAGGCTTCCTTGGTAGCCGGGAGACCGAGTTCATGTTTGTTATAGATGGTGGGCAGTAGCCACTGGGGCACTGCCCAGGTTTGCTCACAGTTTTAATTAAAAAGAGGAAGGGTTAGGAGGCAACCTGGATCATTCTTGTCCTTTGAACAAGGCTCACCCCAAATGCTGCTTGTTTGGATGAAAGCCTTCTGAATTGCTTGTTGACATTAAAATCTTGGGGAGTAAAGACAGTGAGGTCCTCAGCGTGTATTGAATATCCATTCAAAAAAATCTATATGCTTTAGGTCATATAGTACTACTAGGATTTGGTGCATTAAGAAGATATGAAATAATGTTGGTGCCACAGTTGTTGGATGGTAAAATGAGAGATATCTCATTTTATCTCAACCTTATTCATGACTATCAATTTGTTCTGGGACTTTGTCGGACTTGGAGAAATGCCAGGTACTTTCTCTTTTAATTCTTGCAAATTAGGAGATGTTCTTTTCTTCTTATGGATAAGGTCTTAGATTTAGAAAGGTTAAATCATTCCTCCAGGGTCACACAGTTCAGGGCAGAGCCCAGATGCAAATCCAGGCTTATCTGAGCCAAAGCCCATTCTCCTTCTGTTTGACCATGGTGCTGTCTGTTTACAAAAATCTCCCGGGGGTCCTTATGTCCACTCTTGGGCTCAGGAGGGTTGATCCCTTCTAAGCACATACCCAGTGAAGCTAGAGGCTCATAGCCAAAGAACCAGTCACAAGCTCACCTGGAATCAGGCCAGGGCCAGAAGAGCAAGAACGGCTCTGAGCTGTTCTCTGACACTAGAACTGTGGGAGGAAGTGAGGAGCCGTAAAGAGAAGAGGTGGAGTAAGGCAGGCTCCTGACCCAGCCAATGCTCAGCCTTTTGTTCGTGCTCCTTTTCCAATGGCTCTGCAGTTATTGCTTCTCATTTAACCATGTAATCAATTTTTTAGTTCTGTAATAGTATGTTACATTGGAAGTTTTTCTTCTTTTTCAGGAATCAGTAATTAGGTGATTTTTACTCACTGAATTGAGCGAGGGAGGATCTAAGATAATCAGTTGTAAAGATTGAGGTACCTGAAAGAGGAGCATCTAGGACCTTATTTCTTAGTAAGATGTGTAGCAAACCTGCTGATGGCCACCATTGGCAGTGAGCAAGGGAAGAAGACTTGGAGAGAGATGTTAGCGGAGCAGTCTGTTCTCCCTCTCTTTGGCAGGACCAGGTAGAGGAATTTCCTGTGGGTCAGGTGGACACTGAGGAAGGAAGCTATACCCTCCTAAGAGTGCTTGCCCACTGGAGGCTCCCAGCTGCAAGTAACTGTGGGTTGTATGCTGGGAAGGGAAGCTGAGAGGACTGGATAGTCTCAAGCCAAGATGGATCTTCCACGTCAGTGAGCTGTGTTCCTCCTCCCCCAAGAGCCCACATACATGCCTTAGGAGATTCAGCGTTTAGAAACTTAAAACATTAGAGAGAGCAGTGATGGTCTATATGTGTTAACCAAAAAATCGGTGACGACAAATGAAGAGAGAATTGCAGTCTTGTCCAGCCTTTTAAAGAGATGTTTACCTCTTTTCTTATCCCTCCTACCTAGAGCCAGATAGAGCCTAGAAGAAAGAGTAAAAAGGAGGGAGTACCAGAGCAGACCCCTCACTAGTCCAAATAGCCTGTAATGAGAGAAAGAGATAATTTTGCATCAAATATGGTATTGGAATTTTAAATTAAACCAGATGATGATTTGCTATTTGAGTGTAATCCGAAAGCTTTTAGTTCTGCCTAAGATGTCCTTAGGGGGCAGGAAAGGAGGGTTTTGACCAGCACCATTGGAGACAGTAGTTGCAAGAAATGAAATCCTCTATTTCCATGTTGATTTCACAAGTTAAGGTTATTTAATTCACCAGTTACAGGTGGAGGGAGAGAAAAGGACTCTGTGACACTCTGTGCTACAATAGGGCCGATCCTCTTCTGCCAAGATCAACTTGTGTTCTCATTTCCCAGCCACATCAGAGCAGGTCCCATCGTCATTCACGTATAGAATGTACTCTGCTGAAATTTTAGACTCTAGGGCTTGATAGTGACCAGGCTGACCTTTAACTTGATATCAAGATTGGCTGTGTTTTCATGGTTTTTATATGTCTGATCGATTGGTTTAGGGTTAAGGGAAGACTCTGACTCTATTTCTTAACATTCTTGGCCTGTTCACCTTTAACCTTCATTCTGTTATTCAGTCATTTGTTTGATAGGTCAGCTGGTCAATAAATCTTCATTGAGTGCCTGTCACGTGCCAGATCGAGGTGTGGGATTTGGCCATAAGCAAGACCAACAAGCCGCCAGTGGAGCTTCTATGCTCTACCCCATTCCAGTGGATCTTAGGAGTTATGGACACTAACTCTCCTGCTCAGAATCTTTCAGTTGCTCTCAACTGGCACAGAGAAAGTCTAAACTTCTAAATGGAGCCTGTTCGTAGAGGAACCTAAATATTTTTTAACTTCTTCTCGCGCTACTGCCGCCATACATGAACCCTCTACTCCGTTCACACTGGTTGGCTCTCCAGTACCCACCTGCTCCTTTGATTTTTGTCTTTCCACCTCTCCTCTTCCTCAGTTTTATCTAGACTGCCCTTCTCTCTCTATTTTTTCAGATTATTATGGTCCATCTCAAGTCCTCCTTCTTTCATGAACCGTTACCCCTGATCCCCTAGGCCACATGAAGCTGCTTCTGACTGGAACTCCTGTCACTGCCTCTTACCAGCCAGTCACCCAGCTCCTGCCCAGTCCTGGTGGGCATTGTCCATTACTATTTATTTGGTGCTAGTGCTTTCCCTTACACATGCAGTGATGAGCTTATGGCCTCAGGAACAGCTTATTCATCATTTTATTTTCTTCAGTGTCTGGCACACACTAGGTGTTCATGAAGAGTTTATGAGAAATGAATGGGTTCTTTTTATTTCATTTATAAGCTTTTCTGCACTCAGAGGTGCTGAGATTATCAACAGTAGAGTCATCTTGGGTTAGAAAATGGGGCACTCTTTTGTAATCCTACTTTCATTTGTCTGTTGTGTTCCTTAAGGGAAATTGAAACTAGTGTGCAGTTACCGTCATTGTTTTATCTATTTGGGAATTTTGGGGAGCTGAAATGAAAAGCTTTACCTTTGGTTGTGAAATGGACTTCTCAACCAAAGGGACAGGGGACCAAATTAGACTTCTAATAGTGTTTTGTCTGTATAAGGGACACTATTACTTCTTGAATTTTATTTATTATAAAACTGTGTTTCCTGCTTTGAGGGTTCAGCTTTTGCCACATTATCACGATAGACCCTGTGAAATATGTGGAAACCTTGAGAAAGTACCCTTTGGATGGTAGGTTAAATAGTGACACCTTCTGTTCATAATGAGAAGTACCATTGACTTTCAAGAGGCCATCTTGTGTTGCTTGCTTTTAAAGACTACCAATAAATTCTCCCAGGTCATCAGTAGCCAACTACTTAAAAAATGTGGACAGAACCCTATTTATAGATTAAAATAATAATAGTACTAGTATTATGAGTTTTATTCATTGAACTGTTTAACAAGAGTATCTCTGTGGTATGTGGTGTGTTCGCTTTACGTGAATTATTTAAGATAGAGAATAAACTTAAGGTTCATGTAGCAGAAGGATGCTTGCAGGCATCCTAGTAAAAAGCTTGTAACTTCTTTGGAAAATAATTATACAAAGCAGTGATATTTTATAATAGTAAATTTCCTTATAATAGTGTCTAAATTGTAGAAAAATTTTCCCCTAAAAATACTTAAATATTTTAAAGCATGAAAATAAGTTGTCTTAAAAATAACATTTTTATATTTTTTCTTGATTAAGGCCAAACCGTTTATTCTCATAACATTCCAGGGAGAAAAATATCATCTTTTGTAAATTGGAAACAGCGTCCTGAGGGGCTAATGTGCCCCAGCTAATGGCACATGAGCTAAATCGTGGGGCAGGACGGCTGTGAAAATATGACGTGTCTGCCAGCCTGAGCCCCTATGGCAATGGCTGCACTCAGATGTCTTATTTTTCACTTCTAATACATTTTATTTCTATTATTTAAATCACGAGCCTGATATATTTTCTTTGTAACAATAAATACAGGAATATCCGAAGTAGTATTGATAAATACTACACTTTATTGATAAAGCGTACCCCTGCCACTTGCCACCTCTCTTTCTGCTGAAACTCCCACCAAATTCACATAGTCTTGGATAAAAATTCATACATTTTTATTCTGTTTAATAAAACACACATAAAAATAAATGCATATCTGTAGGTTGGTTTGTTTTATGAAAAAATGGGATAATAGTGTGAATATTATTCTATAGCTTAATCACTTAACAAGTCATGGGCCAATTCCAAGTTAGTCTCTCTCTTGTGCTTCTCTCTCTCTCCATATATATACATATATTTTTTTCTTGATACTTTTAGTAGTACATGGTATGAATATATCATAATTTATCTAGTCATACCCCTATTGAGAGATTCAGAGGTGTCCACTTTTTTACTGGTATAAAAAAAGTTGCAATAAACATCATTCTTGGACAACTAGCTTTAGGTGCTGGCACTTTTAATTGTGTCAGATTCTCACAAGTAGGAGACCCGGGTCAAAGAATATGTATGTTTCTAACTTAATTTAGCTTTTTAAACTTAGCTTTTTGAAAAATATTTATTAACGTCCTCTGGTAATTTTTCCAGTGGTGGCTCCTCGGTGTCAGTTCTCTGCCTGGGAGAGCCCCCAGCCCTCTGTGGGCAGAGGACAAGAATGGCCAGTGAATACTGTTTTCTAGTTTGTGATTACTCACTTAGCCAAACAGCAAGACTGGCGTATTAGCAATAAATCATTCATTCTAAAAGTCTATATATTTCCTAGCTAAGGCAAGACTTTTCCCCTTCTTGATTTTAGTTACACAAGACTGAGACAAAAGCCTGTATTTAATAAATTTCTTCAAAATTCATTATCATTGAACTTATTTGCACTAGGAAACCCCCACTTCTTGTATACAAAATGATGGTAATGAAAATGATCAAAAAGCCCTAAGAGGTCTCTAGATTTAAATAAGGTAGCTGGAGGACATGCCTCTGGAGACTTATCATCTGCATACCCTGTCTTCATCGTATTCAGTGGTTCCTGCTCAAGATTTAATTAGATGTCTTGGGGATTCTCGTAGGCAATTTAGAATGAGGCAACCATTCCTATGTGATGATGTGCTTAATTGCAGTATAATACTGGAAGATATCATGATTTGACTTACAGAGCTTTATGTCGACAGTTGTGTCTGCCGACATTCTTCTGCCTACAGGTTTTAATGTTTAGTATTATATTTGGGCAACCTGTCGCTGTCACAGAATCCTGTATTCACTTTGACATCTGTGTCAGGGAACTGTGAGAGACATCTTCAGAAGGGTTTATCCACAGAAAGCTTCTTACCAGCTCAGAAAATGTTCCTCACGTCAATGAATTTATGTCATTGAATACAAGCTCAGCATGTGTGTCTGAGACTACGTAGTTCAGTACATGTTTCAGTAATTTAAAAAATGTTATATTTCTGCATATCATTTTGAATGTTTTTATGGATATCCATAAAATGTTTTGGTCGTTTCATGTTCTGAATATAATTGGTGACTGTTCTGTTTTGCTGACCCCTGCAGCTTAATGCCATGGCAAATCGTGCTGCAGGGAAAGGCTATGAGAACGAAGACAATTATTCTAACATCAAGTTTCAGTTTATTGGGATAGAGAACATCCATGTCATGAGAAACAGTCTGCAGAAAATGCTGGAAGGTAAACCATTTTCTTACACACAGCATTAAAAAGATGCAGTTAAATGTTTTGATGCCAAAACAAAATAAGATAGTCTTTTAATTTTAAAATTGTATTTTTACAATGACGCTATTTACAACGGTGGAGTCAGTTGGGAAGGATATCTTATTGAAGTGACTCTTTAAACATTTAACAGCCTTTCTCTTATTTTTTGTGTCACCGTGAACTGGTGTTGTCACTTGGTTAGCAGTCAGGCACTCCAGTAATTCTTAACATCTGAGATAAAGGTGCACAGGGATAGTTTTTCTTTCTCTCTCATATTATTAGCTTGATCCACATTCAAGGCCATTTGGAGATAAAGCAGTCCTACAGTTAAAGCAACAACCTTGTAGGGAGATGAGGTTCGTAAACTGAATCTGAGTGGCTAAATGGCCATTAGAAGGGAGGATGATTCTCATTTCTAAACAGCAGCAACGACACATAAACCCACCCCTATCCACCCCACAGCCACGTGCACCACTAGACACACACAGACTGACATACTCACCGGAAAGGAAATTACAGAGATGGATTAGGTAGCACAGAAGAATCATTCATGTGGCCAAACCAGCCATAAGCTGATTAGCAGAAATTCTGCATTTCAAGCAAAACCTGCTTATGTCCCTTGTGATTCTAAAGGTCCAAGGAGGAATCTGTTGCCACAGTCCACCACTTCTGGCTGTAGTGGAAACCAAAGTGAAAGAGGAGATTTGTGCCATGGGAACCTAGAGAGGCTGTAAATGCTGAACTTGCACTTGGAGGAAAAGCCCTCAAGAGATGGAGCTGAGTGGCAGGGAAGGGGCTGTCTGAATAGGAAATGTGGGGTCTGGAATGAAGAGGGACAAAGAAAGTGCTGAATGATTTTTTTTTTCCAGGATACACATTTGCTCTCAGTGACTTAGGCAGTTCTCTGCTTAATCAGAACAACAGGATGTAGTGAGAGCCTAGCGACGGGGCTGGAGAGGCTTGATGTCACAGATAGAACTAATTTCCATCCTCCTTCCTGGATTCCCTGGGTTATCTTAGTCATTGTGAAACTTCAAGCGCATCAATTACCTTATTTGTTACCTACTGTAAAATGAGAGAATTGGACTATAATGATTCCTTGCAGCTGTGACAGCCTGTAAATCAACAATTTGATGCCCCTGGTTGCAAACCTTTAACATTGAGCATTTGAATGGTTAGAAAAAATTTCTTTCTGCATCTGAAAAAATCATGGCCCCACATCTATCTTCATCTTACTTCCACAGGAAATTTGCCACATCTCAGGTCATAATGACGATACCTGGGCATGACTGAGCTTCTTAAACCTTTGGAGATTATCACGGGCAATTTGCTTTTTAGGTGTCAAAAAATTGGACTCACTTGATATTGTTATTGAAAGGGTAGTCTGACTTTAATATGAAGAATGTTCGTCATGATCAGAATCATTAAAAAAAATTTAGGTCTACAGCCATGCTACCCTGAGCAAGCCTGATCTTGTCTGCTCTCAGAAGCTAAACAGGGTCAGGCCTAGTTGGTTAGTACTTGGATGGGAGACCACCTAGGAAGACCAGGTGCTGTAGGCGTAAAAATAAAATACATTAAAAAATAAGGGATTGTAAGCTGACAAGGTCCTCGCAATCTGTGAGGTCAAGCAAGGGTTGCCTCGCCTAAAAAAAAAAAAAAATTTAGGTTGCTATGCTTTGTATTTTTCATTTAGTAATTTCATAAGCTGACTTTCGAGAACATACATTTTCTTTTATGCAGAAAGTAGCTCCAAAGAGTGCTTATATCACTTTGACTTTAGTTTTTAAATTAGCATTGATTTGGTTTCTTATTAGGAACCATTTCTCTTGACCTTATACCTATGGTCTGACTCACTATTTCTAAAGGACATGCGCACTGACCGAGTTCCAGAGGGCAGTCTCTTCTTTGTTTCATGGGACTTCCGCATCACTTTTCTAGCTCTGTGTCGGTGAAATAAGCAAGGACAACTTTCTGGATGCCTTTCAGGGGACTTGACCAATGTTTGACTATGTGTTTTTACCAAGTAAATTATAAACCACCAGGAAGCCCCAGCTAATGAAGTGATGCAATCAGACCCACTTTCCGAGGTTTTTCTCCTCCGAACAGCTGTCCTTGGCATCAAAGATATTTGACTGCTGGTCACTTGATAGGAAGAGGACTAGTGCATTTCATTCATGATTATTTTCTTCACTTTTTTTTTTTTTACCACTATTATTGATATCAGAATAGATTCTGAATAACAGAGGAGAATAACTGCATTCTGGCTGCAAATACTTCTATCTGTGAGCAAGAGCTTTAAGATATTTCATCAGAAACTGAAATCTAGGACCAAGTTCACATTCTGTGTAGGTCCTTTTGTAGAGCTGATTTAGTTTTAAGTTTGATCTATGAGTTCTAAATCAGACTGTTTTGTGGTATGATATCATAATGATGCCTTTCAGTTACGTTTGTGCTTTTATAATTTATCAAGTGCTTTCCACAGTAGCTTCCCTTTTAATCATATAGATAATGGTTTTTTTCTTCAAATAAGAAAAAGATGTCCTATAGTGTGTTTTTCTTTTTTTAAATTGAAACAGTCACTAGAAGAGCCTGGAATAGGCTCTTTCCAAGGCCAAAGAAATTGTTATCAGATGTAGAGATAAAAATCTCCCGGGGCATCCTTGGTGTTGGGGAGATCACTGAGAGGGAGGTAGAGAGGTAGACAGAATTACTTTTACACCTAGGCTTGTCAAGGTTGTACTACATTGTAATGCCTCTTTGTAAATCTGTTTTCAAGGTAAGGCAGGTGTTGATGGGGAAAAGGTAATGGCAGTGACATCTGACATCATTTGGATGTTGATTAAAAACTGTACTTTCTCCCCATCACAAGTTTTGTGCCTAGATTCTACATGAATATTAGATTAATATTTTTGGCCGTTGTTTAAGTTCTGTGTAACTGATCACTTGTTCTTTGATTTATTCATTTAACTACAAATTGAGCAACTGCTACATGCCAGGCTTCTTCAGTATTTTCACTTAATTAATTGTATTTGATTTTCACGGCAACGGTGTGCAGTGTGTGGTATTGTTTTCACTTTACAGGTGACAACACTGAGTCTCAGCAAGGTTAAACAACTCAATTTAAAATAGTTTTTAAAAGAGGAAGCAGTTGAAACAGATAAACATAGAAAACATTTAAACTTGTTCTGTTAATAAAAGAAATGGAAATTAAATCCTCAAGATACCATTTTTCACTTATTTTTTAAAAAGTAAAATACTTAATACTGAAAAGAATGTGGCAAAACTGATAATTTAAATATTTCTACTGTCATTTATATTAAAGAGATATAATATATTGTCTCCTCTTAGAGACTAATCTAAAATATGTTTTTTTTTTTAAAAAAAGAAATATACGTGAAATTGTGGGCATTGACTGTGGAGAGTTCTGTGGCAAAATCAGGTGGCCCCAGAGATGGTATCTTATTTGTGCTCCTGTGCGAAGGTTCTATGGCCCAATTATTCAGAACCTTCACTGGGTGTGGAAAGGAAGTTGAAAGCAGAGAATGTTGAGTTCGTCCTGGGAGCACCATTGTGGTGGGTATTGCATTCACTCGGCTCACTGCTCTGGTCTCCTTGCAGGTTGTCTTAGGTGCACCAAGGTCTAGAAGAGAACAGTCCCTACCACACGTAGCTCCAAAGTTTCCAAGAGATATTTCTCTCTGCTCAGAGTTAAGCTTGTGGTTATGAGTTTAAATGTCCTTTGAGTTTAAATGTCCTTTGAGTTTGATACTTCTTCCTCATCTCCTGTCTTTGTGAGGTGATGCCTAATTCAACCTTGAAGAAACAGAGGAGTTCAACCCATTATAGATATTTTGTATTTGTTTTCCATTTTAAAGTATTTCCAATTACATTACCTACAAGTTTATGCTATGAAATTCTATCAGATATGAGCTAAGAAAAGGCTATATAAAGGTTAATCTTTTTTAAGTTCTCCATCTTCTGACTTTTTACCAATGTTAATTTCCTCAGATTATTGATCTATTCGATGAGACAGCCAATAAGACTTGGCTGAAAATCTGGTCATTACCCTAAAAATTTAGCAACATTTCATGAATTTCCACATAGAAACCCCGCTTTTCTATTAAAGTGGAATTAGATAGCTTCACACAACAATAACCATTATAAGGCTTTTAAACAAGTGTTCTGCTAGATCAACAGGTCTGTTCTGTCAGGCTTCATTAGGTATCATGTCATGGTTGTTGGAGGAAAGAAATGGATCAAGAGTGTGTACTTTGCTCTCTATAAGAAGATGTAGAATGTGGCTGATAGAGTGCTGGATGCTATCAGCTAATCTCATATCCTAAGTGCTAAGGCACAGAGGAAAGAACATGACCCCTTGGGTTTATGTTCTGTGGACTGGATTCCAGCTCGATTATTTACTGGCTGTGTAACCATGGATGACTTAGTAAACCTATTTGCGTCACACTTTCCAATCTGAAAATTGGTAGTAAATAATATTCCGTATGGTAGATAATGTACGTGGAGTACCAGGCACAATACCTGCTTATAGTAAGGGAATAACTAGGAGCTGCCATAGTTAACTCAAACATCCGTCCATTCATCAGTTATTGAAATTCTATATGATAGGTATTGGATAGAAAGATGCTTTATTAATACAAAATGAAGTAATTGATTTTTGATATAGAGCAACAATCAAGGCAGGAAGGAAAGATGGTACTTGCTAATTAGTGACGTCACTGAGGGCTTTCCCTGGGTAAGTGGGATGGCTGAAGGTTTTAACTAGATGTCAAAGCTGCAGACTTCATCTCTGGGTGGCATTATCAAAGGAGAGGATAAGTGAAAACAAAGTGACTTAATGAGAGAACAGTGGCTATTTTTATCCTAATTCTGCTTTATCTTGAGGTTCACTGATACGATTCAAAGTTTAAAAGTTTTTATCTTTAGAATTATTGTTTTATATTTTGTTAATCCTGATGGTTAGTTTTGGATAACTGGGACATTTACTAAAGGAGTGCTTGTAGAAGAAAGTTTCTCCCATAAAACTAAAGATAGACATGAGTAATTTTAGTGACAAGGTGAGCTGTTTTTCCATAAGGCTATAGTTGGGATTTAGCAGTTCAGTACTTGCTTGCCAGTGACAGTGTGGCCTGAGATTTGAGGAGATGTGATAAGTGTGGAATGAGTCCCCACGTGCTACATCCTGTGCTGCATATTTTGCTTATTTCACCACTTCATTTAATTGCTGCCAACATCTTAATCTTACGTGATTCCTGAGTGTGCCTACCACTAATACCTTATATCCATATGATTTCCCAACCTCTCAACATTTTCTCCCAGTCTAGACTTCTCTGTATGCATTCGCTTTAAATTTCCTGTTTCGACTTTATCATTTCTTAAGCCCTACTTTCAATTCATTTCCTGTTCATCCTGGCTCAGTTTGTATACTGACTTAAGTATTCTCTATTCGTAGCGAAAATAATATGGAAATTGGAGTCAAGGGAACTAGATTCTTATCACAAGGTACTTGTCGTCACCAGTGTCTGAGCCCACTCCTCCTCTCTAAATTGAGATAATTGTATTTACTGTAGACCACCAAGTCCCAAGCCTTACATGTGTACATGTAATGTAAGTGGGCATATATATTTTTAAATTTATTTGCTGCAAATTCTGTCTTTAGACTCAAAATTCACATGCAGAGCTAATAAACGCTAACAGGACATTCTTTTGTGAACCTGCTACTTGATTTTTTTTAGGCCATTGGTAGTAAGTATCATCGGAACATATGTTTCTGTCTGTGTATATACATGCATTTACACGCACATACATGTTTACATGTTTATTAGTTGGACACACACTCGTGCACATGTGTGTACCATTTCCTGTGCTATTAACTCAAGCAGTGCTAACAAAGGTATACAGATTTAGGCTTGATTGCACCTTACCATTTCATATTTTAATGAAATTCTTTAAAAGAAAATAGGGCTCTACAAAAATGGCTTCCATGGCATTATTGTACTGAGATTCCAGAAAAGGGCATCATAGACAAAGCTGGTGAACTGTTTTTCCTTACTATAAGCAGGTGCTACATACAAAGCTGGGATTGTTTTAAAGAATCGTTAATTTTGTTGGTGCCCCGTGGAGAAGCTAAAACACACATCTCTCTAGTTAATGTAAAGTTCTCTGTAAAGAGGCCCATGTCATTGGCATAGATAGGGAGGAGAGCACCACTCATATTAGTAAATTGAATACAGTTCACTGCAGAGCTCAGAAATTTCGTTCGTGTCACCATGGTGGGCCTTAAGTAAAAGAGGGAGACTATAAAACACGTTTAACCAAACATTTCCGTTTTTCAAGCCATAAGTCCTCTTTGAATGGTTTCACCTGCTACGATGTTCAGTGACAAGAGAGTATTATCATTTGCCAGTTCTTTGAAGACCATTTTATTAGACTTGAAATATGAAAGGGAAAAATCATACATCAGCAGAAGTCAGGCATGTGTCAGGTGTGATAATTAAGGGGTGGGGTGGGGAGTGAGTACTTTTCAACTTTATATCTTAGAAGGCAAGAAAGTCCAGTCCCACAGGGTGCACGTGGCTGTTTTTGCCCCCTCACTGACACCCATCCAACAACCGTATAGGAAGAAATAAGACTGGTGCAGGAAATAGCTAAGAGAGATCATCTGAGGCTTATTTTCTTCCAAGTAAATTTCACATTTTCTCAGGATCTACAATGACGTGTCTTTTCTTTTTTATATATGTGTTTTTTATATATGTTTATGGGATAAGTTGCCCTGTATGTAAAACAAATATTATTGGACTCAACGGTTAGTAAGTGCAACTCTCTGTAATCAGTGGCATATGCCTCTGATGTCAGCTGAAATGAACTTTGTTCAGCAAAATGGTTTGTAAATATTGGTTTGGGTTTGGCAACAAGAGTGAACAAATCAGTATTTCTGCCTTATCCTGAGTTTAGTCAAACAAAGTTACCAGTTTCATATTTAAAAACCCAAGCACTAATTGTTCCAGTCTCAAGTATACCCCCGTCTGTTCCTGTGTATTTAATCATCTGTAGAGCTGTTTGCTTTTAACACTCCACTCAACATCTGGGGGGAAAACACCCTCTCAGTGGTTACCTGGCTTGAAAACTGGGTGAGGTTATTTTATTTAATGTCTACAGTTTCAGTGTTCCTGAAAACATAAATGTTAAACAAGGAGCCATTCTCAGTGTGGGGAAAAGGAGCTGACCTGGCAAGCGATGCTGCAGCCTGTCCCTTGCTGTGTGAGCACTGGAACATTCTCTCTGGCAGGACATTTTAGGGTCTTGTTCTGTGAGCCATCATTCCTCTCTTGCACAGACGGTCTCTAGGTTAGCTGGAAAGCCTGATGTCTTTATTTTTAACTTGCTGTCATTTCCATGCCTTGTGGGGAGAAGAGGTGAAAAAGATAATTTGTTCTTGGGGTGAGCTTCAGAGTTTAGATGCCAAGATATCCCTCGGGCTCCCTGTACTCTTTGGGGTAAAGGAGAATGCCGGCTCACCCTAAGCCCTGCCATACGAACCAGAAAGTTTGGCCCATTTAGTGGAAAAGACTTGTTTGTAAGAGAACGTTCTCTGTGGAGGATTGGAAGGAATGAGAGGGGCCCTGAGACTGCGTGGTGGAATGTGTGTGCTTTAGGATTAAGCTGAACTTGGGTCATGGCCTGGGGTTGGACAGAAAGACCAAACAGCAGGCGCCCAGGGAGTATTGAGAGCTCACAGAAGGTGCTGGAATTTCACGTCTTCCTGCTGGGCTGTGGCCGCATAGGCAGAGGCTGAGCCTGCCACTTGGAGGGCAGGTGTAGTAACTGCTGGGCTGTGTCCGAGAGGACACATCTCCGGGGGCCTGGCCGGGTTGCTCAGTTTTAACCGGGGGCCAGCGTTTGGCCTTTGCATCAGATTCGGAGGTCTGTGTCCAAATTGGGTGCATGCGCCCTGAGCTCAGGCGCAGATGTGCCGATGAGCGCCCTGGCTCGTTGATTGCTTTCTGGGAATTGGCTTGGCTTCGAGAGCATCAGCTTCTACATGGATTCCTTCCAGCACTGTGTGACCTGTCTTAGCATGTGCCTGGGTCCAGGAGCTGGCAGTCCTATCCCACCTCCCCTTCCCAGTTGCCCCTTTGCTTCCTTACAAAAGACAAGTACACCTGTTCCCACACCTTCCACCTTTTTCTGGTGCATTTTCCCAGGGTGCATGAGAGGGTGCATCATTTCAATAATTATTGTAGGAGTATGTGTGTAAAAAAGGTCTGAAGACTTTTAATTAGGTTAATCTTCCTTGAGCAATCTAAATCAGTGCTGTGCCATGAAAGTATGATGGAAGTCACAAGCGCGTGCAACATTAGTAATTTTAAATTTCCTAGTATCTACATTAAAAAGGTAAGAAGAAATGGGCGAATTAATTTTAATAATAATATAGTGTATTTAACTATGTGTCCAGAGTGTTATCATTTTATCATGTAATCAGTATTTAAAAAGTACCAGGGAGACATTTTATATTCTGTTTTTTCATACTAAGTCTTTGAAATTTGGAATATATTTTACACTCACAGCATGTCTCAATTGTTTCAGGTGCTAATAGCCACCTGTAATTAGTGTCTATTACGTTGGATAGTGCATTTCTAAGTGATAAAATGCATAACCTTTAGGCTGATAGTATGTGGGAACCAAGCATTTAGATTGGTCCATGTTTGAATTATGGAAAATAATGTAACGGATTCAGAGGCATTGCTTTAGAACACGAACTCTGGACTGGACTGAATCCCAGCCTCACTGCCTATCGACTGGTGACCTTGGACAAGTTACTTCTCTTTATATTGGTTTCCACTTTAATAAATGAGGATAATAATAGTCTCTTCATATGATTGTTATGAGGATTAAAAGGCTATTATATATAAACCACTTAGGAGAGTATAAGTACGCTAAGTTTTTTGCCTTTATTATTTATCATCATCATTATCATCATCATTTCTAGTTAAGCCCATCTAGGTAGCCATGGTATGGTAGTAAAAAACTCTATGCTTGTTTATTGAAAGACTTAAACTCTCCTCTGCAATTAATTACTTTGTGTTTTAACGTCCCTCTGCCTCAGCTTTCACAGATTTGACTGAGTCTAATACCTCCTACCTCTCAGGATACCATGCTGGATGAGCAAATAATAAAATGTATATTATAGCTACCACTTTCAAATCATCTATCTGCCAGCACAGTTTTTATGTCTTACCTCATTTCATCCTTCAACAACTATTTGAGGAAGGTGTTTTATCCCCATTTTATCCCCACTAGAGGAAATCAAGGCTCAGTAATTGGCCCCAGATTACATTGTTGGGCAGGGGTAGAGTTGGAATTGAATGCTAGAACATCTGACTTTGACATACCCTTGAACAGTACCATGTGCTGTTGCCCACAAACACGTCATGATTGTTACTAAGATGTGTGGATTAGTTCACATAAAACTAAAATATAAATGAAACATGAAGGTAAGCATTCCTTTTTCCCCCGAGATGGCAGATTATGCTAACGTGAAATACCCTCTGATAAAAACACCTAGAAATTATGAGATAAATATAGCAAAAATTTATTTAAGTGAATAATTGAACTTGTAAGAAAGAAGAGGAATTTGCCATCAGGGAATCAAAACTATAGTAAGATACCACCTTACATCCACTAGGGAGGCTGTAATCAAAAAGACAGATGATAACAAGTGTTGATATGGTGAGGATATGGAGAGATCAGAACGGCTGTTGGGAATGTAACATGGTGCAGCTGCTGTGGAAAACAGTTCCTCTGGCAGCTTCTCAAGTGGCTAAACCTAGAGTTGCCATGGAACCCAGCACTTCAACTCCTTAGGTATATGCCCAAGAGAAGTGAAACATGTCCACACAAAAGCTTGTTCATGAATGTTCATGTCAACATTATTCGTTATAGCCAAGAAGTGGAAACAACCCAAATGTCCATCAACTGATGATAAAAAATGTGGTGTATCTATACAATGAAATATTATTGGGCCTTAAAAAAGAAATGAAATACCGATACATGCTATAATATGTGTGAACCTTGGAAAAATGCTAAGTGAAGGAAACTGGTCATAATAGACCACTTATTGTGTGACATGAAGTTTCTGAAATAGGCAAATCTATAAAGAATGTAGAATGGTGATTGCCTAGGGCTGGGGGAGGGGAAATGGGGCTGACTGCTAATGGGTAAGAGTTTCTTTTGGGGGCGATGAAAATGTTCTGGAATCGATGGTGGTGATGGATACACAACTCTGTGGATATACTAAAAACCATTGAGTTGTGCACTTTGAGTGAATTGTATAGTAAGTGAATTATATCACAAAAAAAAGCTGTTAAAAAAAGAAGGAAAAGAAGAGTAAATCTCTAGGTGCTAGAAATGAAGATTGTTAAAAGCTTGAGCTATTTCCATGGTGAAGGGTTGGGGAGGGGAAGGAGAGGAGGGCCTTTACCTCCAGTGAAGGCTGATGCTTCAGATTTTTTTGTAATTTAGTTTTTATTTTCTGACCAATATTTGACTTGTAGAAAGTTTTTAAAAAATCAAATAGTTCCATGTTTATACCCAAAACAACAAAACCAGAGTCCAGCTATTTCCCACCTCCATTTCTGATTTTCAGAGCAGCCACTTCCTCTGACCTTAGGCCTTGGCCTCCGTATTTCTGTCACCGAGGTTCACTACTATTGCTTGATTTTTCCATTTTGCATGGGTCCATTGACATCCCTCTGTGGAAGAGGAGCAATGGCCTTCACACACTTCTCTCTACCTCTTACAGCAAATGTTTCCCAACCATCTGTGTCCCTTGGAGAGTTGTTATAATTTTGATTAGTTCCTTATTCAGTGTGTACATTATTATTATGATGTAAGCATTTATTCATAGCTGAGGCCTTTTCTATACTCTGGTGGTATTTCCTTTTAGAACAACTTAATGTCTTCCCTGAAGTCAATAACTGTCTCATAATTTTGTTTTGCTTAGTTCTCTTTGAACCACTATCAGGGAAGTTTGATCAGGGAAGCAGGATGTGAGTGGTTTGGAAAAAGGTTTGTGGTAGGGAGACACTGGGGAAGTAAGGGTGCAGAGGGAGATGGTCGAGGATGAGAGGAAAGTCCTTAAGGACAGACAGGACACTGAGGGGAGCTGGTGGAGAAGTCTGTGGAAGCTCGTTTCTCCTGCGTTGGGTGGAGGCCTGAGGCCTTAGAGGTCAGCAGGGTGGCTGTCGGGAAGGAGAGCTGGCCATGAAGCAGTAGCAGGCAGTGAGGACAGGCTGGATTGGAAAAGAGCCTTCATCATGGAGCCTGCAGTGCCCGGCAGTTAAACGCTGCTGCTTCCCTTCTGCCTTCCACATATCCCGCAGAAGCTGTGGTGAATCCTCACCCAGAACCACAGGGAGAGGAAGGTGGGGAGCATCCTCCTGCTCCAATTCGAATACTGTTCTGTTCTATAACATTTTTGGGGTGCTAGCTCTGTATCTTTTTCTTCTATGTCTCTTTGCTCTTATTTGAGAACACCGTTCTTTGGTATGTTATACATTTTTATTGCATGCTTATCTTCATCTAGCTTTATCTGTGGGATTCCACAAAATTATGGAAATGTTGCTCCTGAGCAGTTTTTGGTTTGCTTCTACTAGGTATCTGCAAGACTCTAGCCCAGATATGATGATTTCTCAGCTTGGGGCTTCTACACGTAAGGAAATTATAATTTTGGATCACAAACATGCATGAGACTAGACCCAGGGTTTAAAAATCTCAATAGAGACTGCTTCCTGCTCATCACCTTGAGGCCATGAGTAGATTTTTTTTAACAGCTCAGCTTGACACGGGTAATCTCACTTCCGACTCCTGCCTCGCACAGGCCCACATTTGATCTTTTCCCAGTTAAACACGGCATGCTTATGCTTATATTGACCTAGATCCTCCTGATCCCCACTAAAATGGTAATGAAGTGGTAAAATAGGCAAAAATACGAAAGAGCAAGACAATGGGAGAAGAAGTGCCTGCAGCTAAAATTTTAAAGTTGGAAAATAGATGGATGAGTATTAACTAACAAACTAATCACCAGACTAGAAAAAAGATGAAATTTATGGAGTGAGAGACACCAAAGCATGCCAGATGGACCCGCAGATCCTCAGAAACCTCTGGCATGAGAGGTATCATGTGACTGAAACAGGAGGACTGGCCGAATGAACATGGAACAGTTCCTTAGATCCCAACTTCCTTCCTCACCCGCGCTGCCTTGTGAAGGCTCTTCCCACACCTTCAGAAGGGAAGATAGTGATGAAGTTTCTGGAAAGGTTGATTAGAGAGGCTGTAGGCTCAGGGATACCAGGCATGGCTGGAAGAGGCGGGCAGGGAATACTAGGCCCAAAAAGGAGGGGTTAAGTAAACATCTAAGATGATACCAGGGTTCCTCATTCCTCTCCTAACTCTGAGGACACTGCCATCCAGTCTTGAGTCACTCACGTGTTTGGAAGACCCCTCCCTGGGGCCTCCAGCCATTCCAAGAGAAAGGAGTTGCAGATCCTGACGTCCGGGCGTCCGACTGGCCAGTGCTCCCACAGCCTAAGAAAGCCTGCTCGTGCACACAGCCCCTCTAGACACTTGTTAGTGCCTCATGCTTACATACAAACAACGATTACCAGGAATTTGACAAAAGTCTACCAATGGAAGACAGGGACCAAACACACGCACACAAGCAAGCAAACACGAAGATTCTAGAAAAAAAGCAGATTCATCCAGAGTGTAAAGAAATGAAAACAAACAGAAAAGTGGCATTAATATCTTTAGAGAGATAAGACTGGCAAAACTGGAAGCATCAGCAGAACTGTTTTTGCTGGGATACGGGGGAGAGGAACTCACCTACCCTGCGGGTGACATTGTAAACCAGGCGACCCCTTTGGAGAGCAATTGACAATATGTGGTAGAGCTGAAGATGCCGGGAACTATGACCCAGCCCATTTCACTTACAGAAACACGCATACAGGGAGATTTTCCACAAAGAGACTGTAGACATGTTTTTTGCTCTGTTTATAAATAATGAAAAAGAAGAAACAGTTACCAATGGTAGGGGAATGGGAAATAATCTGAGATGTGTTCATAGAGTGGAATATTACACAGCTGTTGAATGAAATTTCTCACATAATATGAATGTCTCAAAAATAAAACGCTGAATGAAAAAAATCAAGTTGCAAAGGGCTATATAGTATATGTAAACTTTAATTCATATAAAAACAATATAAAATTGTATGAGGATCATAATAGTAGTGAAGACTAACATAAAACTGCTCTTTGATATAGGAGCTGAGGAAACTAAGGCAGAGAGACCAAGTTATTGTGTGTCCAAACTCACACAGCTAGTATGTGAGCAGTGAAGGGACAAAAACCTGCTTGAGAATGTTAAACTTCAGAAGGAAGAAGCAGGAAAGCATGGAAACATGGAATTTATTTATAACTTTTCTCTCTTTTCGTTCATCTGAAGCAATTGTGGCCAGTCTGAGTGTCTGTTACATTATTTTTTGATTTTTTATATGTTTACATATTTTACAACACATTTTAATGACTACAGATACCATAGCCTTGTAAATACCCAGGGCCGCAGGGATGGCCAGCGGAGCTGTAGATGTTGTGTCTGTCTGTGGTTTGCACGTGCTTTACTAGATACGGACAGGGCTTTCCTGCCGGTGATGGTTGAGAGGAGGCAGCACTGTGACCTCAGACAGGGACAGTGCTCTGAGCCAGAGCGATGCCAGAGAGAACTCAGTTCTCCAGCTGCTCAGTAGGTTGCTGGAGCTGTGCTTCCTGCTCAGGGCGGGGGTTTGCGAGGAAGAGTTTGGGATCTTGCCTAAACCTATCCACAATAAGCTTTTCTTCTGCTGGGAATCTTGGTGTTATTTCCTTCATCAGTGCAGACATCTGTAACTCAGAATTTAACTTCTTGTTGGTATTTTTTTTTTTTTTTTGGTGGCTCTTATGTTGCAGGACATATAAGTGAACCTTCTGTTATCTGGCACATTTTAGGGAAGGACATCTGATAAATTAAATATGGTTGTTAAGGCTTACTGTGTATTCCAAATGCTCAATGCTTTCAAAGAGTTGACAAAGTTGAATCTGGGAGTTTAGAGTTGGAAAGGTACTTAGATCTAACTTAGCATACCTTCCCTGTTTTAAACATGAAGAAATTGAGGCTGAAAGAGTGGAAATGACTTGTACAAGATTATACAGCTACTTACTGACAGAGTTGGGAGTAGGAAATAGGGCTCTCTACTCCCCGCATGTGTCAGTGCATCAGAGTACAATAAAATATACTTGAACAAAAACCTATGGGATGTTATTTTTCACTGGCTGATTTATAAGATTCATCAAAAGGACTTTATAGGTATAAAACTCATCTATATTTGGAATGTAGTATTTGTGGTATGTAGTCAGAACACTAGCTCTAAAGCTTTTTCATGCTTTATGTTAACTAAAAGGTAAGCTCCTGAGATGAAATTGCTTGTGTTACTATTATAGAGGTATTTACACACCTGCCTTAATTTCATAAATATAGATATCATTGGGATCTTAGGTTTTTTTCTATTTTCAGTCAAAGGGAAAACCCGTCACTTGATGCTCTAGCAGCCGTTCAGAAGGATAAGGTCTCATTTTTAAGTTCGTATGCTTTACTCCCATTGGGTGGGAGCTGTTGGCAAGAAGAGTTTGATCATTTCCATTTAAGACCTTTAGGATAGTTTTGTGCTTTTTCAGTAGTCCTAAACTAAAGTGGTTGGATGTTGGAGCATTCTAATTGGGAAAAGTGCTAGAGTCAGTTATATGATTTTTTCCCTCCATAGCACTCTTAATGCATATTCCTTAGAGGCCCATTTTGAATACTGAAGGGTAAAAAGCCCTGCTGGACCTTTACTATGGTAACATTCAATGATTTTCGTCCATATTTGCATTTAAACTTCACAAATATAATACTTATAAACGGACACAGTGTCCTCCATGACCAAAAAAAAAAATTGTTGAAAACCCTTACTTGAAATGGTTCAGTGAAATCAAGTTTAGTAAGCTTGGGCATTTATCTTAAGTCTTCCAGAAAATACTACAATGAAGGAATCATTAGCAAACTACCTGTAAATATGATCACATGTAAAATAAGAGATTGCCTTTATTTCGCTTTTATAACATGGTTTATCTTGCAGTGTGTGAACTTAAATCTCCCTCCATGAGTGACTTTCTGTGGGGACTAGAGAACTCTGGCTGGTTAAGGCACATTAAGGCCATCATGGATGCAGGAATCTTCATTGCAAAGGTATGCAATTGCAGAGCAGATAAGTGAAGCGGTAGACTAGCCAGCACACTCTGACTTCAGAGTTTAGATCCTGTCTCCTCCCCATCAGCCGCCCTGTGCTGGGTTGTGCTGCACTGAGTGGGCAGTTGCTTTGCAGACCTCTGCCAGGTTTGTCCTCTGAAGGTGGGTTTTGCGAAAGACAGGACAGTGCTCAGTTAATAGTATGTCAACACGGCAGTCAAGTGGTAAAATATTTTCAGAATATTTTCTCCAGTTAGGTTTGGTCCTAGTTGGAGGGAAGAATTTTCCAAAGGGGTGTACATCCAAATGTGAGTCACTTCAGTGACAGAGGCCTGAGGCGTCCATCTTGGTAAACAGGACCTCCTTTTTAATGATGGCATAAGCAAAAGTCATGTTCCTGAACCTGGTTGGTGGATTCCATTCTGCCATGGGAAGAATCTTGCTGCAGCTTTCATAAACCTGTTTTGGATGCATTGTCTATTTTGTCGTTCAGTGTTTTTATATTTGTTTGTCCTTTATATATATATATATATTTCTCTCAGATTTATACCTAAAGATAACCATGTTTTTTCTGGTGACATGGTATGCTTCCCTTTATTAGGTAATTCATTTATTCAACAGATATTTAGTGCCAGACACTTTTCTAGGAGCTGAGGAAGCCAGTCTCTTCTCTCACAGAGCTTACATTCTGGTATGAAAGACAAAATGAATAGAAGTGGAATTTCAGGTAGTGATAAATGCTATCATGAAATCCTCACTATTTCCCAGTTAATGTTTCTTGTCAGAATACTCAGCTAAAAATTGCATGCACCTTTGCGATAGCAAATAGAAATTCTTTTCTTAGCAGAGACTTGCTGCTATAATTTTTACCTTTGTTTTCTCCTCCTTCCCAATGTGGCTTTTATCCTTTTATCTCTAATTTCATAGTTTTACACTTGATTCTTGTGTCTTTTCCTTTTGCAAATGACTGAGGCCTGTAGGCAATCCAGAATTTCAATATTGGAAAGGCTTAAGGTAGAAACAGGAGAGGAGAGGAGGTCGAAAGTTGGCTAGAAGATAAAACGTGGAGATAAGTTTGCACAGCAAATGGTACATATTATGTAGTACGTATACTTAGTTAAAGTGGCCAGGGTGGTGGCTTCTGGATATAGTGGGAAGGGAAGGAAAAACATTAGTTACCAGCACCAAACCAGTCCGTGGCTCTGCCCTAACTAGATGAGGGCATGCACACTAAATAAATGAATGAACAGTCATTGTTTTTTTGTTTTTGCCTATTTCTGTAAATATAAAACCAAATCTAGTTCTGATGAGATTTTTCATGTTTATAAGCCATTGTTTGTGACTTTTTGCTGATCCTGTTTTTTAGGCAGTTTCAGAGGAAGGGGCAAGTGTGCTTGTTCACTGTTCTGATGGCTGGGACAGAACCGCTCAGGTGTGCTCGGTGGCCAGCCTGCTGCTGGATCCGCACTACCGGACTCTGAAGGGCTTCATGGTGAGTGCGGCTGCTACACCACTTTCCCACGCAGGACCCTCGGCAGAAGGCACCTCTCTTTTGGCACCTTTTTATTTTTCTCATCAACATTATTCTTAGTAGATCAGCAAGATGAATTAAAGGGGAAAGGCAAAATAGGCTTGGAATAAAGAGGTAAATTTCTGGGATGTTGGAACCAATTAGAATCAATGCTATTAAATATGAATTTGGGGGCAAGTATGAAATATATTCTGTAGTTTGTAAAATATTGAGTTTTATACATCATTTGCTGATAAGTATTTCAAGTTTGAAGTAACATGTGTAACAGAAAACACTTCAAAAACATTTGGAGATAAAATTTTCTATATCGTGCATGCAAAAAGTCCTTCAGAGGAAAAACTTTTTTAAGTAGCCCTTCACAACTCTGGATGAGAATATTGGAAAATCCAATTTTTTGCTGAAAAAGTGTACCTTTTAGATGTGCATCAAAATGCACCATGCTGCTTCCAACTGCAGAATATTTGTGTAGTTGCCTGGAAGGGTGAAGCGTTGGCTAAGCCGGAATCGTTTTCTTAAAACAGCTGCAGGGCCTTCCTAGTGACTGAGAGGTTACCTGGTTCCTGCCTTTTGAACTATGATTAGGTGGAAAGTGTTTTGGTGGATCCTGAAACCATGCTAGGGATAGATGCCAACAGAGACCAAATGGTATCTCTCTACTGGAAGATCTCCTTTATCAAGTAATATCATCTGACCCTCTGGGGACAAGAGAAGAGGCAGATTTCCTCTCAGGCTTTTTCTTTCTTTTGAAAGTGTCAGAGAATTTACTTCTAATTACCCGTGATAGCATTGAGACTTCAGAGTGACGCTTCTGTTTCACACCCCTCCCCTGGACTGAGGTTAGGAGGGCAGGATTCTTTCATTTATATTTGGACAACAGAAGGTTTGAGCCACACATCACCATGGGGCCTCCTTCATCCCATCCTTTACCACCACTGACTTCTGATTCTGTCTCATTAAATTTACGAGTTGTCAAGAACAAACTTCAACTACTCCGTATTTTTTTTTTTTAGTGGAAACAGCTGGCTAATTTAGAGCATTGGTGATATTGATGGGATTATTTTGCTTAAAAAAATTTTTTTTAATTGACAATTTGAAATTATAAACTCATGTTACCCCTAACTCCAAAGCAGGGCTGAAACTCCTAATACACCCCCATCATTTTAGAATTCTTCTAATGTGTAGAAAAGATCACTGGAAAACATTTCTAATTGTTTCTTGTAAAAAGGCTGGTATTTGATATTATACGCAGGGGCAGCATCACATATTGGTTAAGAGAAAGGCTTTGGTGTGGAACTAGCTAGGTTCTAAGGTGGCATCTACCACTTCCTAGTAGCGTTATCTTAGGTCAGGGTCTAACCTCCCTTTCAGTTTCTCCTTCTGTAAAATGAGAATGATCATATTATCCCACAACCAAATGAGATGATATATGAATATGAATAGTACATCATAGAAAGCACTCAGCAGGTGGTCATATTAACATTTTCATATATCCATTCGTTTATTTTTCCTATGGATGACCTTCAGCTTTGCCCTTCCAATGTGCTTCTCTATATTGGTGGATAACGAGTGCTCATTCATTTGCGAAGTCACCTGAGGATGGTGACTTCTGCTCCAAGAACCTTTGAATCCTTCAACATTATTGGTTGTGGTCTCTTAACTTTCCCTGTTTGCTACTCTCCATGATATTTATATTCTTTCTTGTGTAGGTATTAATCGAAAAGGATTGGATTTCCTTTGGTCATAAGTTTAATCACAGGTAAGAAATATTTTAAAATCTGTTGTTTTGAATGTTTAGGATAAAAAAAAAAGTTTCTGAAATTCTCAATTAAGTAGAGAAAATAGCCTTATTTTTTTTTATTAAGTTTATTGGGGTAACATTGGATAATACAATTATATAATTTTCAGGTGTGCATTATAATTTCACATCTGTATACTCTACTGTGTTTACTACCTAAAGTCCAGTATCCTTCAGCTATCACATATTTGATCCCCTTTACCCACTTCACCCTCCCTCAACCCCCCTATATTTGACCCCCTTTACCTTGTCTACCTCTCCCTCCTCCCCCATCCCCTACCCTCTGGTAACCACTAGTCTATAGTCTATGTCCATGAGTCTCTGTTTGTCCTGTTCATGTGGTGCTTTTAGGTTTATATCCCACATATAAGTGATATCATGTGATTTTCAACTTTTTCTGTCTGGCTTATTTCACTTAGTATAATTATTTCAGGGTCCATCCATGTTGTCGCAAATGGCAGTATTTCAGCTCTTCTTATGGCTGAGTAATATTCCATTGTATATATGTACCACTGCTTCTTTAGCCAATCATCTGTTGTAGGACACTTCAATTGCTTCCACGTCATGGCCACTGTGAATAATGCTATGAACATCGGTGTGCAAATATCTTTTTGGATATGGGTTTTCAAGTCTTTGGGGTAAATACCCAGTAGAGGAATTGCAGGATCATATGGTAGGTCGATTCTTAGATTTTTGAGGAACCTCCATACTGTTCTCCATAGTGGCTGTACCAATTTGCAGTCCCACTAGCAGTGTTTGAGGGTTCTTTTTTTCTGCATCCTCTTCAGTACTTTTTATTACTTGTTCTGTTGATTGTAGCTATTCTAACAGGTGTGAGATGGTATCTCATTGTGGTTTTGATTTGCATTTCCCTACTAGCTAGTGATGTTGAGCAACCTTTCATGTATTTGTTGGACATTTGTATGTCCTCTAAGGAGAAGTGTCTGTTCAGGTCCTTTGCCCATATTTTGATTGGATCGTTTATTTTTGTTATTGAGTTGTAAAAGTTCTTTGTATATTTTGGATATTAGGCCTTTATCGGAGGTGTCGCTTGCAAATATATTTTCCCATTCAGATGGTTGTCTCTTTACCTTGTTGACGGTTTCTTTTGCTGAACAGAAGCTTTTTAGTTTGATGTAGTCCCATTCATTTTTGCTTTTACTTCCCTTGGAAATAGCCTTATTTTTAAAAAGTTTCTTTGGGAATCTTATTCAGAAAATTAAAACTTTATTGTATGCATTGTATCATAGATAAATGAAATTCTAACTCTTACTACTCTTGTAAGAACTCATGTTAAATAATTCCAGAAGAGGCAGAGCTTATTCATTGACCTTGAAAGGATTGACTCTCCCTCCTACCAAACACATCTAATAAATTATTCCATTTTCGAAGTGCAGACATTCACTTTTAGCTGCGAGTGGAACAGTTTCTCTATGATCTTTCACAAAGGGAGTTAATTGGGTTGTTCCGAGACATTTGTCATAGGTGACATTGTCCCAGATGTCTGTGGAGAGGTAGTGGAAGACAGTGGCCCAGGCTTGGAGCCAGACGGATCCACGTCTAAATCTAGGCTGTACCATTTACTAGCTGTGTGACCTTGGGTGTCTGTTCTGAGCATTGGTCTCCCATCTGTGAAATGGGGCTACCCTCCCTATTCCACAGAGTTATAGTAAGGCTTTATAAAAAGTGTATGTAACTAGCCTAGCTCCTTGCCTGGCCCATATACTAGGTTTTCAATAAACAAGTTATTGCTTTCAGAGACCCTAGCCTCCTTTAGTTAGTATTGATGTTAATGACTGACGTGTGTTCTTTAATCTCTGAATGTTAATAGCTGTAGCTGGTGTTGTCTTTTGGTGCTAAAATTAATTTAGGCGGCATGCAAATAATTTAGCTATTTTGATATACATTTTAGATTTTCATAAAATAAGTTCTAAGATCATTGAACTGCACATATTTATTTTTGTAGTTTATGTATTTAGCGTTAGTATGCCTTATGTTTTTTTCTAGAATTCTATTTTTATAAATAATTACTTGTCGAGGAAAACGCAGTGATTCCATTTTACAAATGAGAAAATTAAAGCCCCCAAGTCAATTAACTTTCTTAAGATCACATTGTTATTTTGTTTTGGGCTTCTATCTGCTAGACAGTTAGAATCTCTGAGATACAGGACATATGGACAGAAAGAATATGGAAATGGCTAAAGATTAACTGGATAATTGTTTTATGAGAAAAAGAGCATATTAGACAACCCTTTTTTAAAGCTACCAAAGGTGAGTAGAACTGAAACTTTGGAGAAGTTTCCAGGCAATTTCTGTTTCCACTATGGAAACACTCTTGTGATGCCTGCTCATTTCTATTTCTTATTATTTCTGAGAAGACGAGGTTCCATATTGTTGGCACCCAAATTACTCTTTTGTATTCTAAAATTCATGCAATAGTGTGAAGGACTAGGCAGCCTGCATTTAAGTTCTGACCTACTCTTGAAAGTAGTTTCAAGATTCTTTATGTACTTTTGAAAAAGAAGTATAAAGGTGTATGGAATCTGTGGTCATGTGGAAGTAAATTATGTGACAAGTTTAATACTGCTCTAGTAATGGAAATATCTCTAGAAACTTGGGGAAACTACAATTTTTTTCTAATTTTCTTTCTTCCCCACTCCAAACAATGCAAAAGTGAAAAGCTCTGAAGTTGCTTAGATATTTCTTCCCATTCTTCCACTAGACACTAATTAAAGTGGAAAAGTTTTATTTCAAAAGTTCTGATGCACTTTTAAAACTTGAATATTTTTCCATGGAAAATTTAGTTTTATCTCTAGCACTAACACTTTTGTCCCTCCTCTATTCAGACCTTCACTACAAAGCTTCTCTTTAAATTGGAATTTAAAAAGTTATTTTTTCCACCTCTACATTCTAGATTTGTAAGATAGAATTAGGTAATAGGGTTGCTTTTGCTTTTAGGCTTGGATTTGTGGCTCCTAATTTAAAAAAAAAAAAAAAACTTGCCCAAATTTCTCTAATACTTTATTTTATAGATATGGCAATCTTGATGGTGATCCAAAAGAAACCTCTCCAATTATTGACCAGTTCATTGAGTGTGTCTGGCAGTTAATGGAACAATTTCCCTGCGCGTTTGAGTTCAATGAGAGGTTTCTGATTCACATTCAACATCATATTTATTCCTGCCAGTTTGGAAACTTCCTGTGCAACAGCCAGAAGGAGAGACAAGAACTCAAGTAAGTGTGTTGGTGTTTAATTTTTATCTAATTTTGTGACTGAGAATTTCAGATAGATTTTCATAATTTTGAAGATTTTAGCTACACACCTGATAGATTACACTGACATATTAAAGTTCTTTCTTTTTTCTGATATCATTTCATAAATGGTTTAAATGTCATCAACTGACAAAGATAGGTACAAGTTCATTTCCTTCAGTTTCTGCCTGATGTCCACAGACAAGTTGGTAGACCTGACAGTCACACTAATATTGAAAGGAAACTTCTCTGAGTCAAGGAAAATTCCTAATATTAAAACAAACAAACTATTACCTTTATCCAGAGGGGAAAATTAGATGAAGTTTGGACTTTAGAATAACTAAAATCAGAAACTTAAAAACAGCAAAGTGATTTATGAACTGCAAATGAAAATTTTTGAAATTTTCATAAATTGATTTTAACTATGATCTGGATATCAGATTTAATTTTGGAAATGACCAGTTCAAATAAAATAGACTCCACTAGTTTTTACTGTCTAAACAGAAAGAAAATGACTTTCTAGTGGATACTAGTTTGTTTTCTCCAAAGAGCTTCAAGTGTGATTCTTGATACGTGGTAATGACTTAAAAGTAGCAGAGTACATCATTTAAGCTTACCTGTTTTCCTAGTTTTGTGGTTTATTGAGATAGACTAGCCAACTTAATGGTATTTTTTTTTGGTTTGAATCCCAGCTGTTTCACTCATTAGCTATGTGACTTTGGGAAACTACTTAATCTAAGCCTCAGTTTCCTCATCTGTAAAATAGATATATCTCATAGGGATTCCATGAGGATTAAATGAGAGAAAATGTGTGAAGCATTTAATAGTACCTGGCAAATAATAAAAGTTCAATGACTACTTGGGGGGGAAACAAAAAACCCAAAATTACACAGCAGTTTTATTTTATATTCAGAGGAATTAAACATCTTGTCCAGGCCAGTACAGAGTGTGGAGGACTTGAGATTATTACAATGTTCTGCTACACCATGAAGAAACAAAGACTGTAAATTTTCCTGGTACAGAGCAAGGACACATGATACTCATAATTATTCCTGGTCTCATTCTGGCTTCAATATTATGTATTCTACAATTTATAAGAACCAAGATAGGTTGTTTTCAGGCTTATTTTCTTTATAACAGAATTCAAGAAAGAACATACTCTTTATGGGCTCACCTGTGGAAGAATCGGGCCGACTACAAGAATCCTCTATTTAGAGCTGATCACAGTCAGACCCAGGGAACCCTTCATCTCCCCACACCACCATGCAACTTCATGTACAAGTACGTAAACCTCTAGGATGTTACTAAGTATGGTTATGAACTTACTTGGAGGCCAAAGTGTATGAAACACTGAGCTTCAAGGCTTTTTAGGATACAAAACACACCAAACGAAATTGTTTAAGTATCTGACCTGGTGTTTTGGCCTCTCTCTTACCCTTAAATATGGAATTATCTTTAGAAGTTGATGTTTTGTAATAATGATATCTTAAAATGTAAGTTCCAATTTATTTAAAAGCAAAAGAGAGGGTAGGAGGGGGAAGGAAGAGAGGAACGAAGAAAAGACTGAATAAACCAAGTACCTTATAATTCAAAATGGAATCACAAGTTTAGGTAGTGATCATGATATAGCTTACCTTCTTTCTCTGCTTTCCTAGTTTAACTGTTTCCCTGTGGAAATAAATTATTTAAGACTGTATATACTGCCATGTCACCCTGAACGTGCCTGATCTCGTCTGATCTCGGAAGCTAAGCAGGGTCGGGCCTGGTTAGTACCTGGATGGGAGACCACCTAGGATTACCAGGTGCTGTAGGCATTAAAAAAAAAAAATTGTATATACTGAGATGGGGAGAGCAGGGTGGCATCCAACAGTTTCTACTAGGTATATATATTTTATCCTTTGGCTTCTTCTCTAGGCTTGTATGATATGAGAAGATGACTAAGAGGTCAGCAAAAAGACATTTACACAGAATAAACTGAGAAACCACATTCCTTTTCCCTACCCATTCCCAACACACACTTAATGGCTTTTCTTCTCTATAGTTTCTATTCCTTGATTTGTTTTTGCTCTTAATTATTTCGATCTAATTAACTCCCCAGAATTTTATAGTAAAATATTCATTTTATCACACTAAAAAGTCTCCATGTTTCGTGTAAAACAGCAGTTTCGAGAGCTGTTGAGACACACTGCAATCAATTTGTTATTAATAGCCAGTCAACAAATATATGGAGAACGATGCACTGTTCTAGGCACTGTGGATAAAACATTAAATGACATCGAGTCGCTCCCTTCAAAGTATTGCTTTAAGTAAAGAGTGGATCTGTGGATATCCCTACAATAACATTTCTCGTTTGCATTCCAGTATGCTTTGTTGTATGGGGTAAAAAAGGGGGCGGGGGATTTATTGTAAATGCAAATGTAAATTTTTATGGTTGTGATAAAAACAAGTTAAAACTCTCAAATTTAAAAGACTCCCTTTGCAGCTGATTCTAAATGTTAATATAATCACTAATTTTCCAAGTTTACTTCTAAACTAAAAGCCATTTTCTTAACTCTCCCCTCCCCCCCCAAAAAAAGAGCAAATGGTAACATATGGTACTTTGATCTATCTTAGAAAATTATAGGCCTTGTAATTCGGTACCATATATACAAATTCATGAATTTAAATTTGCTCTCCCCAAAAGTAGTTTACTAATGCCAAGAAGAAAAAAAACATCTACATGAAATTATTACCTTAAGTTAATGGCTTTTTTGAGCCTGTAATTTGCATTTGGTTATTATTAGAACCATGGGAAGGTGGTGTCAGATACCTTAGAAAACTTGAGAATGTGAATGTAGAGTGTGATTTGGCAGTATCATAAAGCCCTGCCTCCTCTCCAGGTTTTGGAGTGGAATGTATAACCGCTTTGAAAAGGGACTGCAGCCCCGACAGTCAGTTACAGATTACCTCATGGCAGTGAAGGAGGAAACCCAGCAGCTGGAGGAAGAACTCGAGGCCCTAGAAGAAGTAAGATACACTTGCTTTTGTTAATTTGTTTTCTGTGCTTATGTCTTGATGATCACGGCTCCGTGAAAGTCTCTCATGTCTCAGGATATGTGAAATGGAGCCAGCATAGCCATTTCACATCTTTAGCCAGTGGATAACTTTAAACACAGCCCCACCAGGTAAACAACCAGAAAACTGAAGACCAAACCTAAGCAGACTTAATACACTTCAGACATCTAGTTTGTGGCTAATTTCCATGGCTTGTTGAACTAGTTGGCTGTTCCTACGGTAGGTCAACTTTTGTTCTTACTGTTATTTGGGAGTACTATAATAAATTCTTTTTGGAGAATTCATGAAAAAAATAAGATTCAAAGTGAAAGAACAAAATCAGATATATATACTTGTAGTAAAAATTTATTCTCCATTTTTAAGAATTATATAATGATAAAAAACATCCTGATGCCTGGGCTTCTAAGCCTAAAGATTCTGATGGAGATTCCTTAGAGTGCCATAACTGTGACTTGACAACAGGGCTGAGAATTAAAGAACATGTACAGAGAATAGGAAGCACGGTTTAGATTTTTAGAATTCTGGAGCTGCGGTAAAACTGCCAAAGTCCACTCATGTCATCACTGGGCCAGTTTTATTCACTCTTGCTAAAAATATCCAAGCTTTATGAAAAGCTTCAGATTCTATTAATCTATTCCAGTATTCTGTTAAGATATTAATAAAAATTACTTCAGATATCTAATATAACCTTAAAAACCTTTCACACTTTTCCTTATACAAAGACAAAATTCCTTAGCCTGGCATGTGTGGTTTTCCCACAGTCCAGTCTCATGTCCCTTTTAAACTTTATTCTCCACTCTTCCTCTTGCTCAAATATAACTGTTCTCTGCTTCTTGTACACAACTCACACCTTCCTACCTTTTTTCTTCTGTCCCTCCTGTCAGAAATGTTCTGTCACCAACATGTCCAAGTTTAATTTCTTCATAGTCCTGTTAAAATGCTCCTTCCTCACTGAAGTTTACCCCAATCTCTTCCCTCTAACCATACCACCCTGATCTATGGAATAATTTTTGCCTCTTCCAAATTCCTACATGAAGTCTGCCTCTACTTCTTTAAGGCTTGATTTGTATTTATGTCCATCCCTCATATTGCCCAGCAGTGCTTTTGCACATAATTTAATATGCTTTTTGAATATGTAATAGTTGATACACACACACAATCTTCCTAGCTGACACCAAGAGATGAAATCTGGTAAAATGTATATTGAACCCAGATGTCCAAAATCTGATCAACAGATAAAGAAAATGTGAGATATATATACAATGGAATATTATTCAGCCATAATAAGGAATGTAGGGCTGATACATGTTACAATGTGGATGAACCCTGAGAACATAAGCTGAATGAAAGAAGACACAAAAGGCTACATATTATATGATTCCACTTACATAAAATATCCAGACTAGGCATATCCATAGAGAAATAAAGCAGATTGGTGGTTGCCAGGGGCTGTGGAGAGAGGGGAATGGAGAGTGACTGCTAATGGGTAAGGGGTTTTCTTGGGGGATGAAATTATTTTAGAATTAGATAGTGGTGAATGGTTGTACAACCTTGTGAATGCTCTAAAAACCACTGAATTGTATAAATTAAAAGGGTTTTATGGTGACATATCTCAGTTTTAAAAACTGGTAACACCTTATTCCTGATTTCTTAAAAATGTATTTTGAGTTCATAGGATGAAAATCACTATGTAAAACCATATAGGTATAGAAAGAAGGCTGAGTACTGATTGCCAGATGCTTTACCTTTTTTTTTTTTTTTTTGCATTTTGTGGAAAACCTATGCTAAGGCAGGTATTACCATTCTAATATTAGAGATGAAGAAACCAAGCCTCACAGCATCTGTTTTGTCCAAGGTCATAAAGTCTACCTTTGAACCTAAGTCCATCTAAATCCCATGTTCTTAACATTACACCCACCTAAAAGGTAATGAATTCTAAAGGCATGCATATGTAAACTATGATTTTTACCTTGAAATTGTTATTTTTTAGAGGCTGGAAAAAATCCAAAAAGTCCAGTTAAATCGCAGTAAAGTGAAGAGTAAGCCAAGTGAACCCAACAAACACTCAGGCTTTTCTACCTCAGACAACAGCACAGCCAACACTCCTCAGGATTACAGTGGGAATATGAAATCATTTCCATCCAGGAGCCCTTCACAAGGCGATGAAGATTCAGCTCTGATTCTAACCCAAGACAATTTGAAAAGCTCAGATCCAGATCTGTCAGCCAACAGTGATCAAGAGTCTGGGGTGGAGGATTTGAGCTGTCGGTCTCCAAGTGGAGGGGAGTGTGCACCAAGCGAGGACAGTGGCAAGGACCGGGATTCTGATGAAGCTGTGTTTCTCACTGCCTGAAGTTTCCCTTTGGAGTTCCAAAATAAAGGACACACACTTTCCAAAAATAAGGGAACAGTGCAATTTAAAATAAAAAAAATAAATAACTCAAGAATGGTGCGTGTCATTGAGAACTGAAAAATGTAGCAATGAAAAGGGGGGGTAAAAGTCCAACTCTTAGTTTCTTTAGATGTTAAAGAACAGGAAGTAGCCATTTCTTTTATCAAATAAATATTAAGGAAATTCCCCATTTTGAAAATCATTCTAGACTATGAAATTTTATTCACTACAAAGCAATGACCTCCACCATCACCTGAGGTTATCAATACAAATCTTCCTTGTCGTAGCATGCATCTGCTCAAAAAATGACCTGACTCCTTTGCCTCATACTTTATATTGCCTTCAGTCTTTCCCCTTATTTCACTTCCTGATGCATATTTGTTTTCTAAAACATTTGATGTTACCTGCCTACCTGACTCTGTCATCAGTATTTTTAATAACAAAGCACATTGCTGAGATGCACCCTTTTTGGTTAATACATATATTTCTGTAATTGAGAAGCTTTGTAATTGCTTAAGTTTATCTTTGTTTTAATGATCACTTTAACTTTTCCTTAAATATATTTTGAATTATAATAATTTTGTTGCCTTTTCCTAGAATCTCTTAAACGTTTAAAAAATGTTAAAACTTCTAACTCACTTTTTCTCTAACACAGGTCTAATACCTAATAAAGTAGACACAACATTTATTCTCTAGATCTTAAATATGAATGCACATCGTATTAGCTTTTTTATTTACAACCTTTCATTACTATTCCAGAGACTACATTACCAAGACAGTGTGGGCCAACCACCAGCTTGAAACCTGAAGTGTAACAATATAAAGTTAGTAGATAACATTTCAACAAGGGAAAATCTCAGTTAAGAACTAGAGAATTTGATTGTTATTTCTATTTAACCAGTAGAATAAGTTCTGTCATCAATCATTTTAGAAATAACTGGTTAATATGGTTTAAGTAATATTAATAACATGACAATCACTGACTAAATTAGTTTTGAAAAGTGTTTTGCTAAAATGTACATCTGAAGCATAATCATTCCCGTCTATTAAAAAAATGGGACTTTACTGGTGACTAAACTTTTGATCTGAAGAAAGTTAGTGGAGAAGAGTTACTATGTTTTGATGGAGGTAAGTAACATTCACACCAAGTTTTCAATTATTAGGTACAAGCTATATCAATATTTAAATACGTGAAATTTTTAAATAGGATAATGTATTAAATTTTGCCAAAATAAGAAAATAGAAAGGAGTGACGTCACCAAGATGGTGACAAAGGTCAGTCCTGACTCCACTCCCCTTCACAAGAACTAACAACTATTTATGGACAGGATACATTGAGGGAATCCTAGAACTCAAGATTGAAGCCAAGGCACCCCTCTGAATGACAAAGACCAAAATGGACTACATTAGAAGGGTCAGAGGAATGGCTGCATGTTGACCAAATTGCTTCTCCCCCAGGACGGTGCAGCACCACACTGAGAGGTCTCCCCTGAGCCTACAGTTCCTCTAGTAGGAAGTGAGTGCCCAAGGGTGACATCCAGCATCCCAGCATGGTGGGTCACTTCATGAGAAGCCCTGCTCTGGTTTTGCCCCACAGGGACTGAAGGGGAATTCGCAGGGCTCCACCACTGGGAGTCTGATTGAGATGAAGTGGGGAGGGCTTCAAATGACCAGCACTCAGGTCTTGGGAGAAGGATTATCTACCTTCAGAGCCCAAGCAGTAGTCCCAACCAGTAGCTTTGCTCATCTGCAGTTTCAGGTGAGTAGTGCAGTCTGACCAGGGAATTCACAGGGTGCAGGTCTGCCTAATTTGGGTTTCCAAATGAGTTCTAGCCCTGGAGCATGGTCTACCTATGCCCAGGTGGAAGAGCTGAGCCATACCCCAACCTGCTGCAGATCGGGGCTCCTGGCTCCTCCTGATCAGAAAACCTGTTTGGGAAAATTTGGGAGTTGCCTGAAATAGACCCTCTCAGTCCTGCCCAGGCAGGAGCCAGATAGTCCCGCCTGCTGCACAGCATGGCCCCACCCTATATGACAAAGAGAACACCTGGAAGCTATGTTATCCAGCAACTCTTGAGCCAAGAAGTGGGTGAACAGAGCTGACTGCTCTCAGAATCAAGCCAGTGGCCCAGTTTGACCACAAAACTTGGAGCATGGATTAGTTTAAGTCAATATCACAACAAAGAGCATTACTGGCTTTCGAGCTGCTGCTTGCACTGCACCCAAGCAGGAAAACTAGTTCGCAGACTCACATTGTTGAATACAGCCTTCAACCGACCCAACCAGGGAAACTTACCAGAACACACAGGAAGTTACACAGCCCCCAATGGCACTGTTTAAAGTGGCACCTGGACAGAATTGCACCTATCTACAGAGAAAAACTGATGGTCTCACCTGACTAGGATATTCAGTGCACACTGTTGCCTGATTTGGGTCCCAAACAACAAGCCATGTGGGCAGGGAAGCTAATTCATAGCTCCATCTACTGCTGAGTAGTCCCTACTGTCTACTAGGCCTGACCAGAGAATCCAGGCAACTGCAAAACCCATTCTACAACTTCACTTGAGTAGGGAACCAAGCCAGCAGTCCTATCCAGCTGTCATCAATAGTGGCACACTCTCCCACCCCTAACCTCATAGCTTAAACACTTGCCTCCCACAAAAGTTGACCCCAAGAGTAGCCCTACCTGCTGAAGGACATTACCAGAAGACGGGTCCAGAATCTCAGATTGAGCTGACTGGTGGAGAATGGTCTCTTTCACAGCAAACCTGCCAAGTCTGGAATAGGAGACTACTCACTCAAATGTGCAGATACCAACATCAGGAATCAAGGATCATGAAAAATCAGGTAAGTATGAAACCATCAGAGGAAACTAACAAAGCTCTAAAAACTAATCGTAAAGAAATGGAGATGAATGAACCATCAAAGAATTCAGAATAACCTTCTTCAAGAAGTTTAGTGAACTACAAGAATACAGAAACAAATAAAATTAGGAAAACAATGCATGAACAAAATGAGAAGTTCGAAAAAGAAACAGAATTCATTAAGGAAAAAAATTGTAGAGATGAAAAAACAATAACTGAACTGAAGAATTTAATAGCTTAAAATCAGACTTAACCATTCAAAAGAAAGAAACAGTGATTGGAAGATAGGACAATTGAAATTATCTAGTTGGAGGAGCTAAGAGAAAAAAAGAATGAAAAAGAGCAAAGAAAGTCTATGAGAATTATGGGACACAATGAAAAGTAACTATCTGAATTATGAAAATTACAGAAGGAGAAGAGAAAAAAAAAGGGACAGAAAATATAATTAAAGTAATAATGGCTGAAAACTTCCTAAACCTGGGGAAATACACTTCCAGATACAAGAGGCCCAAAAGATCCCAAATAGGTTGAATCTGAAAAAGTCTACACTAAGCTACATTATAATTAAATTGTCAAATGTCAAAGACAAAGAACTTTGAAAACAGCAAGGCAAAAGAGGGAAAGATACACAGGAAACTGCCCTCCCCCACCCCCAAGGACTAATGGCAAATTTCTCAACAGAAACATTTCAGTCCAGAAGAGAATAGGATGACATATTCAAAATATTGGGGGAAAAAAACATGTGAACCAAGAATTTTATACCCAGAGAAGCTGTTCTTCAGAAATAAAGGAGGGATAAACACTGTCCTGCACAAACAAAAGTTGCCTTACAATAAATGCTAAAGGGAATTCTTTGAGTGGAAATAAAAGGATGCTAATTAACATCATAAAAACATAAGGCAGTGTAAAACTCACTGGTAATGGTAAATATACAATCAATGATGGATTCTGTAATGGAGTAATGGTTGATAAATAATTCGCAAGTACAGCTGTAGTGTAAAAGTTAAAAAACAAACATAGTCAAAATAACTATAACAATGATAATCTTATTACAATATAAAAATTTCATGTAAATTGTAACATTAATACCTGAAACGTGAGGGGGAGAAGGAAAAGTATAAAGCTTAAGAATTCTATTAAAGTTGTTATTAGTTAAAAATAGGATGTACTAATTTTAAGATATTTTTTGTAGGCCTCATGGTAGCCACAAAGAAAAAAACCTATAATAATTACACTAAAAAATATGATAAAGATGTCAAAGCATACTGATACCACAATATATCAAAACACAAAATAGACAGCAGGATAAAAACTAGGAACATAATCTATCAAGCAATCAGAAAACAATGAACAAAACGGTAATAAGTCCTTACTTCTCGATAATTAAATGTAAATGGATTAAATCTGCTAATCCAAAAACAACATAGCTGGATAAGAAAAATAAGATCCAATGATATGCTGCCTATAACAGACTCATTTTAGCCATAAAGACAAACACACTGAGAGTGAAAGGATGGAGATATTTCAAGCAAATGGTAACAACAAAAAATCAGGGGTAACTATCAGACAAAATAGACTTTAAAAACAGTAAAAGGTAAAATAGGTCATTACATCAAGAAGATATAACAACTGTAAATATTTTTGCACAACATTGGAGCACTTAATTACATAAAGCAAACTAAGAGAGCTAAAAGAAATAAACAGCAGTACAACAGTAGTAGGAACTTTAAGACCCTACCCCCAACAACAGACAGATTATCCAGATAGAAAATCGATATGGAAACAGCATTTTGAACAACACTATAGGCCAAATGGTTCTAACAGACAAACATAGAACAATCTACCCAACAACAGCAGGGTACGCATTCTTCTCAAGTACACGAGAACATTTTCTAAAATAGACCATATCTTAGGCCATAAAAGATGTCTTAGAAAATACAAGAAGGTTAAAATCACACCAAGTTATCTTCTCTGACCAGAATGGTAGTAAGAAACTAGAAATCAATAGCAAGAGGAAAAATGGAAAATTCACAAATACATGGAAATTAAACAACATTTTCTTGAACAACCAATGGAGCAAAGAAGAAATTAAAGGGAAATAAAAAAAATATCTTGAGACAAATAAAAATGGAAACAATACACCAAAACTTACGGGATATAGCAAAAGCAGGGAATTTCATAGCAATAAACACCTACATTATGAAGCAAGAAAGATCCCAAATAAACAACCTTAACTTTGTGCTTTAAGGAACTAGAAAAAGAATGAACTGAGCCCAAAGCAGAAGGAAGGAAAGAGTAAAAATTAGAGCAGAACTAAATGAAATACAGAACAGGAAAACAACAAGATGAACAAAACTAAGAATTGGTTCTTTGAAAAGATAAAACTGACAAACCTCTCCCTTGATTTACCAAGTAAAAAAGAGGACCCAAATCACTAAAATTATAAATGAAAAAGTAGACATTACAAATGATACCACAGAAATACAAAAACTCATAAGAGGCTACTATGAACAATTATATGCCAACAAACTGGGCCACCTAGAAGAAATGGAAAAATTCTTAGAAACACAAATTACCAAGACTGAATCGGAAAGAAATAAAGTCTCAACAGACCAATTATTAGTAAGGAGACTGAATCAATCAAAAATCTCCAAGTGAGATAAGCCTAGGACCAGATGGATTCACTAGTGAGCTTTTATCATTTAATGAAAAATTTATGCCAATCTTTCTCAAAGTCTTCCAAAAAAACTGAAAAGGAGGAACATGGCCAAACTCATTTTATGAGGCTTCATCCTAATACGAAAGACAAAAAGACACTACCAGAAAAGAAAGCTACAGATCAATATCCCTGATGAATATAGATGCAAAAATTCTCAATAAAATACTAGCAAACCGAATTCAGTGGCCTAGTAAAAGGATCATCCACCATGACCAAGTGGGATTTATACCTGGGATACAATGATGGTTATACATATGCAAATCAATCAACATGATACATCACGTTAATAGAAGAAAAAAAATCATATTATCTCGAAGATGCAGAAAAAGCATTTGACAAAATTCGGCAAGTTTATGATAAAAACTCAACAAATTAGATATTGAAGGACATACTTCAATATAATAAAGGCATATATGATAAGCCCACAGCTAATATCATACTCAATAGTGAAAGGCTGAAAGCTTTTCCTGTAAGATAGGGAACAAAAACAAGAGTGACTATTCTCACCACTCCTATTCAGCTTAGCACTGGAATTCTTGACAGATCATTTAGGCTAAAATAAATAAATAAATAAAAGGCATCAGAACTGGAAAGGAAGAAGTAAAACTGCCTCTATTTGCAGATGACATGATTTTATATGTAGAAAATACTGAAGACTCAAACAAAAAACTATTAGATCTAAACAAATTCAGTAAAGCTGCAGGATACAAAACATACAAAAATCAGTAGCACTGCTATACGCTAACAATGAATTATCTAAAAAAGAAATAAACCCATTTACAATTGCATCAAAATAAATATTTAGAAATAAACTTAACCAAGGACATGAAAGATCTCTATTCTGAAAATTACAATGAAAGAAATCAAAGATGACACAAATGAAAGGTATCCTGTGTTCACAGACTAGAAGAAATAATATTGTTAAAAATGTCAATACTACCAAAAGACATTGATAGATTCAAAACAATACCTATCAGGATTGCAATGGCTTTTTTTACAGAAGTCAAAAAAACTTCTCTAAAATTTATATAACTGCAAAAGACGCCAAATAGCCAAAGCAATCCTGAGAAAGAAGAACGAAGCAGGAGGCACCACACATCATGATTTTAAGCTTTACTATAAAGCTGTAGTAATCAAAACAGTATGGTACTGACATGAAAACATAAGAAAAAAGCTCCTTGACATAATTCTTGGCAACGATTTTTTGGATATGATGCCTAAAGCACTAGCAACATAAGCAAAAATAAACAAGTGAGACTATGTCAAACTAAAAAGCTTCTGCACAGCAAAAGACAACAAAGTGAGAAGATAACCTATAGAATGGGAAAAAAATATTTGCAAACCATATATCTTATAAGGGGTCAATATCTAAAATATATTAAAAACTCATATTATTTAATAGCAAAAATACAAGTAATCCAATTAAAAAATGGTCACAGGACCTGAACAGACATTTTCCAAAGAAGATACACAAAAGGCCAACAGTTACATGAAAAGATGTTCAACATCACTAGTCACTAGGAAAATGCAAATCAAAACCACATGAGATATTGCCTCACACCTGTTAGGATAGCTATCATCAAAAAGGCAAGAGATAACAAATGTTGGTGAGAATCTGGAGAAAAAGGAACCCTTATGCCCTGTTGGTGGGACTGTAAACTGGTATAGCCACTATGGAAAACCAGTATGGAGGATCCTCAAAAAGTTAACAGGACCACCTTATGATCCAGCAATTCCTCTTCTGGGTATATATCTAAAGGAAACGAAAACACTAACGAAAAAAATATCTGACAAGACTGCAGTATATATACATATATACACAAGAGAATATTATTCAGACATAAAAACTGAGGAAATTCTGTCATTTGTGAGAACATAGACAGACTCTGAGGGCATTATAAGTGAAATAAATCAGAGAAAGACAAATACTATATGACCTCACTTACATGTGGAATCTAAAGGGAAAAATACCCGCAAATTTGTAGAAAAAAAGATCAGATTTGTGGATAGCACAGGTGGGGAGTGAGGGTTGGGCGAGATGGAGAAAGGTGGTCAAAAGTACAAACTCCCAGTTATAAGTAAGTACTGGGGATGTGATGTGCAGCATGGTAACTACAGTTAACAGTTATATATATGAAAGGTGTTAAAAGTAAATCCTAAGAATTCTCACCACAAAGTATTTTTTCTGTTTTTGCTTTCTGTTTTTATTGGTCTATCAGATGACAGATACTTAACTAAACTTACTGTGGTCATCATTTCACAATATATGTAAACTGAAACCATTATGCTGTATACCTTAAACTTATGCAGTGATAATATGTCAATTATATCTCAATAAAACTGGAAAAAGAGAAAGGGCAAGAAAGCTACATTGCTAAAATTTTTAATATGAAAGATTTGAAGGGAGTGTAACAGTATATATAAATGAATACATTACAATTGTAATTATGTTAGTTGTATTTAAAAATGAAACAACTTTGTTAAGAGACTTGTAATATAAAAGTACTGTTAATGTAAATAAAGCAAGTAATTTTTTCCAAATAACAAAATTTGAGCAGTTCCAAATTAAGTACAAGGGATGTTTATTCTTTTTCTGCAATATATTATGTGTAGTAGGGAAAAACCTTATTAAATTTTTAGGATACAGTCATAATGGCTTTTGTATTTTTGTAACATAACTCACTTCATGCCACTCCTATAGTTAACTCTTAGAAAAATTTCCTTGACTAATACGAAAGATACAACTTTAATCTCTTCCACTCGACAATGTTCATCTATAAAAATAAATAATAAATTTTAAAAACTGATAGTCAATATACCAAAAGAACTATGCAATTATTTTGAAAAGCAAATAGTGTAAATATTTGATATTTTAAAAATTTAATTCTTAATGCGATGTCTTTCACATCGAACTCTTTTTCAGCCTCCCCAAACACCTTACAATTTATGCATATGTTCATTTAGACTATTTATTAGAAGTTATTCTAACACTGAAATTTATATAAAAGGTTACATTTATTGCTTATTAAACTTCAGTGTGCTTTCACGGAGCCTTGAAAGAACATGGCCAATTCAACAAGACTAAAATCTCTAACAGTACATTCTCATTTTAATCCAAACATCCATCAGGAAGTGTTTTAGGGCTGTTTGAAAGCATAGGGAATAAACAAATAAACAAATGTTAAACTGACTCAAGGTAGATTACTCCCCAATTAGTAATATTTAGAGCTCGACTTCTTATTTAGTGATATTCAGGAAAATTTAATGATATCAAGTAGGTAAGAATTTTGATCATGATGCAGTAATCAACAAAGGAACTTTTTTAGAATAAAGGTGAAGAGAATGGAAACCTTGGCATATATTTTTATTCTTTAATAGCACACAATTAGTTTCTTTCCCAAAAAATCAATTTGAGCTATCTTTTAAATATATATAAATTATGATCAAACTTACCTCAATTCCAATATAAATTTCCTAGTTTATTCCTAGAAAATATTCCTTTGAAACATAGCTTTAGTATGTATCTCATTTAGAAAACTTTCTTCTATTTTGAGATAATTAGCCTTTACATTTCTATGCATTACAATCTCCTACTCTGAATAATCTAAAAACTCCTAAGCTCTACCATTCTAATTTCCATCTGGTCATTTATTATGTTAAAGTAAAATCAGAATTTCTGCTTTAGCAGGCATTTTTTCACCTCCTCTGGCACTGCTTCTCCAATATGGACAATTTTAAGAAAATATAGCCATAAAATTACAAAAAAGTCACTTACTTTCTGTTGCAACAGAATCGAAAATTCAGACATATTCAAATGCAGACATTTTTCCATCCTGAATGACTTACATAACCAAATCTGATTTTATCTGTTAAATGCATATAATGATCAAACTCTTTTTAATGAATGGGTTTTAAGGAGTTTATCTAATTAATTTTGGAAGGAGAAAGCAAGCTATGCTAACTAGTATAAAATGAAACTGGGACAGTTCAAGTTTAAAGAATAAAAAACACTGAGATGAATTACTTCTTTGTTATATAGAGAGATTTACTGTGCAATATATATTTTTTTCTTTTTAGTGGAGGGAAGATAGATAAGAACCTAAACACTTAAACCATGTTTGACTTGTAGTTGTATTACATAGTATTTCCACAATGCCTCATTCTTAGTAGGTGCTTAATAAAATTAGTAGATCAAATGAATTAATGTCCTTTTAGAATGGCTGTGTTCTGCTTGAGTCTTGTTCTGTACTCTACCTGATTTCTAAGAAAGCTACCTGCTTTCTTAGATTGCTTGCAAAAGACTAGGACTATTATGCCCTCCACTGCAGTGACTGCTGGGGAAAACTGAAGATCTGCTGGCCAGTGCAGTATGGAAAGGTTTCTGAATATCCAGAAGACTTTGTCACAGATTTGAAACACTCACCTCAGTTATCTATAAATCTGGAATAATAATTGTACCTTACTCGTTTTGGCCACTTTGAAGATTAAAACTGCATGCCCTTAGCAGTGCCAGGAAGACAGGTGATTAATAAAAGATAATTTCTTTATCCAAACTACATCTTTATAGTCCATGTGAATACTTGCCCTTTCATAAACATAAACTAAGTATTAAGTATATATCAAGTCTAAGAAAATAATTTTGTTTTTCCTAAAGTTCTACTCACAAAAACATGTTAGGTAAACAAGAATAAAGAAAAGATAAAACTGTACTATAAGCTAGTGTTTGGAATGACAATTGGGATGAAATTTAAACAAAAATATGCATTATGTTGTTTGTGATTTAGATACTACCTTATCAAGCCTCAGACATATAGTTCAAGATTTTTTCCTTCAATTCTGTAACACGGAATAAAAACAAATTGCTGAACATAATACAAGCTAAAAAGAAAATTCAATTAAATTAATTAAAAACAACTTTTAAAAATTAAATATTAATTTTATTAGTATAACTTTCCCTTATGAAACCCTAATTCATAGTAAAGGTCAGAAAATTTCATTGACGTTGTTACGTCTAGATTTGCTATTTATTAACAAAGACTGTTTTTTAACTTCAACATTAGTAATTTAAAGAGCAAATCCTTATCCAACCACAAACTCATCCGATACTTATATTAAAAAATCAGCATGAAAATTTATGTTGGACTAGTTTAAGTAAAAGGCAATTTTTTTCTATTAGGTAAAATACTTACCTGTATTACTTCTTAAATGCATCTTTAATTTTAAAAATAAAACAACACTATATAAAAGTAGCTGGTTTATTCTTTTGATTTATTGTATTAAAAATTACTTTCTTGAGATGGCACATTGGCAGGTTTGGTGTTTCCTGACACTAGGAATATTTAAAACAAATTATTTTTGAAAGTCTGATCATCTAGAAAGAAAAAGGAAAAATAGGAGTCTATAGTTGAAAACAATAATTTTTTGAAAAAGGTTGAGGAAAAAATCTAAACAAACCATTCTTGATAAAGAAATGAGGCAGTTTCAAATTAAAAATACAAATTTAAGTGAAGTAATTTTATAAAATATTGAAACTAGCTAAAATTACATGCATAGGTATTTAACCAATAATGAGAGGAATAGCAGTAGAACTTAAATATGATAGGATTTATCAATAATAAATAAACATTTTTAGTGCAAATAGTACAGAAAAATTTCTCAAAGCCAAGATCATAGCAATCATTCTAATCTGTACAAAATCAGTCTCAGTTCTGTATATAATCTATATAGCGTATCTATGAATTCAGCTGCTGTGATGAAATACCAATTTGCAAATCATAAATATAAATGTGCTTAGTTTTGTGTCCCGTTCGTCTCTTGGCAGTTCATGCTTTCAGGAAAATCTAGGAAGAAAAGAAAATTTAAAAATCTAAACTTTAGAATGATAAATTTTCAAACCTTTACATTTTCTTCACATTAAGATTTAGCTATAAAAAGATAACTTGACCATGAGGTAAAAAGAGGTGGAAAAAAGATTCTAGCACGTTCATATAAATAAGTGGTTACTTAGGGCCCACTTTCTTCTCAAGCTGTAAGAAATGAACTCTTAATATTAAAAAGTAACCCTTACCCTCAGGGACTGCCAATATGATTTATAAAATAAAACAATTAAATGTTAGCACTAACATTAAGGACACTGAGAGAAGGGGCAGATGAACGGGAGATGAGAAATAGCTGTCATTTTCCTCCTTGTAACCTGCTTCCTCTTTTAGGGAACCAATCATGCTCCTTTCTCAAAGTCCACTCCTTCGGCCCAGTCGAGTGGGCAAAGGACCACATGTCACTAGTCTCCAGATTAAACTGATAAGGTCAGGATGGACACTACCTATCCTGGGCCAATCTCTTTCCCAGGGATTTGTAGTGAGACTCCTGAAAGTCTCCACTGGTGTGTGAACTGTCATGATGCGATCAGGCCTGCGGGCAGCAATGGTTGCAGCATGTGCAAGTGTAACAAAGAAAAGTTCTCTGAAGAGCAAGTAAGAAAGCACATGAGAGCAAAAGACAGAAAAAAACAGATATATAGAAATGAGAAACAAGCATCCCTGGAAAGGGTGTGAGAAAAAGGAGCTGCTTGAGTTATTGTGGCCTCTAGTCATGCTTTCACTCTCAGGTGATTAAGCTTTACTTTCCTGTATTTAGCTCTATAATGTATCCCAGCATTATCCAGTAACACAATTTCTACTTAAACTTGTTGGGGTGGGAATTAGTTCTTATGACCAAATCATTCTCTGCGCAAGAAAGGTGGGAAAGGAAAAGGAAAGGTGTCTTGAGATCAGGTAAAAGAATGAACAAAGACATGATGTAGAAAAATGAAGTCTACGGACATGCCACCCTGAACATGCCCGATCTCATCTGATCTCAGAAGCTAAGCAGGGTTGGGCCTAGTCAGTATTTGGATGGGAGACCACCTAGGAAGATCAGGTGCTGTAGGCATTAAAAAAAGAAAAAAGAACATGACACATGAGACAACGTAAGGACAGAATGGAAAGTTAAAATGGATGATCTCATTTGTCAGATTATAAAGGCTTAAAATCAGAGAAATTTGGCATTGATACTGTCTTTGCTAGGGGCTCCTTATAGGTTCTAAAACAGAGAAATTATATTGTAGAATGGTCTTTTAGGAAGATTCTATCTGTGCTGTGTAGAAGGAAGAAACTGTAAAGTCAGGGGACTAGCCAGAAAATTGCTGGAATAATCCTGGTGTGAGATGAAGAAGACACAGACTGGAAGTTCATTTTAAAAGAAGAAATGACAAAGGAGACTATTGAGGAATATGTCAATTAAGTGATATGATATATTCCACATACCAGCAAAGTATAGTGTACAACAATACATAAGTAGCCATCAAATATTGAAAAAAAAATTTTCCTTTAAGCCAACATCATACTAATAACCAGAAGATTTCTACTTACTATATGCTTATGTAAATAACATTATACTTAACATATAATACAAAATATTCTATAAGTTGTATAGCACAATAGCTATAATGACACTATTATACTTTAAGCTGGCTGAACAGGCACTAGTAAACACTTCTATTAAAGAACAGTCATGCAATAGCCTAGACTCAAACCTTCTGGAATACAATTTACCTATAGTGGAGCATGAAACTGGCTGTGCATTACTATCACCTGTTGAAGTTTCTCTTCCTTGGCTCTTCTACAGTGGCAAATCTAGAAGATAAATTATTTAAAGTAACAATCACTTCTCCAATAATTTGCCTACTACTTCCTACATTATGATGCAATTCTAAGTAAGATTCTTTAACCTGTTGACATTATTTAAGTTTCGAATGTTTATGGTAGCTCAGAATTTAATAATTAAAAAAAATTTTGTTTGTAAGATAACTGTTTCCTGCAAAGTTTGAGAGTATAAAACAAATTCTGATCCTTTATATCAGTTTGGATTAAATAATATCAAATATCCGTGTTTTAAAAATATGAAATAAATCCTACCATTGTTAATCATGAAGGTTAACAAAAACTTGAAGGTACAGTTATATAGTACCAAAGAACAATAGATAAAAAATCAGTGCCTTATTAATGCTATAATACAGTCATTAGTGTGCCTGAACTTCAATTTTCTCTCACGGAAAATGGGGATAATAAAATCTGCCCTACCTTCTTTAAGGGGATATGCATATACTTAGCACACGTTTTACCAAGTTTAGTAACAAAAGGTTATTTTTTAAAAGTCATGTTTCAGAGAAATTATGAAAATATTTAGGACTCTATCAAAGGGCAGCAAACTGCTAAGCAGACTTTTCTTAAAATATAATGACAATAAAACAGAAACTAATCTAGAATGTTAATATTAAAATTTTTTTAAATCTCTGTTGATTACTCTCTTTTAGAATAACTTGTGAAATAGGTTATTCAGGAGTGTATTACAACTATTAAGATGAGACTCATGATGATTTATTACCTTTACTACAGAATGATACAGACACTATCATTTCTGAGACAAAACTATTATTTGATTTACCTGCTTGTGTACTCACAATAAGCAGGTTTAAAGTGATAGTAGGATGTTGCTATCATTCCCAACAGAGGCTCTTCAATTTCCTCTCATGGCACTTAAGAGTCCCGCTCAATAATGTGCTAACATTTTTTTTTTTTACTCATGAAAATACTTAATTTGGTATTACGCTTCACTTGTCCTCAACCAAAGAGTATTACATACTGTTCTCTTTTCCATGAAGCTACTGAGAAAATCGTCTATTTCAGTTTTTCCCTCCAAGAAATCTTCAGCAATATTATCGGATTCTTCCTCAGCTTCATGTGCAGCTACTTTTAATCTTGCCTGTAGGGCACTTGCACTACAGCTCTGAAAAAAAAAAAAATCAAATACTATATTAGTTCATAACACTCAGAAAAACTCCTTAGAAAGAAAATGAGGCAGAGGTATGGAGAAGCATTCATTATATGCCTTGCATAGTCTCTTCTGGAGGAAATCTGCTACCACCTGGGCCCTCAGCTTTTAGAAATAGGGGTGGATACCTAACACAACAGAAACCAATCCATTGGCTGCAAACTATTAAGTGAGATAAACTGGGCAAATCACTGTCCTCTTTTGGGCATTTAGCAATAAGATAATTGTGGTAGGCACCCTCTAGGACAGTGGTCCCCAACATTTTTGGCACCAGGGACCACTGTTCCTATGAGAATCTAATGTCCAAAAATCTGAGGTGGAGCTGAGGTAGTGATGCTAGGGCTGGGGAGTAGCTGCAAATACAGATGAAGCTTCACTCGCTTGCCCGCAGCTCACCACCTCCTGTGTGGCCCGGTTCCTTAACAGGCCATAGACTGGTACTGGTCCACAGCCTGGATGTTGGGGACCCCTGCTCTAAGATGATCCCCAATGAACTCCATCTCCTGGTATTCCTGCCCTTGTACAATTCCCCTCCCCTTGAGTGTGGGCTGGACCTAGTGACTCGCTTCTAATGAAGAGAATATGACAAAAATAATGGAATTAAATTTAACCAGAGGCAAAAGACTTGTACACTTAAAACTACAAAACAATGCAAGAAATTAAAGACATAAATTAAGTGGAAAATTTCCAGCCCGTGTTCATGAGTTGGAAGACTTGATATTGTTAAAAATACTACTCAAAATGATCTAGAGTTAATTAAACCCCTATAAAAATCTCCATGAAGTTTTCTGCAGGAATAGAAAAACTAATCTTAAAATTCATATGACATCTCAAGAGACCCCAAATAGCCAAAGCACTCTTCAAAAAGAACAAAATTGGAGGATTCATACTGATTTATAAACCTATTACAAAGCTATAGTAATCAAAACTGTAGTACTAGCGATAAGAGACATACAGATAAATATAATAGCGAGCCTAGACATATACCTTCACGTATATGGTCAAATATTTCCAATGTGTGTGCCAAGAGCATTCAAATGGGGGAAGGAACAGTCTTCAACAACTGGTGCTGAGAAAACTGGATATCTACATACAGAATGAAGCCGAACCTTACCTTACCTTATATATAAAAAATTACTCAAAATGGATCAAAGAACTAAATGTAGGAACTAAAGCTATTTTAAGAATTGTCATTCTAGTGGCTATTAGGTGGTATCTCATTGTTATACATCACACACACAGGAATGTACAGGAACACATTATTTTCTTATCACTCTTGCAAACACCGGTTGTCTATTATACAAGTTTGGATCACACAGATGATGGTATGTTGCTTATTATTATTGTTAGGTTGAGCATCTTTTCAAATGTTCCCATTTATTTATTCATTAAATATTTACTGTGTATCTACTATGTGCCAAGCACTGGACCAGGTATGGGGTACTCTGAGGGACTAAAAGTAGACAGGCTTCTGCACTTATAGCACCAACAGTCCAGTGAAGTGGTTTCCATACTTTTAGAGTACAAAAGATTTATCATATGCAGAGATTCTGAGTGAGCACATCTAGAGAAGAGTCTAAGAATCAAGGTTGTTTTTAAGCATTTCAAGAATCACTTCAAGCAATTGTTATACAAATGGTCCAGGGGGACAGAATAACTGTTACATCAAAATATTTACTGGACATTCTGACTTCTTCTTTCCTTTGCCTATTTATAAGTGCTTTTTATGAACCACTGTCATTAATATTTGTCATATATGCCATATTTGTTCTCTTTACTTCACATCTGACTTTATGATCTTCAAGTTTTAAATTTACATATAGCTTTGAAATATATCAGTTTCTTTTATGCTTCTGCCTATCGTATCATGCTTAGAAAGGATTTCATCACCAAAATCTTTAAAAAGAATCCTAGGAGATAGTTGCCATTCGTAATTTTATTGTTTCCACTTAAATACTCTCGAGTATCTTTCCATGTATGGTATATAAGAATCTTTTTTTTCTAAACGGACTGCCAATTATATAATTAAGTCCTTAATTTTTTCTAACTACACATATACACATGAGTGTGTTTCTGAACTACATAGTCTGTTCTATTGAACTATTTTTCTCTTCCTACAAAACTATTCTACTATTTAAATAATGTGGTTTTAAAATATATTTTGATATTGGGAAAGGTCTTCCTCATTCTTTCTTGTTATTCGAGCTCTTCTGACTACTGTTACCCATTTAGTCTTTCAAATGAACTTTAGATTCTGTCAAAATAAAAAATACTTGGGATTTTGATTGGAAGTATATTAAAATTTTAAGTTATCTTGGGAAAAATGAAATCTTTATTAATACTGTCTTTTCAGTCCATGATTATTTGATGCTTTATTTACTCAAGTCTTCTTTTATGTCATTCCGTAAAGTTTCCTAACTTACTTCATTGGGTTCGGTTCTAAGTATTTTAGAATTTTGTTGTTATTGTAAAGGAATTTTTTTCTCTACTTCATTTTGCACTGACAGTTGCTGGAATCTAGAGAATAACTTTCTCAATTTGTTAGTATTTTTGTTTGTTTGTTTTTTGTAAACAACTGTTTCATCTTTTACATTATACCTTTTCTTGTCGTGTTGCAGTGGCCAGACTCTCCCAAGCAATGTTAAATAGCAGTGATACTGGGGTATCACTGTCTTAATCCTAACATTAATGGGATCCTGGAAATGTTTAGTCATTCAATGTGCTCTTTGCTGTTGTTTCTAGTATTTTTTAATCAAATTAAGGAATTACTTTCTACCTTAGTTTACTAAGAGATTGTATAAGGAATGATACTGACTACTGTGAAAAGTTTCTTTAGCATTTACTAAGCTTTAATGTGCATCTAAAAGTATTTCAGTTGATTCTCTCAGATTTTCTAGTTAAGAGTGAGGGAGTACTGCTTACATTTGACTCCTGACTCTGACACACACTTTCTATTTACATGACTTCAGAGAAAGTAGTTAATATCCCTGTGCCTCAGTTTGCTCATCTGTAAAACAGATAAATAGTAACAATACATACCTCATAGGATTTTGAGGGTATAATGGGCAATGTATGTAAATAGCCTAGATAATATAAAACACACAGTAATTGCTCAATGTTACCTATTTCTCATTTCTTTTATTCTAAAGGATGACCATATCCGAAATCATTATAAATTTATATTCTCCTTTACCATCTTTTTTTGCTGTTGTTTTATTTCTATTTTATATTGACTTTACCTCTGGAATTCCTGATTTTAAAGATAATAGAATATTGTTAATTATGATGCTGATTACCAATATGAGATATAAACATTATATTCTCTATTCTTTTTATTTTTAAAGATTTTTTTCAGAAATGTGAGTCGAAATAAAATGCTTTTGATTTTTTGTATAACTAGATTTCCAGTATAAAATCTATCATTTATGGTGAATTATACTTTATATATTTTAATATATTTTTCAATTTTCTTACTTTTCATTTAAGGAATCTATACATAAGCTAACTAATGAGTATAAAGTTAAAGTTTTTTGTTGTTAAGATTTTATTACAAGAATTAAACTGGCTTTACTTTCCCAGAAAAGTTATATATACAGGACTTTCAACATTTTTCTATTTTGGAAACAAATATGCTCTTGCATGAGCACAAATGACTTATAATGCCTCATAATTGAGTGTTGTTCATCTGCATTTATAGGTATCATGCCTTATAAAGTGAGACACCTAATAAATGCTTTTTGATTATAATGAAAGTAAGAATATGGCTCATACATATTAAGGTTAAAAATTATGGTAAAGGAAAAGAGCTAAACAATCTTACCTCACTAAGTTCATGCTGCCTTTGCATCTTCTTTTCAAAAGTAGATTTCATTTGAGTAAGTAATTCATACTAAAAGAGAAAATTAAAATGTTTAATTCTATTTTTAAATTACATGGATTTCTTCAAAATGATAACTAACTCACCTTATCTAAAACAGTTTGCCTTTTGGCTTCCAAGCTGGGCTCCAAAAGGAGATTTTTCCCTGTAAGATAAATTTCTGGTTTATTTCTAGGTGAAAATCATATTTTTCTTAGGAAATTTAAGAAGTAAGGAAAGACATACTTGCTAGCTCCTCAATACTTTTTACTAAATCGTCCTTGTCAGTAATAATTTGTTTTAGTTGAGGCAAAGTAAGAAATTGTTCTAGTAATATCTCCTCCTGTTCATTCATATCTGTAAGCTGTGACACACTAAAACACAACAGAAAAAATATGTTAACAAATATCAGTAATAGAGTTTTTCTTCATTATAATTCATGATTTTCAGTTTCATTCAGCTGATAAGGTTCTAAATAATTTTTGAAGTATCTATTTTTATGTATATACATACATAAGGAGGCAAATTATAACCTTAAAAGCAAATAAAGCATCAGTCACAATGGAACATAAAGTAATCTGAATATAGTGTCAAATCACTATGAAGACGAGGGTGCATGAACAGCTTTAACAACCTCCCAATTTTAACCTGTGTGCCTATTTAGCTAATAGATATATGGCCGTCATAATAACAGATGTGTGTATTGTACATGTGCACATGTGTAAGCATGGAAGGCTAAATCAAAAGCAAAAATCAGTATCCATAGGGTGAAAGAGACAACTGGATAGATGTGACTGGGATGAAACCTATCTTTTAGTTTTGACTATGGATTCATATAAAAGCATTATATGGTTAAAAAACAAAATTAAAGAAAATAACAGTCTCTAAAATTCAAAGCAAATGGAAATAAAAGAACCTGTTTTTACTAAGTTACATAATCATCCATAATCATCCAGTAAAGTATTATTTGCAGAGACTTTAAAAAACAGTATTTGGCTGTACATCTCTGGTGTGATATATCCTAAGGACAAAAAAAGTGTAAAAAACAAAAACAAATGAACAAAACCTTATCCTACATTTAATAATCATAGTAATAATACTGGTATTGTTATTTTGGAAAAGGAAAAGTGGCTTTCAAAGAAATGGCTAATTTGAGATCAGGGAAAAGAAATGTTCATGATGAGCCCATGGCATCTTTGCCTTCTCCCTTTGTTGACTGCGTGTGCATCAACTCATGATATTGAAAACTGACAAAGAGAAAAAAGTCAAGTATTTATTTTGCCTTTTCTGTATGAAGTGTATTTCAATAAAATTAAGTAGTTTATTTAAGAAAGTTCTTCATAGAATTCTGGCTCATTCCGGCAGTAGGAAATCACATTTGCAACTCTTAATGAAATAACTGAGAGTCAATAATGTAAGGTGTTTGAACCTGTTTAATTCTTAATGTCACTAAAAATAGAACAATAAGACATCATTACTGCCTTATGTGATATAATAGGAACTTGCATTAATTATGATGTAAGTATTCCTGCCAAACGATTTAAACTTAAATCTTTTTTCAGCTTTATTGAGATATGACATATAACACTGTATAAGTTAAAGGTGTACAATGCAATGGTTTAATAAAAATTGAACCTAAATCTAGTCAAACCTCTAGATGTAGCCACCAGTAAAAGGAAATATGGGAAACAGAGGAATATCTTCAATGGTACCACAAGAATGCAATCAGGCAAAAACAAAATATGGGAAAATCTACAAGACAAATAACTTATTTCTTCAATAAATATGTAATAATATAATGTGTATAATTTACATATATTATATGTATATTTATGTGTTTATGCATATATATGTATGTATGTATACATAGTGTGTATAAAATCTGTGTAGGTATATGTATATTAACAAAGGTGGGGAGAAATGGTGCACAATTAAAGAAAACATCAGAGATACAGTCTTCGAATGAAATAGCTAGATTTTGTTTTGAATCCTGATTCAAATAAGCTACCAACAAAAAGATTTGATTATTAAGATCCTGAGGAAATGAGATAATGTTAAAGAATTTTCATTAATTTTACTAGGTATGATGATGTGGATTGGGATTATGGTAAAGAAAAAAAGTCCTTACCCGCTGGAGAAATTTAGTGAAGAATTTATGGGTGGAAATGATATAATATTTGGGATTTGGTTTAAAATAATCTTGACCCATACCCATACTTCCTCAAACAAAGCTGAAAAAAGGGTAGGTATATGAACAAGACACGCAAAGAAGTTCACCTTTTTGTATTTTTTGACATTTACATAGTCTTTTTTTTTAAAAAAAGAACGAAAAAAAAGAATCTTTTATAACATGGGAATAATAGTACCTATTTCATAGGGCGTTGCAAGCATTACATAATGCATATAAATACTTAACATTTATGAGGTATGCTGTAAACCTTCATTAATTAATTATTAGCAGAAATTAAGAAATCGCTATTTTCTGAAAATAATTGTAAAACACTGGGTCAAATAAAGCTAAACTTTTCTTTTTTTAACTATGAAATTTCTAATGGGTAGTTTTTTTTTGGCTGTACATCTTTGTGGGATATATTCTAAAGACAAAAAGAACTTTTTTAAAAAATTGCATTCGGCAGTCTTAGTAATAGCAGCTTTATGAGTATTGTAAACCCTCAATGGGGGTATAAAAGATGCAATGCTTCCCAAAGTTGAGTGGCCACAAAACATGTTTTTTCATGGTGCATCTTAAAGAAGCACTGTTCCATGAATAATGGTATCTTAAACTTGACTATTACAAACTTCTTTCCCAGAAATTTGAATAAATTTGGCTCTGTAAAAACACCTTGCTATTACTTTGAGAACTTTATTTTTCTATGTACAAACTTCTATCTACTAAAGGAACAGTGAAAAGGTCTAATATAGGCCAAAATATATTTTGAAATTTCCAGGGATAATGTATTCAGAAATAATTTTCATTAGACTATAAATCCACAAGAGAAAGGATATTGTTATCCTGGTGACTATTATATCATTTCTAGCATCTATAAAAATCCCTGAGTACGTACTTGTCACTCAGTAAATACAACCTACAGACATAAAACGGATTTATAAAACTTCCCCACTAAGACAACCATAATTTAGGAGCAGTGAGCATTTAAAAAATATTTCTGTTTAATATGGATATGAAAACGATAATTTGGTTTGTATTTACAAACAAAACAGACAACGAATACCAACATTATTTTCCGAGTTTTTTACCTTAGTTCTGAGAGTTCTGGAAATACATCAGGGACATCTGGCATCTTGTAACCAAAACCATTTTGGCTTATCTAAAAAGAGTTTGAAATGTCATTAAATTTCAGCCATCTTTATAACTGCTGATTACCTACGAAAGTAATTTTTAATGTACTACTTCCCATAACTGTTTTCAATATCACTTCTTCATCTTCTCAGTTTACACTATCCTTACTTACCTGTCTTTGGGGATCATATGCACATTCTCTTTCTTGGGCACATTCATGATTGTAAAATAAATCTAAGGACATCTGTGACAAGTGTGAAGAATTATCTGTGTGGATACACACACACACACACACACACACAATTTGTCTCAAAGGAATTAAGTATAGGAAAACAGTAAGTTGGCAAAAGTCTGAATAGTTCCATAAGTAAGTTCAATGAGACAACAGGGTAGATAAGGAATAGAGTATCTGCTGTTTGAATATAGATGATTTTTTAAAACTAAAGAACCATGAAAAGGTCTCTTGTAATTCTGTTTATACTATTAACTGTAGTTTGTTCATAATATTCAATACAATGGTGAAAGATTTTAGAAAAACGAAGTCCACTTGTGCCTATACTCTGAATTATTACAAATGCTAAAACTAGTAAAGTTAGATATAATAAGGCTTTACAAGTATTACTATTGGTGATATTCACTAAGGGTTAAAAATGAAGGTTTTTAAATCACTTTATGTTTTATGCACAAATATTAGTCTCTGCTTCAAGTAATATCCCACATGGTAAGTTATCAGCTAATTAAAGAATGTACAATTTTGAAACCAATGGGACACTTGAAGCCATTAGCATGATATAATGGACCCTCCACGGTCTGCTTCTCCTATGTGATCACTTCTTACACCCTTGCCTAAATCCCATGTGAGAACCAGAGAGATCTTTTATAGGCAGCTTCACAAATATGCCATTTGGTTTATGCTTACCCCACTTGTTAATGCTATTGCCTCTTCAAAGAATGCTCTAAACAACCCCTTGTCGTACTAGCAAATTCATTACCATGTATCAAAATCTTGCCTCAAAGATGAATTCACTCACCATTCATTCATTCATTCCTTCCTTCATCAGCCTCATTTTAACTGAGCACCTAATATATGTATCAGGCATGATTTGAGGCACTAAGTATAAAGTGGTGAAAAAAAAGAATCACTTTTTTTTTCTAAAGACATCCCTTCTAGTTCCACCTTGGCCCCTGGGAACTGACCATTCCCTAAACTGTGTCTTCACCATAACTCCAGACTATTTCTTCTACTCTACTGGAAGTGCCTTATTTACAATTATATGATTATATACTAGTCATCTATCTTGAGTCTGTTACTTGCATTGCAAATGTGATTTAATCTTTTTATCTTTTGTGCCTAACTTGTGCTGGCACAAGGAGACATATAAGTGTTTGTTAACTGAATGAATGTTTCAAGGGTACAAAATATAGATAACTGAAGATACCAACCGGAGCTGAAGTGTCTGTTGTGGGAACAGGTAACGGTAGATTTGAAAGGATGCCAAATGAAGGTGCAGCAGGCTTGGCTGTTGAATAACTTGTCGTTGAAGAAGAAACAGTGTCAGCAACAGATAAAGCACTGATAGTTCTGTTAGCTTCTTGTGGGGGATATGGAGGAAGAAATGGAAAACCCTGAGAGGCATACGGAGGCATCCCACCTGGGTTACTATATAAACTAAAGAGAAAGACAAGAGAAACATTAGATTAGAATTTAGGAGTAAATTTATAAAGCAATGGTCGGATGCTATAGATGGAATCTGTTTATGGCAGGTGATATTATAATTACGTAAATAAATTAAATATATAAATTGATAAAACTTGAACCCCCAAAAGAAAATTTTGGTTTCCATAAAAAAGAAAAATGTTTTAGAAAACATACTATTCAGCTTGTCACTAGAAGTGAACAGAAAGGTCACATTTGAGTTTTGAGTACTCTACTGACGTCAATCAGTATCTTCACAGAGGAAATGGAGAAAAACATTTAACCCAGAAATGTATTCGAATGGAGATTACTTAGTGATTTCACTATATTTTGCAAAATATGACTGAAAGTCAAATTGATTTTCTAGAAAATTCTAAAGGTAAAAGTATCAATGATCTAAAAATGTTAAACAAAAAAACAGATACATATAAAGAAAACATATATTAGAAAAACTGGAAAAGTAGGATGTACTTGGGATTTAATCAAAGAACAATATGTATTTTTACAAGACAATAATATCGGTTCCAGTTCAAGATGGTGACGTAAGATGATCCTGAACTCACTTCCTCCCATGGACACATAAAAATTTCCTCTGAGGGGGAAGAAATACTGTTAAAATAACTATACTTCTGAAAGTAATCTACAGATTCAATGCAATGCCCTGTAAAATTCCAATGGCATTTTTCACAGAAATAAAACAAATAACCCTAAAATTTGTATATCACAAAAGACCCCAAATAGTAAAAGCAATTTTGAGAAAGCGTAACAAAGCTGAAGACATTATGCTCCCTGATTTCAAACTATATTACAAAGTCATACTAATCAAAACAGTACACTACTGGCCTAAAAACAGATTAGGTAAATAGAACAGAATAGAGAACTCATCAATAAACTCACATATATAATCAATTCATTTACCACAAAGGAGCTAAGACAAAACAATGGGGATAGGACAGTCTCTTCAATAAGTGGTACTGGGAAAACTGGACAGCCAGCCACATGCAAAAGAATGAAACTGGACCACTATCTTACATCACATACAAAACTTAATTCAAAATGGCCTAAAGACTTGAACTGTAAAACTCTTAGAAAAAAACATAGGCAGTAAGCTCCCTGACACTGGTCTTGGCAATGATTTTTTTTGATCTGACAGCAAAAGCAAAGGTAACAAAAGCAAAATTAAGTGGGACTACATTAAAATAAAAAGCATCTGTGAGCAAAGGAAACCAACTCAATAAAAAGGCAACCTAGGGAGAAAATATTTGCCAATCACATATCTGACAAGGGGTAGATATCCAAAATATATAAAGAACTTGCAGAACTCAAGAGAAAAAAAAATGATTAAAAAATGGGCAAATCTGTCTGAATAGACATTTTCCAGAGAAGAAATACAGACGGCAACAGGTGAACGAAAAAATGCTCAACATCACTAGTAATCAGGGAAATGTAAATCAGAACCACACTGAGACATCACCCCACACCTGTTAGAATGGCTATTATTAAAAAGACAAGTACTGGCGAGGATATGGAGAAAAGGTAATCCAGAGCATTGTTGGTGGTAACGTAAATTGGTGCAGCCACTATGGAAAATATGGAGGTTCCTTAAAAAATTAAAAATAGAACTACCATATAATCCAGCAATTCCACTTCTGGGGATTTACACAGAGAAAATAAACACACTAACTCGAAAAAGATATATGCACCCTGAAGCATTATTTACAAAAGCCAAGATAGTGAAACAACCTAAGTGTATATCAATGGATGAATGGATAAGTGGTATGTATATACAATGGAATATTATTCAGCCATAAAAGAAGACAATCTTGTCATTTGTGACAACATGAATGGACATGGAGGGCATTATGCTAAGTATAATAAGTTAGGCAGAGAAAGACAAATACTGTATGACTTCACTTATATGAGGAGTTAAAAAATAAAAAAAACAAGCTCATTGATACAGAGATTGGTGGTTGCCAGAGGTGGGGCCTGGGAATAGATGAAATGGGTAAAGTGGGTCAAAGGATAAAAACTTTCCATTATAAAATAAATAAGTCATGGGATGTAATGTTTAGCATGGTGACTATAGTTAATAATACTGTATTGTGCATTTGAAAGTTGCTAAGAAATTTATCTTAAACATTCTTATCACAAGAAAAAATATTTGTAATTATGTACAGTGACAGATGTTAACTAGACTTATTGTGATTATTTCTCAATATATACTAACATCAAAAATTATTTTGTACACCTGAAACTAATATGTCAATTATACATCAAAAAACAAAATAAGTATTTACATTGAACTTTTTTCCTCTTAGAGAAGTTCAGAGAGAACCTAAAATAATGGGCAACTCAGGCTTATCTAAATACCAATATTTTAATTAACACAGTAAGTTTATATGGATCATTCACTCTTGCATTAAGAAAAGACTTATGTTTCAAATAAATACTAAATGCTAAATATTCCACTTTGTATTTGTCATATAATAAGAAATTTATTTGATCTTTGACCAAGTTCCTGGCACAAAGCTCCTAAGACCTGGTAAATGACAGGAACCTTATGTTAGTCATTACACCAGAGTTTATAATAAGGTAACTTAGTCTGGGTTCCTATGTAGTCTCAGGATGCTGTTGGTCACCAGAAAGACCAAGGAACAGAGGGTTGGAAATTTTACCTCTACCCACTGACCTCAAGGAAGAGGCTGAATGCAGATTAAGCTTTATAAAAGCTCTTGAACAATGAGATTTGACAAACTTTCTGGTTGGTGAATGCATCCACATGGCAGGACAGTGGAGCACCCAGTCCACAGAGAAAGAACCTCATGTACTCAGGACACTCCCAGACCTTGCCCTATGAACCTGTTCATCTGGCTATTGATCGTTATCCTTTATAATAAACTGATAAACATAAGTAGATGTTTCTCTGAGTTTTGTGAACCACTCTAGAAAAATAATCGAACCTAAGGAGGGGTTATGGGAACCTCTGACTTATAGCCAGTCAATCAGAAGCTAGGTAACAATCTGTGGATTTTCAATTGGTGTTTGAAGTGGGGCAGTCTTGTGAGACTGAGCCCTTAACCTGTGGGATTTGATGATATCTTTAGTTAGATAGCATCGAAATTTAGTTCGATTGTAGGAAATCCAGTTAGTGTCTACTGAGAATTAGACAATTACTTGGTGGTATTGGAAAAAAAACATATTGGAGTACTGAAACATATTCCAAAATATATAAAACTTAAACAATTTTTAAACAGGAGTGCTATTATTTTATTTAATGACATAAATTAACATGAGTTGGAATTATGTTGGAAGAAAACATCCATCACAGATTTTCAAATGTAAATAATACTAAAATTTATATGGAAAAATAAGCAAGAATAGAAAGAAAAGTATCTGAAAAAGGAGTGCAAAGAGAGATTAGCCCTGCCACATAGCAAAACAATTATGAAACCTTATTAAAAACTTCAAAGCATAATACTGTCTAATGGATAAATAGGTCGATGGAACTGAATATAAAATCCAGAAAAAGCCGAAACACATGTAGGAATTCAAATGTAATAAATGCAGCATCTCAAATAAGCAGAAAAAAAATCAGTCGATAGTGTTGGGACATCTGGAAAAAATTGTATTGAAGCCAGATACGAACTAAATGAATCAAAGATTTAAATGTTTAAGGAAACTCTTAAAAGAAGAAGAAATCATTGGGAAATTAAAACCTTGAGGTGGGAAAGGACTTTCTGTGATCTGAAGTTCAGAAGTCATAAGAGAAAACAGTGATAAATTCCATGACATTAAAAACACATACAAACAAATAAAACTACACAACAAAGCCCATTCTAAGTAAAGACAAATAACGTATCTGGAAAAAATTTGAAATTCATGTCACAGACAAAGGGATAACTGACCTAGTATATAAAGAATTCCTGCAAACTGATAAATGGCTAACAACCCAATAACAAAATGTAGACTAGAATAGAATATACAGGTTATGAAAAGGAAAAAAAAAATCTCTAAATCATAAAAAGGGATGGTCAACTTCATTGCAGTAAGATAAATATAACTAAAATTACACTAACATACTTTCTGCTTATAAAATGGCAAAGATCCATTTTGATAATATACCGGCAGAGGGTACGGGGAAATAAGCATTATGTATAGGAGTAGAAATCAGTACTACTCTGTAGAGCAATTTTTTTGCAATATTTGTCAAAAATTACAAATATGCATACCACTTTGAGAATGTAACCAATAATATTTTACCCACATTTGGGTAAAATATTATTTTTAAAAGTTATTCAATGCAGTAATGGTGGCAAAAAAGAGTGGGCCTTTTAGGAACGATTAGAAACAACAAAAATGTCCATCAATAGGAGTCTTGCGTAAGTAAATTATGGTATATCCGTAAACCAAATACTTTGAGGTCATAAAGAATAAGTGCTTTATACACCAACATGTTAAGTTCTCAAAACCATACCTTTTGGGGGGAAAAAAAGACAAGGTAATAGTATGCTACCATTAGTGTAAAAAAGGAGGGAATAAATATATGTACATATTTCTTTGAATGTGCATAAAATACGTCTATACTTTGAATTCTACACATTTGTATGAATTCTATGCATACACACCCAAACAAACAATTTGGGGTATCAGTGAGAAGAAAAACTAAGTTGCAAAGAGAAAAGAAGTGGCAGGGAGACTTTTCACCTCATACTCCTCTAAATTTTTTAATTTTAAGCCAAGTAAATATATGATCAATTGAAAAAATTAAGCTAAAAAAGTTTTCTAATAAGCTTGTTTATTTCAAAGGACCTCTTATCCTTTATCTTAAAACTTTACTTTTATCCAAAGGTATATTAGTGTTAAATGTAGACATAAATTTCTTAGAAACAATATGATCAACATGAGAGAATATTTGTATTATCTTTGAATTAAAGTCTTAATAATTCTGAATCAATCTGCTTATTTGACTTCAGTAGCAGGTACAAACTATAAAATAATCTAGGAGATGCATCAAACTTGCTTTTTAATAATGTGCACTGTATCAAAGTACTTATCTGAAATGGTAACAAGTAAATTTGTTGGCTTATATTTTTCAAATAAAGTGAATGAGTTTATATCTAACCATGACATAAGACAGGAAACAGTTTTTAGATAAAGAATATCAATGAGGCTCATGGCTCCAGGACATAGACACAATAGGCAAATATGAGAGCTGGGATTGATGTACCTAATGAATGGAATAACCTAGCTAAGCAGCTGTCCAGGCATTATCGAAGATGCTGCTTGACTTTTGAATAAGAAAAAGTTCTTAAGTAGGAGGACTAGGCAATAAAGCCAAGAAATATTCTGGAAAGAAGAAATAAAAAGAGCAACAATAAATGGCATCATCATGCAGTTTCAGAGCATCAAAGATAAAAAAAAAAATTATAAAGGATCAGAAATCAAAATGCCATTGGACATCTTAGGAACAACAGCCTATATGTAGACAGCAGAGATAACAGAAAGACAGCATTCGCTTTCAAAATTCTGAGTGAAAACCACTTCGACTTTGAATTTGAACTGTACCAATTATTAAGTGTGAGGGTATATTTTGCAAATTTTAAAAAATGTCTCAAAATTTATCTTCCAAGCATCTTGTGGCATATTGTTTTCCAAAAAATGTCCACAGCAATATTTCCGGTCCCATTTGCTCTTCCAGAACCTTGCCATTCTGCTATTAAGAGGAAAAGCCTATTTTCCTTCCCTTGAATGTGGTAAAGACTTTGCAATTGCCTAAACAAATCAAATGTAGCAGAAAAGAATGACTGCAGCAGCTAAGTCACTATGACTTTCTCATAGCTCTCTCTGAGGATGTTCCTTGTAGGAACCCAGGCAATATGTTGTGAGGAAGCCCAAGCCACAGAAAGAAGACACATTTAGATATTCTAGCTGATATCTCAGGTAAGGCCTCTTATGAGCAGAGCAGACAAGAGCTCTCTCTGATGAAATCTTCCTGAATTGAAGATTAGGGAACAAAATAAATGTATTCATTGTTTTAAGTAATAAATTTTGTTGGCAATTTGTTATGAAGCTTTAATAACCAGAACAGATTTTAGCACCTGGAAGCAGAATGCTGCTATGACCAAAAGAAAAGAAAACAAAACAAAAAAAAACTAACACGAGAGTGGCTTTGAGAATGACCAGAGGTGAAAGTTAGATGTACCTTCAGGAGAGTGTGAAAGACTGAAGGGCTTCAAAGAGACTGTTAGGAAAATTTAAAAGTTCTAAGAAAACAAAACCAATGGAAAAGTGGAAGTAATGATTAACTCCAGAAAAAAGCAAAGAGTTATACCACAGGAAAATATAATCATGATAAAGTATTTGGCTCAGCAACAGAGAATTTTTAGAGTCAAAGTAATAAAACACCAAACACAAATTTAAGTAAAAAGTATAATATAATTTCACTGAGAAAATAAGGGGAAAGGAAGGTTTGTGAAAGATAACTAAACTCCTCATCAATCATAATGAGGTTTATAGATAATATCTAAAAATGAAAGGATCAAGAGCTAACAGTCTATATAAATTATTCAGAAAAGGTAAATATGAGAAGCATTTAAAAGAAAACACAGTTGACTCTGAAAAGTATGAATGTATTTTTGTGAAGGTGGGGATGTGGCAAGCAGAGGAGTGCCTTTTAACATCATTTGAATTTTTAAACTACATTTTGATTACTTTGATTAAAATAAGTGAAAATAAATATATACAAACATTTTTGTTATAATTATACTTACTATGGAAATGCTGTTGAAGTAGGAGCTAAAACTGGAGGATTCTTCCAAAACTCATCCAACAGACTCTGAATAATTTTTCCAAGATCTGAGTGCATTGTAAACTGAAAGTAACAGTAATACAGAATGATCAAAATCCTTTTCAGAAAAATAGTATAACGTCTCATTGAGATAACTTCACTCTAAAACAGTATTAAATCCCATTTTTGCAAGTCAAGAATTAAATGGAAAGCAAAGGATATTGTGTCAAATGAACATACTAGCAATCTATAACTTATATATGTTCTAATAGAATTAATACCATAAATCAGGTTAAAAGTCTAATCAATAATGGAGCTGAAACATTTTCACACTTCACTATTTACAAAAATTTGAAGGTTCAAAGGTAAATACTGAGAGTATATTAAGTTACAGTCCTTCATGTTAATCAATCACATGCATATCCAGAGAACTTTAAGGCATATTGAATTTTATCTCTTCCTAACGACTATGGAAGATATACTTTGAACCAAAGTTCTAACATCAATAGGTCCTCACCACTGAAAAACAGCCTTTCTATCAGTACTACTATGCACTGTGAATTTTTTTTTAAATTATTGATTCCAAAACGAGATTTTAAGTGCATTTTAGATTTCTAAAATATTTAGTAGAAATGTTATATTACTCTGAAATAAATATACCATAAACATACATTGTTTACTAATGGAGAGGTAACATACACTCCTTGTTTATCCATTAAATGATGTCGTATTGGTGGATAAACACTGATCACTGGTTTTTCCTGAGGAAATTGTGGAGGGAGCAATCTGGTAAAGGTAGAACAAATGAAAAACAAAGACAACAAATGTTACATTATATAGTCATAATTCTAAAACAAAGTTAAAAGCAAACTAAATTTTCATACTTTCATTTGGATTAATTATTCAGCAGAAAGATGCATTCTGGCAACAAGATTATAAAGTAATGCCCACAGAGTAAAACCTTCTTAATGTGGAATATGGATACCCTGAATTACAGAATATTCTTCACACCATGCTAGTTAATTGCATTCAAACACAGTATACCTAGCATACAAAATCTCGAAAATAAGATCAGGCATTTGTAGCAGGTGAGTCATATTAACTTAGTCTGGCTATTTATTGGACCACAGGTCCCATGTAATTTTCTTGTGGTTTTCCTACTTTTGAAATGCTGCCAAGAATTATTTCACTATCTATAGAATTTTTAAAGAGTACATGGATAAAAATGAAATATCTGTAGCTGTCATAATGCCTTAATTCTATATGGCTCTTTTCTACATGTACCGATTAAGTCATCTCTCCCAACTTTGAGGTCAATAATCACATGGTTCAAATAAAGAACAGCAAATTCTCAATACAAAAAAAGGTGAAAATCTTAACCTTTTTTGAACTATTACAAATTTAAAATTAGAGAGCGAACCCCGTTTTCCAAATCTCCTCTAAAACTCAGAAAAATATGTCTCTCTAAATTGCCTCTCTGTTCCTCTGTTGGCTCAGAAAATAATTTCCTGGCAGCAATGTCAAGAAGAAAACTGGGTCCTTGTTGGCTTCTCCTACATAGCTCTACTTAGGGCATTTGAAGAGAAATAAAACTATTTCATGTGTATAGTTGAAAATGTTAAACTAGTTTGGTTAAAAAAGGCAATGAATGAAATGGCCTTTGGAGCCCACTCAAACTGAGTTTGTATCATGACTATGCTATTCACATCTGTCTATAAATGTGCCCCAATTTTCAGGGTTACTATAAGGATTTAAAAAGTTCCTATATATCAAGGTAACATAGCATAATGCTTGGCACTGTAATATATTCATGCTTTAATTCACTCATTTAACTAGGATTTAATTAGGCCTCCTATGTGCAGGCACTATGCTAGGCAATAAGGATATGAAGATGAATAAACCATGGTTCCTGTCTTCAAGTTAGGTGCATTTTCTCCAGCCCAAACACTGGCCCTAGCAACCAGCAATCTGAGGTAATAACCCAATTCTTTCATACTAAAGACTAATAATTGCACTTGAGGTTAAATGAGTACTTCAGCAATTGCTTTGTCTAAACTTTCCTCTTTATAACTTAATAACCTCATGATTATATTTTTAATGTTTTTTCTTTAAAAATAATCAGATTACATTCAGCCTTGAACTTTCTTGTTGTTGCAGTATACCTGATTCTGAAGACTAAACTATTTTTAACTTTTTTCTAATGTAAGGGTGACTCTATCTCTAATGGTTTTCCATACATGATCCCTTTTTTCATCATTACTCATTCATTCTATCTCCAGTTAAGACTTTAGTGAAAATCAATGAAACTGATTACAGTACTAATGATTATTACACCTTTTTATTCCATTTCCTTTTATAGTTTCTTTATCACAGCAATATATATTACAACAGCTTTACAAAATTTTTATTTTACAAAATTGTGTAACTTTGATAAGTTACAGTTACTAGAAAGGGCATATCTGAAATCTGTTTAAACACTTAACTTCTAAAATAACCAAGAAACAAAATAATAAAAATATTTTTTAAGTTTTATTATATAAAAAGTAGGATACAATTCTACTCACATATTAATGTTAATTGTCAGGTTGTTTATGGTGCATGGCAACCTATATTCCACGTCTTTCTGTATTTCAGCTATACTGTAGGAGAAAATTTGAGAAAAAAAAATTTACCTGAAGTTATAAAAACATTAATGTTAAAAACAAATGTTAAATGTTTTTAGAGCCTACTAAAACTATTTTTAGTTTTAATCACAGAATCTAGAGAGCCAATATAACTTGTATCTTGAGGGACAAATGATCACAGAAAGGTCTATCAAATAAGAGCAACAATATTCTGAGATATCCAAGTATGTGTGGGAGGTGGGTAGATGTTGAGGTAAAGAGGCAAAAAATAATTCTTGTATTAATGCTAGACTAGCATTTTATCTAACTCATCATTAGGAGAAGCAATTGTGAACTCTCTAGTTAACACGGGTCAGCAAGACATCAGATCTGGGTTCTGACTATAACTTTGCTACTAACCAGCTGTGTAGTAGACAGCTGGGGCAGTCTGGGTCTTAACAGCTTAAGCTTAAATGTCTGGATGAGATGTCCCCTCAGTCTTATGATAGAGACTGCTGGCTGCTTTAGAAAAACAGACTTTCCCCTTCTTCCTAAGGAAGAGAAGCCTGATTTTATTCTGAGCATCAATCTTCTAGTCTGTCTCACAGCTAGTTGATGCTATGACTTAAGTCTCAGCCAATAAGATTTAGGGAAGTTGTGGGTTAGAATTTTCAGAAAAGCATATTAAAGGGGAACAAAAAAAAACTGGTAAAAGCCTATTTGCCCTTCCTGCCTGGATCTGATAGCTGGACTTTTAACAGCTCAATTGGACTATGAATGAACCTGAAAACAGAAGCCAGGCACTAGGGAGAGCTAAGCAGAAAGAAAGAAGTAGCTTGGATCCTCGATGACTATGCAGTTATTAAATTGAATTTCTTCTTATGTGAGTGAAAAACAAACTTTTATCTTGCTTAAGTTACTATTTTGGGAGTCCTTGTTACTAGCAGTTGGATATAATTGACAACTACTCTAAGTCCCTTATACTTTAACATTCTATATTCAGAATTTTATTTTATTAACAGCAGGCATACATTATTACAAGTATAACTTGCAAACTAAATTTGCGGGGACTCACTTGGAACCCCAACATTCATAATATTTCCAAAGAGAAAAATGTTAAGTAGTATTAATGAGTTATAGTTACAAGGAAGCTTAATATTCGAATGGAGATAAACTTTTTCAAGCATAAATATCCGTGAAAGATCTAGCATTTACTTAATAATTTACTTTTTATTCTTTTGGCTGCATCAAGAAAACCTTATTTTCCTCATTTTTTGGACTATTACATTTTTTGGCCTTCTGATAAAAACCTACCCTATAGAATATGTAAATTTCAAATAGCTTGAAAGGTTCAAAAGTGTTGAAATAAGAATTATGGAGGTCATAGGTATTAATAAACTTTCTCCTCTGATATCCATGGAATGAGTTTATGACTGAGGAGAAGAAACAGCTAAGAGATTCAATAAGCTATCCAATATTAGCACTTAAAATTTTTATGAAAGTTTCTCCTTGGGGATCAAGTTTGAACTAGGATACTGACAGCCTCTTCAGTTGTATGAATACCACATAATCAATGTAAAGTTTTTTTAAGAGTTTTATTCCTCTATGTTATCTTAGGACCCTAAGGTGTCATTGCTTCAAGGCAATACTGGTCACAAAAGCATCCACCAGTTCAAAACCAATTAGACCATCTCAGAGATTAAGAGCATGACCTTTTAAGTTGCGCTTCCTGGCTCAAATCCTCCCTCTACCACTTACCTGTGTGGTCCTGAGCAAGTTATTTAACCTAAGCCTTATCTCTCAAATGGGAAATGGGGATGTTGCAAGCATCCATCTACCTAAATGAGTTGTTAGATTAAGTGAGATAATGCACAGGAATACAAAAATCACTCAGGAGCTCATATCCCCAAGATAACTATTGCCAACATACTGATGTATAACCTTCATGGACCAAAAAAGGGGTTCTATGGAAAGTAACCTCAAGGCTGATCTGATTATAAATTCATAACTGGGCAGGCCATGGTGGGTAGTCACACTCCAGGCATACTTCTTTACCAAAAGGATTATGTTTGTCTTAAGTCCTGTTTATTGTTTCTGTGCATCTAGGTTAACACACCTTTCAAATGCCCCTTTTCAGACCCCTCAAGAGAGCACATAATCTTAACTATCCTGTAATCCAGTCCCTACATTGCTTCCTCCCACCTGCATGTAATCTTCCTTACATTCCCTCCTTAATTTCAAATGTATAAAAGAAACTGCAAAACTGTTATTCTCTGGAGCATTTGAGATCTTGCTCCCTGGCATATGTTGTCGTTTTGGCTCAAATAAACTCAAAGTTCTCTACAGGTTTGGATGTAAGAAACATCCAAACCTTCTAATCTTCTTTCTACATTCAGTCTTATTTAAAACAAAAATATAATTATACTGTATATAATTTTGTAATCTGCTCTTTTCCCACTCAGTAATTTATTGTGATTACTTCCTAAATCAGTAAATGTTCTTTTACAATCTTTTAAAAAGCAGCATAATACTCTAGTATATTGTTTAACCTAATTTTCTATTTTTAGACATTTGGATTGTTTCCAATTTTTTCTACTATAAACCATGATCTGAAAAACATACTTACGGCCATATCTTTATGCGGACAGGCAGTACTACTTCGGATGTAAACACACACACACACACACTCCCACACATTTTAAAGTAAGACTGTAATCACACCACAAGAGAAAATTTAAATAACCTGCCATTAATAGCTTTATTTTCTAGGTTCTCTGAAAGAAGTGAATTACTGCAGTTTTACCTCAGTGGCTCGGAATCTGTTTGGGACTAAAGAAAGCTGGAATAATAGATAACTTTGTTAGTCAGTGTATGATTAATTGGAATCCTCATTTTTTGATAGTCCCTAAAACTGTAAACAGATCTTGAAATGCAAGAGGCACTAGTTATAGTTAAAAGATTCCTTTTGTAGAATGATCATTTATCTCCTACTTCATATTTTGTGTAAATTTGGATTTCATAAGTAAGACTTGGTTCAACCAAATAGTACCATATATCCAGGATTTTTCAAAGAAATGGAAATACAGTGATGAATATAGTATGGTCTTTGCTCTAAAGGGGCACATGGCATGAAGAGAAAGTCATGTAACTATAAAAGATAAATTCAAGATACTGATATGCATTTCCCACAGTTTGAATAACTCAAAGACTTTTTGGTGAACCTTGCAAATAAAGGATTTACATGTAAAGACAGTAGAAGGAGAATGCATAACTTCCCTTTCTCATCTAAATCCCCAAAAAATATCAAAACAGACTTTAAAAAAGCAAATCTCTAGCAGGGCAAGAAGGCAAATAGTAACATAAGAGAAAAATTTTGAGGAAACTCTGAAAGATAAAAAAGATGTGATTAGATATAAGGAAAAAGGAAGAAAAAGATAGTAAATACAGGAACTACTGACAATTCAAAATATAAGACCAATGCAAAGTAGGAACAGCTTGAAGGTCCTTCAAGCCCTTGAAGCAAATCAATGCAAACCAAGAGTGTGGAGGGCAGAGCAGGAGCATTTCTCTAAGTAATGAATGAGAAGCTGCACAACAACAGGTAGGCTAGAGCACTCTCCTCTTTTCCTTGCTTGTTCAAACCAGCAATAAGATCTGTACCTGGAATAACACACTGAGGTAGCCTCTGACGCAGCAGTGCCTTAAACTACCAATTCCTAGGAAGTCGCCATTTCTGGAAGACAACTATCAGCTTGCCCCACATTAGAACAAGTTATTCTGTTTCATTCATCATCAGAGGTAGGCTGTGATAAACAGTTAAGTATCCACAAACAAGTCAACAAGGAATCTCAATACAGAAATGAACGCATCAAAAAGGTTTGAACAAAACAAAACCATGCAAGGCATACACCAAACTCAACGAGCACAAAATACAAAAACTCAAGGAAACAGTTAATTGAGTGAGCAAAGACTATAAATTTGTGTAATTAAAAATTTCGGAGGAACGAAAGAAAATAGCACTTGCATTCATACACACACACAATGGTTGATAAGAAAATGAAAAAGAAACTGAAAAATTAAAACAGCTCAAATGAAAGGTTGGGATATGCCTCATACTATATCCTTCTCTTGGAGAACACTGATGTACTTTACCATGTTAAAGGCTTTGAGAAATACTAAGGTAAACTGATTGATTTTGTCTGTTTTCTAAATCTATTTAATATGTTCAACATATTTCACATTTTTTGAACAATGTTCTTGTAGAACACATAGGCTAATGACAGATATGCAAAGAACTATAGGAACACAGAAGAAAACACCTAACCTAAACAGGGTGAGGGGTGGTGGAGTCTTCTAGAAAAAATATAACTGAGCTACATTTAACAGTAAAACTTAACACTCAGGGAGATGAAGTGCACATTTTGAAGGCATCACCGTTAGACAAGCTTCAGATATGAAATAACACTGGTCTCTAATGTCTCAATATCCTTTGTCATTAAAGAAACCTTATATTCTCTGTCGACACCTTTCCATCAGTCATATCACTCTCTATGACAACTAGGTATTAAACTAAGGACGGTGGACATTTCTAGGCAAGAGTTAGGAAACTACTGGAAGGAATAACATGCTCAAATTTGAATTTTAAGATTACTCTGGCAGCCATGTGGAAGAAAAAATTAAGGGAAGAAGACTGGAGGCAGAGACAATAGTTAGAACCCAGCAGTATTCGGACTGGAAGACTGAGTGAAAACAGGATGACCAGGTTTTTGCCTTAGGTGAGCTGACAGTAGAGACAGCCTGGAAGGAGTTGAGAAATTGGAGGGGAGGGGGAGATGTGGTTGGTCTCAGTTAGCAATGGAGAAATTACTGCCTGTGTGGTAACTTTTTTTTTAAAGTAGGTATGCACTGATACTACACTAGGGGAAAATTAGAGATAGCACCTGAGCTGTTATGATCCATTTAGAAAAATTTTGCTTAAATATTGACATGCTTTATTGAGTCACATAGTCTACAATTATAACTTTTAATCACTGGTTATAAATAGACTACATGATTTAATGTATCAAATTAAAATTCACTTAATTATGGGGTTGTTTGAAATACATAACTTTAAAGTTCACTTATAAGAGCTCATGGTTCATTTATAGTCATTTGTAGATTTCTGTAGCTTCAATAAGCTAAGGCATAGCAGATTCTTGGATTTTTTTTTTTAATTGCAACAAGTTAAGGTGATTTCTTTCCGTAAGGAAGTTTTAATCCCAAATACCTACAGTTGTTAAATAATGTACGTGAATGAAGGCAATTGCTTATAGTACAACAGGGAGTGACTGCAAACTGGTAAAATGGCAGCCCAGTAAAGGGAACAGCTACTCTTCAACTCAAAGCCAATGTTACCAAATCATTCCAGATCTTTCTATTTTAAAAGAAAAGTTGGAGGGCGCAGAGCACATATAGGAAATCTCTGTACCTCCCAGCTCAATTTTGCTGTGAATATAAAATTTCTTTAAATAATAGTCTATTATGTTAAAAAGCTGGAAATTCAGAAATTTTAATGAAAAATCTCAAATTATGAATGTTGGCAATGGATTCCTTTTTTAAAAAATATAATATTACAAAGGTTAAAACACATATACATATCCTCTCATTGCAAGTTTGTTGTGTTATCAAATTTGTGAGTCTTTATGAGCTGATAGTGACATCTATAGAATGAAAGGTATGGAATTTAGACTTACTCAGAAACTCATGAGTTTAGAAGAAAAAGTCTTATGCCTATGAGTGAGGGGTTAGACTTAACAGCTATAGGATAGAAAACTATACAATAACAGACCTATAATAAGGAAGTTATAAGGCTAAAGGTTTGGGTAATCAGAAAGAACAATGGTATCCAGGGACTGGCAGCAAAAGAAAATCCCAAAGTAATTTTTAAAGACTATAGAGATTGGAACTATTATTTTTAAGGTACAAAATAAAATAATTGCCATTTACAGAGTACATACTGTGTGTCAGACAATAGTCTAGTTTCTTTACATGTATTATATCTAAAAATCCTTCAAAATAGGTACATTCCATTTGTGAAGAAACTAATTCTGTGGAATGGACCTGCTTTCTGAATGGAAAGTCAGAGGTAGTTCTGTCAGAGACAAATGAGCTGTAGGTAGGCTTGTAAGGAATTCATAAACAATAAGCTAGCGCTAGAAGCATGTAGGTCAAGAGGCAAAGGTTCCAGGCACATTGATTCTATGCAATAGAAAAAGGAATATGATTTATAATATGTTCACTATGTGTCAGATACTCTAATAAATGATTATATATATTACTTAAATATCAACAATCTTGCACGATAGGAATCACAATTCCTGATTTTACAGATGGGGACTGGAGGCTCAGAGAAGCTGAGTAACTATACAAGAGGTCATGTTGCTAGTACACGTTAGAGTCAGAACTGGAATTCATGAGTTGATTATAAAGCTTTCCTTCATTTAAGTCAAGATGCTTTTCTCAATATCAATAATTGTGCTACTTCTGTTTATGTTGCTCAAATTCATTTTGTTTTTTATCTCATACATACATCAAGAAACCTGAGGAATCAAGACTTTCACTGCTGGACAGGGCATTAAGAATTCAGGTAGTCAGTTCTCTCAGTTCAGCCCATTTAGATTATGAGAACATCCGAGATTGCACTGCCTGTTAATGACACATCAGTATCGCCTGATTTAAGACTTAGGGCCTCTTTCATTAAGACTATTAGTCATACTAGCATTAAAAAAAAGGCAATTCTAATAAACATAACTCCCAAATTAGATTTTCTTGTTGAATATAAAATAAAAATAGCACCAGAATTACCATGTACTTGATTATTCAAATGAATGCAGAAGTCCTTTACTTGAGAGAGTTAATCTCCCTAAGTAAAAGGTAATAAAGGATTACTATTTGTATAACTTTAGATTTACATAGTTAGTAACAGGTAATTACCATTCACAACATAGCTTCAGGTTGTGGTTTTGGAACAAAGGATATAAAAAAATAATAAAAATATATGCTAATTAACTTTAGATATTGTGAGAGGAAAAAATCTACAATAGTTAGGATGGTAACTGTTAAGATCATCAGTTTTTAATAGTTCCTGATTGCAGGTGCAATGCAGGAAAATACTTATCAGCTTCACTTTTGAAGAATTTTTAAATACTGGATTAGTATCACCTGGGGTATTTTCAACTGCAAGTAATTGAAAACCCAGATTGAAAGTGGCTTAGTGAGGGGTTATTAATTTTATATAGCAAGAAGTCCAGGGGCAGGAAGGTTCCAGAATTAATTTAGCATCACAACATCATCAGGGACATTCCATCTTTCTACTCTACCATATTCAGTAGTAGGTCTGTCTTCCTTCTTAATCCAAGCAGTTTCAGATGTCCTACGTAACAATAATACCCAAAACATAAGAAGCAATTCCTTTTAGCATCTCTATTTTGAGCAGCTCACCAGCAGAATTCTCCAACTCCCACTGATTCTTAGGTTAAGAATCTTGCTTTTAAAATAACTAACAGGGGTAATGAGACCACCATCATTGGCATAAACAATCATTATTTACCTACTGGGGTTGACAGAGCATAGCCTCCATAAAGTATGTGGCCTTGCAGACCCAGAACCCAGACAGATAAATGCAGATGTTCTCTCAAGAAGTCAGGGGAAATGGGTTTGAGTGGGGGACCAACAGTGTTCCTTAGAGTGAGCGAGCTTTAGGAAGTAGAAGAAATAACAGAATTAGTTCCACTCCTGCCTAGGAAGTCAGGAATTTTAGATGGTAACTTAAATACTTAGATGACTGTTATTCAGAAGGTGGGATATATTACTTGAGCCTAGTGTACACAACTTTCAATTTCCATTTTCACAGCAAACTTATTATTATGCTTTGGTTAAACACTTTTTTTTGTCATCTATGACACTTTCTCTTTTGCCTTGCCCTGACTTAGATGAGGAAATATACATAAAATTCAACTTTAGGAGAGGCCTGAGGAAAATGAGGAAGAATTTAAGGTAACAAAAAATGAATTTATATTCATTAGAGAAAGGGAATTAAATAGGCTCTTTCCTAAAGTGGATTTTTTAAGATTATAAGTTGTTAAAAGATAAGAGTTGAAAGATAGATGAGAAAATGGGGTGGGGAAAGGTTCTTAAGGAGGGCAGAAAAAAGTCAGATACTTTCACCATCAAGAAAGAGCTGTCGACCTTATATTTAGAGAAGGGAAAGATATGAAAAATGAGAAAGGTGCACCACATAAACAGGATATTGATATTCATAATTTAGGAAGTTTTTGTATTATTCACTAAAACAATGGTCCTCAACCTGGTGCTCCTATGAGAATCTAATGCCTGATGATCTGAGGTGGAGCAGAGGCGGCGATGCTAGTGCTGGGGAGCGGCTACAAATACAGATGAAGCTTTGCTTGATTGCTGGCTGGTCACCTTCTACTGTGCGGCCAGGTCCCTAACAGGCTACAGAACATTACTGGACGTGGCCTGGGGCTTGAGGGACCCCTGCACTAAAATATCATTCTAAACATTCTTTCAACTTTTGCAGAGTGCACCTTCAGCATAACCAATCACAATGCTCTTCTACGCAAAAATTTTTAGTATGTGTCATAGTATACTGCAGATAATTATTTTTACTAGCTTTAAAATGTCATTAGTTAAAAGGGCAGACTTAACAAAAATACGTGTATGTCATTTTTTTCTGGAATCATACCATTCCTTGAAAACTGGAAATACATGACCTACTTAATTGTATCCAGAATTATCCAAGTTTAGATTATAAATGTGTAATATTTCAATAAATAAAACTTCAAGTATTTTTATAAAAGATCTTTAAAAAAGAGTACTTAAAATTAGATGTTTATAACACTGTAAAATATGTAGATAATATCACATGCCCAATTATATATCCATAATTTCTGGCTCAAAAAATACATAAAAGGATCCTTTCTGCATTTGACTCAGTATTTACTAATCCTCTTAAACCAATTCCAGAACTCCTTAGATTAACAATTCCTGCTTTAGAATGTCACCTTACTTAAGAGGCCGAAAATATACATAATAAATTTCAGATCAATCACTTCTCATATTTACCAGCCTTAGCAGCCAGGGGCTTCGCAATATTTCAAAAATTCAACTCTAACCTCCAAGAATAAAAATTAGTCAGCAATGACAATATTTAACAGAATATACTAAAGACTTAAAAGCAATTAATTCCAAAGGTGTGGTTCTAAAAAGTATTTTGGCAATAGTAGTACTAGTTTAGTATATAGTCTTCCAAGGTGACACCTTCGAGGGGGACAAAATCTTGTTATGTTTGTTAAAAATGAATCATCTTACTTTAAAAGCATAGCATGGAAGAGTAACTCTTACAGGTTAGTATAGAACACTATTTAGAAAAAGATTGACTTGTAGGAATTCGGTGAACTTAATTTTCCAAAAAGAAAGCCATTAGATCAAAGAGCATCCCATTCTTTCCTGTTAAATATCACAAATCTTCACCTTTTGAAAGTTCTGAACAAGCAGAAGAATTAAAGCTAAGAACCAAAAAAGATAGCTAAAGTTCAATCAACAATTGGCCTCATTTTAGCAAAATTGATTTTGCAGTAAATTTTTTTTAAGTCTAATTTAAAACTATTCTACACTATAACTTGGTTGGAAAAAATTAGTGTAACAGATAAAATGGCCTCTAATAGTTTGTTCAACAGGACTTAATCAATTTTATTATCTCAGAATATATTTTAAAATGTATGAAAAAATTTTAAAAAGAGTTAGGGTTGAATATTAACATCTTTACATTAAAATACAGGCTGTAACACCATTAAGTAAATATACTTCCATAATTCATATAAAGAGTTCTAATTTCTGAAAACATTAGAGGCCAGAGATATTTGCAATATAAAAGGAGGCAGCAAACCAGATTACAGTAAAAACAGCTGAAATCACTTGAATTGCAAAATATTTCTAATTTGACCACACTGAAATGAAAAACGCATAGGAAAACAATAGAACAATCAGGAGGAATATAAGATAATTCCTGAGTGTGGGAACAAGAATAATAATCAGGAATGTAGAGACTGGTAGTTGCCAGATACGGAGAGGTAGTTGGAACACAGTAAATCTTAAGAGATCTAAGAGGATTGAGTATGTCACTCCTAGAGAACTCGCTGATAAAAACTTGGGCTTCCCTTTCCTTTGCTGTTGCAACATTTCCCCCTGCCCCCCCCAAAACTGTCCACTCTTCGTGAAACTTGGATATTACTCTTCACAATTCTTTTCAGCCAAGTACAATATTTTATCAATTTGGCCAAAGCGGCAATCAGTGGGCAAAGAGAAAGGTGAGAAAGCAGAACATAGAAAGGGACAGACTATGAGACAGATTACAGTCAGAAGCGATATGTCAGGAGGGATGAGCAACTCAAAATCAGAAAAGGTGAGCAGTGGTGGAGCAAGAGAGAAGAACGGGGGAGGGTCCGGAGGAAAATCCTGAATATGGATCAGAGATGGGAGAGCAAGCGTGAGATCCAGGACGAACCCAGGTGTATCAAAATGGGGCAGCTGGCGAGGAGCTCTGTGATTATAACCCGCCCTCCCTCCCGCCCTACTTTTTCTTCCTGAAGGATAGGCAGTGACCAGTCACCTGGAGTGTGAGTTCCGAAGGGACTCGATCAGGCGCTGCTTTTGCTGCTGAAGGCTGGTGAGGCCACCGGGGGACCCAGCTGCGGAGGAGGAGGCGCTCTTGGTCAGGGGGAAGAGCCAGCTCATCCTCCAGGGGTCCCCGGGCCCGAGGCCCTAGACGGCTCTGGCCTGCTTCCTCTCCCAGCTACTCAGCCCGGCGGTTCTCGAGCGACAGAGGAGCGGGCAGGGACGCCCGGGGCCCAAGTGCTGGGCAGCCGCGTCTTCTCTTAAGCAAGCCCGGCTGAGGGTCTTCGAGTTTTGGGGGTCACACTATGACTGCGACCAGCTGGAGGGAACTCGCCGCCCGGGACAGGCAGCCCTACCTTCGCGGCCCTGACGCCAAACCAGCTAGTCAGGCAACCTGACCGCCCAGCACTTTACCACCCCAGCCTCCGTCATCTGCGTGCCCCGCCCCCTCTGCGTATTGCGTCAT
>NW_024350325.1:3691972-3800695 GCF_902729225.1 Pteropus medius
CACATAGAGAGAGCAGAAAGATAGTAGACATAAAAGTAAATAAGCAGGAATAAGTACAATGTCTAGAAAAGATTTTGATGTGATTACTAGCATATAGATCTTACTATAGTTAATTTTTTCTCCCCAGAAAGCTATTACATTTTTGAGAGAATTACATTACTGGTGAAATCTCAAGCTTGGCCTAAAATATCTATGACTATTGATACTTCATATAACTCTTTGGATCCCAAACATACACCATTTGAAAGTAGGCTGTAATAAATTTTCATTTCCCCAAAAAAGATATACTCTCCTGTGCCAACTATGTTGTGGTATTAGATTATGGACAAGTAGAGAATATGCAAAAGGTGAAGTCAGAGCCAGGAAGAGCAATGGATGATGTATTTCCATCGTTCAAGTTACCTTCTCCATTGATAGGGAAGAATGTCTTCCCCATACCTCTCCAACAGTATTCCATTATTGGTATGATTAGATTGCTACTATTTATTTCATATTTTCCCTTTTCTATCTGAAAGATTAATGCCATTGTTCTTTGCATATTTCTATGTTGGTAGATATTTTTACTTTATTAGATTGCTGAACTATAAAGATTCACTTCCAGACTTGATGGAATGAACTGAACACCCAGAGATTTTAAACTTTGAGCTGAGAGCGATGTCTCTATTGGACTCTGGTTTGGCTTTTTTAAAGGAAGAGCAAGTGAGCTCTAAAGTTGGGAAGAATGCAGATGGGCATTTGGTGGCCCGGGGACACTTGGTGACAAGGACTGCCAGTGGACCACAAACATGTATTCTTGTCTTCCTGAGTACAGAGAGAGGCTACTTTTTCTAGCTCCTTTGCACTTAATTTTGGCAACGCATTTAAACTCTAGGCAATAGAATGTGAGCACAAGTGATGTGTGCTAATCTAGGTTGTGTCTTTTAAGTTTTGACAAACTTTCTTCCTCTCAAAATGCATATAGATGACAGTAAGACATTAGAAGTTGGAGGAACTACATAACAGAAGGAAGATGGTTTCTTGAATTTTCACATATAAATCCATATGCCTACTAAATTTATGCTCCCAGTTTCTCATGAAAAAAATTGTGTTCGAGCTTTTATATTTTGTTACCTATCTGTTATAGTGACTTAGTCTGTTACAGTTAATTTTTTCTAACATCTAACAATTTCTCACCTGGGACACCTTTGAGACTCTCTAGCATATGTGCACCAGGTAATGTATACAAGAACGTTCAAAATAGTGCAATGTATAGAGCAAAAATCTAGCAACAACTGAGTATCCTTTAATAGGAAAATGAATAAACAGTATACTCATTAAATGGAATGCAGTATACTAGAACAATAAGCAAATTTAAACAAATTTGAGCTATATGCAGTACCTTGAATATATCTCAGATATATGATTTTATGTGATAAAATCAGATGCAGAAGACAACTTATAGCATATCACTTTTGAAAACTCAAAACAAGCATAACTGAAAAATTTGATGTTTAGAGTTGCATACATAGTGGTTAAATTAAAAATAAAAACAAGAAATTGATAAATATAAAATTCACATACTTTGAGTGCAGAATTGGTAGGCACAAAGCCAGAGAGGCCTTTGAGCACTCTCTCCAGCTGCCCCACAGCCTCTGGGCAGGTCCCTTATTCCCAGCTGCAGTTTGCATTACACAGTTGACAGTGGTGAAGTCTTTCCCTAGGGTTAATTACTGTTTTCAGACCTGAAGGCCAGAGAATCAAAAAGGGATTATCTGTATTTTACTCAAGAAGATAGAGACTTCTTAAAAGAAGAGAATGGGAAAATCTTACATGGAGAAGACAAGGGACTGTCTCAGCTGGCTGACAGCACATTTCGCACCTTGCTGAGAGTAGAACTATCATTCTCAATCAGAAGCATGAAGTTTCTCATGCATGAAGATGAGCTCATAAAACATTTAACCATTTTAACGTTGAAGCAAAATAAGTTCCAGAGAAAGTCAGACCTACTCACATCCATTCAAGAAAATAAACTCAATAGGTTGATTGAATTATTAAGGGGCAGCTTCTTGTACTGGAATACTTAGCTAAGATATTTATCTACATAGAACCAAGAATAAAAAAAAATCAATAAATAAAAAGTAAAAACAGTGTGGACATTAATCTAAGGGGAAGAAATCAAGTCTCCAGATTAAGAGGGCATATGCAGAACTGAAAAGGCTAGAAAAAAGATGGTCCACACCAGACGAATTATAGTGAAACATAGGATTTCTAAGATAAAACCTTAACAACTTTCAGACCATAAAACAACAGAGAAAATAAGCTCCTTACTAAATTTAAAAAAAAAGAAAAAGAATGAAAACCAAAAAAAAAAATTAGACACCTCAATGACAAACATGTATTCATGTAAAATCATCCAAATCTATGGAGAATTTTTAATAAAAAATTATTGATCCACGTAGAGGATATATCTGAAAGCAAGATCTCAATAGACTGGGAAAAAATGCTTCTAGAATAGTGGTCTGCAGTTTCTTTTATACATTTGGAATTAAGGAGAGAAGGTGAGAGAAAGCAAGGCAGGGATTGGATGACAGGATTGTTAATAAGAATAAGTGCTCTCTTGAGAGTAGTCATGCTTTAAAAAGAGGGATCTGAAAAGAGGCATTTCAAAGGTGTGTTAACCATTGCGCAAAAACAATGGACGGGACTTGCTTAAGGCAAAGAAAAGCCTTTTACTAAAGAAGTTACAGGCTTGGGGCATGACTATCCACCTTCAACTGCCCAGTTAGAAATTTATGATCAGATCACAGTGTGATGTTATTTTTCATAGAACCTCTGTCTCTTTTTCTTCCATAAAAAGCAATGCTTTCATGGTTGAGAAAGAAAAAAGGTTATAGAATCTTATTTCCTATTAAACTAGCATTGTAGAATGTGCGAAAACAAAGAATTATCCAGTCACTAGAGGAGAAAAAGATCAAAAAAAGAAAGATAAATCAATCAAGAATGATTAGGAAAGGACTAACACACAGGAAAGAGTAGGTCTAATCATATCAGCAATCTCACATATTGTTATATCAAATCTCATATAATAACATAAATTATATAAATAAAATAATTCCATTAAAAACTCTTAAATTTCTCTTAAAATATCCCAGTTTATGATATATTTGACAAAAACAACATGAAATTAAAAAAAAAAGCATCAGCTTTTTCTAGCAAAAGATTTGTGCTATTCCAAAATTTAAAATCCAAAGAAATCAAGGTTAAACATCCTCAAATTTAATTCCAATATTAGCCCTTATGAGTTAAACTTCCAAGAAAGTAAAGTTCAAAATTTTATTCCCTTTATCATTTGGCTCATTCTAATGTAGAGATGTTCTCAATATCTAAATCAATTTAGCTTAGGTTTTGTGGGGAGTCACTTATGGACATGTGAAATTGTATAACAAGGAACAAGGATATTTGTGTACTTGGCAACAATGTAAGAAGTTGAGATTGTAAAGCGCTGGGAAAAACCGGGAGGTAACTGTTCACATAGCAATCACTGTACATTCCTTGCTATAGTTTAGCAGAGAGTTCTGAGTTGTGAGAATCTCATTGTTCTACTAGATAAGTAATCTGGCTAACCTTGGTTCTTGACTACTGTCTTTCTCATTGTAATGTTATAAATAGTGTGTTCTAAATAAACTCGGGGACACAGACACAGCTTGATTCTGTGATCCCACCTGCAATTCTGTCTGTCTTCTTTCTTTTCCTCAGTCCATCCTCCCCCTTTCAGGTACCCTCAATTACTTCGTCGGCTGGCTCCGACAAGTGGCGCCCGAACAGGGACCTGAACACGGGGGATAACAGCTAGGACGTGCCGCAGAGTAAGGTGTGCGCACGCGGAATCTGGGGACCTAAGAGTCCTGTAGGCGGCCAACCGTAAGTACGCAGGAGTATTGTAATATAGAAATTGAAACAGAAACTTAAAGAAGTAAAAATGGGCCAAGGAAATAGCTGGCTGCTTTTTGTACATATGCTTAAGAATATGCTTAGAGTAAGAGGGGCCAAAGTGGGCCAGCAACAATTAACTAAATTTTTGCAATTTGTAGAAGAAGTATGTCCCTGGTTTCCGGAAGAAGGGACTATAGATTTAGAAACCTGGAAAAGGGTAGGACAAAAGTTACAAGACTATTATGATGCCCATGGGCCAAGTAAAGTGCCAGTGGATACTTTTGGATTATGGACATTGATAAGGGATTGCTTAGATCCCAGGCACGAGAGAACTCAATGGCAGGAACAAGGCAAGGATGCTTTTACTGGCCCTGAGGCTCCACCTAATCCTGATATTGCACCCACTGCTCCACCGCCTCCTTTTACTTCCCTCTTTTTTGATAAGAATGAGGAACCTTTAGATCCAGGAGATACTGCTCAGTTAGAGGATGAGACAGCTAAATATCATAAGGAAGAAGAGGTTGAAGAATTAAAACAGAAATTGGCTAATTTGTCTTTGCAGATGCAAAAGCTGGCCAGGGGGCCTCGGCCCTTAAAAGTGCCAATTTTTAAAGTTCCTCAGGATCCACTGAAGTCAGGGGGAAGGCTGAGTCCAACTATAATTGCAGGCTTAGATCCCCCTCCTGTGAGTTTTGCCCCTGTTGGACCAACTGGCACACCCCTTTGGATTAATCAGAAACCAGTGCCTCAAACAGGGTTACAAAAAGGGCTGCAGCAGGCTGCTTCACGGCTTTTAGGGAACGTAGAAGCCAGTTCTCTGCTGGTAAAACAGCTGGCTTATGAAAATGCAAATTCTGCCTATTTAACAACAATCAGAACTTTTAGAAAGAAAGAAGACTTAAGTGATTATGTTAGGTTGTGTTCTGACATAGGGCTGTCATATATGAAGGGACTTGCTGTGACTGCTGCCCTGCTGGGAAAGTCCATGCGGGAAATGTTATCTGACTAGTCGAACAAACATGGCAAAAAGATGCCGTGATGCCCTCAACCCGGTTTCTCCACAAATTCTTTCTCATGCTCAAAAAACTGAATTTCTGATGCTCAAAACTAATCAACATGGCCCCGACCCGGTATTAATATGGGGACGAGGGCATGTTTGTGTTTTTCCACAGGATGCAGAAAATGCCAGGTGGTTGCCAGAGAGGTTGGTTCGTTTCGCCGCTCCACCAGACACCCGGCGGGATGACCCTAACCTTGATCTTGCTGAGCCTGGTGATGACAGCTGAAGGTGCAATTTACTGGACATACTTTCCTGACCCACCTCTCTTACATCCGACCGTATAGCAAGGACCAAATGTCATTGTGAAAGTGAACAACACATCGCTGCTGGACATGCCATCTATGAGGAGGGTGATTGGACTAATTGTTGCAGAAATACTTGCTATTGTATCTCTTATAGCTACTGCTGCCACCGCTGCGGTGGCTCTCTCACAAACTGTACAAACTGCTCATTATGTCAATGATTTGCCTAGAAACGTTACTTTAGCATTGGGAACACAGGAAAATATTGATAGAAAATTAGAACAAAAGTTAGATGCTCTGTATAAGACAGTGGAATACCTGGGTGATGAAATCCAGGGTCTAAAAATTAGATCTCAACTAGAATGTCATGTAAAGTATCATTGGATCTGTGTCACATCTAGAAGATATAATGAGACCAGTCATGACTGGGATCGAGTAAAATATCATTTAAAAGGCATATGGCACAATGCTAATGTATCCTTAGATTTAATTAACCTGCATAAAGAAATACAAGGACTTAAAAATGCTAAACGTCTACAAGTTGACGCTGATAAATTGGCCACCGAATTTTTGGATCACCTTAAGGGCCTTGTCCCCTCATGGTCTTCCTTCTATCAGCTAGCTGCTTCTGTTTTGACTATAGGAGCCTGTGTAATTGTTGTTTTGTGTCTGCTTCCTTCTCTACCGAAATATTTCATTAGTGCTATGTTAAAACTTCAGGCCAACCTACATCATGTAAGGCTTCGATATATGGCTTAAAAGATAGACATCTCCCTCCCGTTGGGGCTGGTAGTCAAAGACGGGTAAGACTCCCTCAGAGACTGGACAACCTAAGACAGGGCGTGTATGACGGAATGCACGTACCGATGACGGGTAAGTTCCAGATCTGGTGAGGGGATCACCTAAGACAGGCACAGTCACCTTGCGCCAGAACCAGGAGGGTTCGGGCATTTAAACAATAAAAAAGGGGGAGATGTGGGGAGTCACTTATGGACATGTGAAATTGTATAACAAGGAACAAGGATATTTGTGTACTTGGCAACAATGTAAGAAGTTGAGATTGTAAAGCGCTGGGAAAAACCGGGAGGTAACTGTTCACATAGCAATCACTGCACATTCCTTGCTACAGTTTAGCAGAGAGTTCTGAGTTGTGAGAATCTCATTGTTCTACTAGATAAGTAATCTGGCTAACCTTGGTTCTTGACTACTGTCTTTCTCATTGTAATGTTATAAATAGTGTGTTCTAAATAAACTCGGGGACACAGACACAGCTTGATTCTGTGATCCCACCTGCAATTCTGTCTGTCTTCTTTCTTTTCCTCAGTCCATGCTCTCCCTTTCAGGTACCCTCAATTACTTCGTCGGCTGGCTCCGACAAGGTTTTGAATTTTTTGAGTTGTTTTCTTATTGTTGCTGTAGCTTCAGTTGGACTGTCTCTCCGTAAAATAAATGAAAAAGTTTTTTAGTGCGATGTTTAGTCTCCAGTTTCCTTCTATTTTAAAGATCTGAAAAATATAATAGAAAACACAAAATTATCACAGCACTTAACATCTTTCTACAGTGATAGGTTATTAATTGTCCACTATTCTACCTCTCTTTCTGCCCCTGACATGTCTTTGTAGAGACTGTATCATCCAATCCCATTGACTCTGGGTTTCACTATGTGAATTGCTTCGTTCAGAGCAATGCTGGTGGAAGTAGCAGCATACAGGGATGAGATAAGACTTTAGAATGCGTTTCATGGTTCTGATTATCCTCTGCCTTACAACGAACATTCCCCAGGTAGCTCTTGCTCCTTTGGCCTGGACCCTGGGACATCAGACACTTGGAGTAGACCTTAACCTAACGGGCAGCAGTCTGGAGCCTGAATCTGAGCTGAGCCAAGTTGCTGCTGACCCACTATTTGTGGTTGAAAAACAAACCTTTGTTTTCTAAGCCACTGTTAGGCTACTATTTGTTATTCTGTTTTATTATGACAATAGCTGACAAATACACTCACTGACAAATACACTCACCAATCTCCAGGAACTAGATGAGTTTTGCAAGCAAGTGTCTGTTTCCACTATCCAATACTTAATAATAAGACTATTTTCAAATAGCATAGTTCAAATTTAGTAATTTCTAAGTCAGCAGATATAATAATGAGCCTATTTGTGGACTCGCATGGCTGCTCTTCAGTTTATATCAACTGTCTAATGCTCAAATTTGTGTAACTGAATTGAGAAAATAGAACTTCAGAAATTTATAATACCATTTCTATAATATTTGGGAGATAAAAATTCACCTATGTAAATGTCATCTTTTACAGAGAGTGGCATTTGGGACATTGCTGCCCTATTACAAAATTTTACAACTCTCATTGGTGACAGCTCTGTTCCACTGGTCTTATTTGAGATAAAATTCTCTCCCTTTCAAATTACGTAAACCTCTTAATTTCAGTGTCCTTCTTAAGCCCAATATTTCTGAAACCCTGGTGTTCATTTGGAATGATGGGAAAATGTGTTTGTGTAGTGGTACAGAGTTCAGCATCCTTCAACAAAGGCCATTATCTTTATCAGCCAGTTGTCCTTCCCTCTTGATGAGGAGAATTTACTGTTTGCCTTTTCTCTTTTTGCTCCCTCTTTGCTTTCTGTCCTAGTCATTTTTTTTTCTCCACCTAACATATTAGTTTTGAGTCTGCCAAAAGCATATAAACTTTATTCAAATAAGTCTGATTTATTTTCATCTTTTTGAGTCATAATCCTACCCTAGGAGTATTTTCTCACCAGACTGATATCGAAATCAGATCTGAACTCAATATGCTTTGTAATTCCTGACTCTTCTTTAAAAATCTTTCTATCGATCCACCCCTCCTTAGAGTCTTAATTTCATGAAATTATCTTGCATGAGCACCTGTAATAACTGCATCATCCTGAAGGTAACCAGGAAGTTCCTGGGGGTATTTCTATTTCCAACCCTTGAGTTTTTGAAAAAGTCATAAATTCAGTCATCTTCACAGTTTTCTCTTATACAATGCAGAGTGGATTCTCTACTATCCAATCTAGTCCTATTTACCTAGGTCTGCTGCTGACCATTTAAAGGTAAACTGCAGTTTAAAACTAGCAAACAATATTCTTCTCACCAATGTCTTAAATATCTATATTAAAAAGAAAAAAAATGTAAAAAAACCTTTTTTCCAACTTATACCTGCCCCAGGAATTTCGCTTTTCAACATTTTTTTTTATTTGTTTATCAAAGGACTTGGCCCTGTATCTTAGATAGTATTTAACTAAATTTAATCTATCCCTCTAAAAAATAATCACTACTCCCCATTTCAGCCCTTACAGGCCCAATGCTATAACTGGGAAACTTGCAGTATGGAGGAGAAGATCAGATTGTAGGCTTGCTATGTGACTGTATACATGTTCGGTGTTTCTCCCAAACTCATCAATAAAGATAATTCCTTTTCTTCCCCTGGGAATGAGAGAGCTAGGGGGTAGAGAGATGGCAGGTATACTCTGCTAAATGAAATCCTTCTATCTCAAAGGACATATCTAGAATAGGGCAGAAGCATCCCACCTAAAAAAAAAAAAAGTTAAAGCATTAGAAGTTATCGGAAATTGTTTTTCTTTTTTTTTAAAATTTAAAAATGGAAAAGTTTTCCGATGACAGCAAATTTTGAAGTCTTAAAGGAAAAGATTGATGCATTTGACTAGATAAAATATATTCTAAAGGAAGACTTTCTTAATGATAAAAAGCACCATAAAGTTAATTGATAAGTAACATATTGAGAGTATTTTTGCAAAACATTGAACATAAAGGCTCTTACAAGGCAATAAAAAAAAGAGTAAATGATCCAATAGAAAATTTGACAATTGAGAAAAAATAAAATGTTCATTAAACATATGAAAAAGTTATTACCTTCACTTTGACTCAGGGAAATACAAATTAGAACTGTAATGAAATATGTTTTGCCTATCAGAGCAGCTAATTGGAGGCTCAAATCCATTTGGGAAGACTGCAAGTTGGAGATACCTTTGTCAAGGGCAGCATGGTTAAAATGAAGCTGGGCATATCTCAGACTAACACCTACAAGATTCTTTTATGTATATTTAAGAAGTATGTACAAAGAAAACTCATGTTAGCATTATTTTTTAAAAAATCACTCTTATATAATGTGGCCATAAAAAAACATTTTGTAGATATGTAAGTTCAGATATAGACAGATCTCTAAAACTTAAGTTTTTTAAAAAGGTTAGGTAAGAGTATGCAAGGTATGCTCTCATTTTTTGCAAAGGAAAGAGGAAGCAAACTTTGTATGTAAAAGTACAAACTTGTATGTAAAGTACAAAGGAGAGTTTGATACATACCCTCCAATTGCTAATGATAGTTCTCTCTTGAGATGGAATCTTTACTAAAGTATATCCCTACGTTATTGTATTTGGTTTGTCAATATGAGTACTCTGACTCATAAATCTAATATAAGTAACACTTTATTGCAATAAACAATAAAGGAACATAGGGACACTTTAGGCTAAGGTGAGTTAAAAGAACTAATTACTCAATTTTCTCAAATTGCTCAAGGAAGTTACTCTCAGCTTGGTGGTGATGTTGTTTTATGGCTCTCCTATCTAAGATAATTATAGATTAAATGAACTTCCAAATGAGTACTTTGAAGACATGTTATACCCCTAACCACATTACTTTGAATTTCCAAATGCCATTTTAAATTATTATTGACTCTACTATATTCAAGTGGCCATCTGATTATAATCTGTGTTATGGGGAAAAGTTTTTGCTAAACTACAAATTCCATTTTATTATATGGTCCACAAATGTAGTTTTCTATCATGTGGAAGGATGACCAGACAATAGGTTGTACTATGTGTGATATCGGAAAAAGACTTTCCTTGGCAGGACTAAGCCAGACTTACTACAGAATAGTGGGAAGGGGAATCAAAAGAAACTTTTATGTCTCACAGAATTTATATATTCTTGTCTGACTCACATAAGCCTAAAAGAGTTCTCCCAGAGCCATCAACCTCTAGATGTGTTGAGGAAGCTGATCTATGATTCTAACACTGCCCTCATCTAATGCAGATTAGGCTCCCCTTCTTTAAATAAGTTTGAAAAGGCTGCAAACTATATGATCTCTCTTGAAGTTTTATGAAGAGTCTCTAGTCTACTTCTTTTCCACAAACTCTCATAGATTTGAGTAGGGGGCAAGATGGACGCTATGGGGACACAGATCCAGCCCTGTCAGTTCCAATCCATCTTCCTCCCAAACAGTTCCCCTGTTATATTTTATATGCTAGGTTTCTACATATGATTTTCCTGTGGGCAAAAAAGGTTATGCTGAAAAGAGTCTGAAAACCACTGTTCATGTTCCATCCCTTTATTTCATAGATAAGCAGACTGAGACGCTTAGAATTTATGTGACTAACCACAGATTACAGAGCTAGTTGATGTGATAGTTGCATATACCTCTACTACACTATTGCACATTCTCCTTTCATTCCTCCTGTTGCTGCCCTTACAAACAGATAAGTTGTTTGATGACTCTCTGGTTAGATGTGCAGAAGGCGTGTGTCCCTCAGAGATCCTCTCTCTGTCATCTTTAAAGAGGCAAAAAAAAAAAAAAAAAAAAGTAGGTGTTTAGAGAGATTGCGTGACTGGCAGAGGATGCAGTAGGCAAGGTCATCTGATTCTCATCAAGTTCGCTTCTAATGATATCACATGCTCTGTTTATCACACAGAGAGTTCCTTTAAAAAAAACCATGTGCCTCAACTATTCTAAGATCTTTGCTTCTAATAGGACTGAGATGCAAATTCAATCTACAATAAGTCAGAAAGAGAGGCTTCTGATTTTTCTGAGCTGTTTCCAGAAACAGTCAAACGCAACTTGTAAAAACATCCCAAGTAAGGCAGCACCTTTTTGGGAAATGCAGAAAGTGAAGTAATAAGAGGTATATCTTATTTTCACATTTGTCTAGGCATGCTATATGCATTGATTCCATATACTACAGCTTTCCAGCCAACAAATACAGCAAGGAGAATGCCCAGGCCTCATATATGAAATAAGATACCAAAAAGGATTTCAAGAATGACAGTATATTTTTCATATACTGTCACAGTTGTTTGATGCAATTATTAGTATTACTATTTGAAATCCTTTAGTGTGCTAAGAGTAGATTACTAAGTAAACACAATAATAATTTCAACTAGTTATACTCAGTATGTCCCAAGAGGCTTATTTTTTTTAGAATATTGTGACATGACAGTCTAAACCATTGGCAATGGCTGCTGCTGTGATCTTGCCTCTTACTTCAGCAGTCAATCATGAAATGTCCAAAATGAGGAGTCAGAAGGACAACTATAAAATCATACCAGTGTCCTCAAATATATTAATTTTTCAAAACTGCACACAGCAATAAAAAAGTAAGCATTTAGTTATAATAAACAAGGCAATGAATAGCTATTTACCTTATGGTTTTAAAAAAGGTATTTACCTTATGGTTTTAAAAAATGTATCATATAAAGTAGAAAAGAGGAAATCCTTTCCATCTTTTCCATTATATTTAGTCCTTTAAAATCTGTGTAACGGTCTGTTTTTGAAATAATTTTTTAAAAATCAATGCAAAAATCCTTTTGGTGAATTGTGTTTTGATAACCACTCTACAATAGCGTTCTGGGCATCCTTCACCACTTGCCTGTATGCATTATCTGTAATTGTCTTTTAATAGACTCAGACTAAATTATTAGAAAAAAATTGCATCGCCAGGGAGTAAGAGTTGTCAGATACTACTGAGATGTAATACATCAAATGCTCAGGTGTTCAGCTTTATCTCTTAGGCTGTTTGTTTTCAGGACACATATTAAAAAAAAAAGTTTTCAACCTTTCTAACCTGTTCTGATTTCAAATAAGCAAAGTAATGAGCATTAACAACAAGGAGAACAATAGAATTAATGAGTTCTGGACAAGAGCAACATATTAGATAAAGGATTTGTGACTAAAACAAAGATAATGCAAGCCCTTTTTTTCTTTTTTTTTTTTTTAACCAAGGAACAAACATTTTGCTCTCAAAACTAATTAAAAGTTCTCAATGGAAGAGTTTTCTTTAATGAGACTTACAATGGCTTCCCATTTTTCAAGAAAATATGATATTTTATAAATGGGAATTTCTATGGTTATCGAAGATCTATTTTTTTAATCTTACTCATATTCTCATGAATGTGGTGTAATTGTGGATATGTAATTCATTTCTAAAGCAGCTCTGCATAGCAAAAAATGAATAAAAATGAAAGGTTTGATATAATAACTAATAATTATAGATAACAGTTTTTTTAAGTTAATTTATTTTAATTCCAGATTATTTTCCTTTCAGTTGAAGTCTATCTACTTTGACAATATTTAATCTCCTTGGACATTTTCTGCTGTTCATGTCAGGTACAAATACCTGATGACTATTTTTTCCTCTATCATGTATTAGAGTGTCTTTCATATTTTTCTATTAAATTTTTTCTTGTTTGATATAACTCTGTTATTTCAATAACTAGAATTGCTTCTTTGCCTGTATACAACAACTGACAACCTTCTTGTCTTTTAAGACACAGATCAGTTTTTAGCCACTCAATCTTGTAATTTTCCGAGTAAAGACAAGGTAGCATGATCTTGCTTCTGATCTAAATGTAAGTCGTCTATTCCGATCCACACTTTCTCACCTCTACTTTAAAAAATGCAAATTTGAAAAGCCTCAATATTTATTTTCTCCTTGAGCCAGCAGTTCCACTTTTTGGAGTTTTCCCTATGAAAAGGCATGCAAAGATTTTATTAAAATGAGATTTCTAACATGGTGTTATTAAATAGAAATCATCAAGAACGAAATATTTAACAAATAAGGATGGGCTAAGTAAATTATGATGGGCTGATTTATTAATTTATAAAATAAAGTAATAAAAATAATTTAAAAATATCTATCAAGCTGAAATATATTTTAAATGAATAAAACTAAATAAAAATCTGTTAAGCATTATGCTGTTTTTGTTTAAAACACAAGTTTTCAAATACATATATATTCATAGAGAAAAATGCAAAGTATTTTATCATACTCTATGTATTATTTTTGTTTAGTGGGGTAAAATGGTAATTTTTTCTTTTGGTTTTTAAAATTTTCTAATTATTGACAATAAACATTTATGTGAAAAGAAAAATTATATTTAAAAATACATATATTCCAGGTTAGTTTCTTTTTTCTCTTTTTGACAAAAGCGTTTATTTTTAACCAAGTCCCATTACTACTAAAAAACTCTTAACGCCTTTATTTTTTTCTTGCAAAGGACATAAGTAACATCATGGATGAATATTTCTGTGTATATTAGTAAACCGAAGTCTTTGTTTGAACTCAAAACCTTAGAGAGAAACTGCAATGCTCTTAATTTCTATGTTAGTCATATTTTCATCATTATGAATCAAATTTTATACAAAGGAATTTTCAGATTGTTTTCTAGATCTACCCACCTGGGGAAATTCCCAAAGATCAACCTATTTGTTCTCGTGTCCATCAAATTTTTAAAGGCACAGACTTTGTGTTCATTCTCATAGTCAGGCTTATGAGTACTAGTATGTGTTTAATTAAATATATTAAGAATATGATTAGGTTTATGCCAGTGTACTTTCATTATAGAATTATTAGAGAAAGAGAGAAAAATCATGTATAAACTCCCATCCCAAGTAATTTCTTTTAATGTTTTGGTTCATAAATTTTCAGATTCTTTTCTATATCCATTTTAAAAATTATGTGCACAATATATTAAATACTCTTACAGTGTTTAAATGTTTAAACAGTGAGGTGTTTTTAATTTTTTTGTGATGGAATCCATTTTTCTATCAATTCTACAGGGAATAGAGATCATACTTAGAAAAAAAAATATATCCCTATATGGTTTATTATATTTGTGATAGTTTTCCTTTAATAATAAAGTATATAAAAGTTTATGAATGTTTTAATATATAGAAAGTAGATATGACAGTTTACTTTTTTATTTTCAAAAGGTTTCTTACTAATATTCATTGAAATATCAATCTGCTATGTATGGTCTCCTCAGATCCACCATCACTCTACATTCTCAGAAAATGTGCTACTTTACTCCATCCAAAACAGTAACCTTGTCGAAATACCTTTTTCATACTTTCTCCCAAACCATAATATATGTTATGAATGGACATAAGATAAATATTCATGTCCCCTTATTGCTTTCCTCCTTTAGTTTCAGGGGATGGGCTATTTAAACCCTTGAAAGCTATTTATCACAAATTCTCTGGCAGCAAGATTATATTTACTCCCCACTTTCCTTCTCATTCGTTAGTTAATTTTCAATTTTTATTAAAGCATATTTCTAATTTCCTTGGTTTTAACAAAAAGGAAAAAAACTGGAAATATAGCTCTTGAAAAATCTGTTATTTTTTAAAAATGAAAAACATATTTTATAAAAGATTTTTTGCATAAAGTCACCTTTGTCTAAGAAGTATAAGGGCAACTAAGTGGCTGATCAAAGATAAATCTGAGAAATGTGAACTCCAGTTGGTAACTCAGCTGAGTCAAAAGCTTTAGTCTAAATTGGCAGGCAAAACCTGTGTAACTCAGGGAAGGTCAGTCTATTTCTTTGATTCATCAAAGGAATTTCCTCTCAGTTTAATATCATTTGGGAAACTTGCAAAGCAAATTATTTATGATAACGGATGTGAATGAAGTAATGAATAAGTTCTTTTCATAGACTAAAGAATCTATGTATTTCCTCCTTCAACAATCTTTTCGATTCCTCCTAAACAATGATAGTTCATAAAATAAGAAATAAGGGAGTCTTTATATTCTATAAATCTTGAGGAGACACCAATGGCAATTTTTATGAAATTGTGCTTTGAATCAGTCATATCAATCCAATAGTTAAAACACACAGAAAGAGGACAGACATATTTCTCCATTAATTATGTTTTTGCTTTTAGTATTTTTATTTTTTCTTACCCCGTGCATAAGTACTTCAGTTTTTTTTTTCAGTAAATGTTTAATATAATTACATTAATGTATTAATGAATTGCTTTTAATTCCTGGTTTTCTGTTTTTGTGGTCCTAGCTCTTCTACTAAAATAGACCTTTAAGTTGAAACATTCTGATGACAAATAATATTCTTGTCTTTGAGAACCAAAATATAAATATATTCTTGAAATTCATAGCAGAGGAAATAATATTGAAATTATAAAGATTTTAACTGCCAAGAATACTACATTAGGTCACAATAGGCTAAGACAAAGAAAAATCAAGGAATAATGCATGTCCTGTATTCAAAAGATGGAAAGAACAGTAGAAATGAAAATTGCACCTGTACTAAAAAGTGGGCTGACAAGAGCTGTTTCAAAGCTATGAAAAGTAGAGAAAGAGAACAGAGCAAAGATGTATCAGATTTTTTTTCTTCTGGGTGAATCTATAACAGAACCAAACTTATTTTCTTTATGAAAGCCAGTTCATCTGTTTACTATATGAATATCAAATGGTTGTATTTACATGTTGTGCAACTGAATTGTGTTGAAAACCAATTTGGCAAATTACAGTTTTTGGTTAAACTAACTAATTCTGTGTAACTGGAATCGCTTTCCATCACTTACCAAAAGCACGAGTGTTTGATTTTATTTAGATACACTTACTTGGGACTATTTTTAAATGATTTAACTATAAATGATTTAAGTATATAAAAAATGAGAATTGGGAAGACTGAACACATGAAGTTGTGCAAAATAATTTTCAATGATATTTGCTTTGTGATTCCCTTGAATCTGGGTATTTTCTTTGAAATTAAGACCCTAAATATAAGAAATTACATATTCTATCAGATTCCTTGCTTTGTCTGTGAACAATTATGAAGAGGGAGCAATCTACTATTAACTAGATTCTTAAATTCTTCCACAGGATAAGATCTCTGGTCCTCATGAACTATTTGAAGTGTTCTCAATGTTATAAAATTATAAACGCCCTTCACCATTAGATTAACACCAATTAATCAAGTGCCATTCTCATTTTCTTTTAAACCATTATGCTAGAAAATGCATTTAACTCAGCCAACAGTTTTCCAAGCATTTAAGAATAATCAAACCTGTAAGTGTAAAGTGCACTTAGGATGCTCTACTTTGTACTGTCTCAGAAATAGCTGCGTGAAACTGAAGTATGAGGATCCATTTTTATATTATATATAATTTCACAATTTAATTTACTATAGATAGTTTAGCATCTATCTTAAAGAAAAAATGTGAAGTATTTGAAAGATGCAAACATATTTTTTTGTTAAGTTATAGGTACATGCTTAGAAAATTAAACTCAACTTGCTTCAAAATGTTTTATAAATTAGCAATTGAGCTTGAGTTTTCAAGCATATAATCATTACTTCGTAAACTCTGCACCAACTTCTCTAATTGACTAATTTACTCCCAAGTTACAGCTGATGTCTTGGAAGAATCTGGATCGCAATGTACCCCAATGACTAAGTTATGTATTAACAGAGCCAATGATGGGTACTTAAGTTCCCTGTTTTTTCCCAGAATGTCTATATTGAAAGAATATTATGAGAAAAACTATCAATACATCAAAAATTCCTTTTTCATAAACAAATAAAAATATTTACTGACCCATTTTCCATTTCCAATGTAATAAACTCAAATTTTATCATTCTTACAATATTTTACTGATCCTTATAATTGAAGTATATATCTTATCTATTTTGTTGAGAATTTATGTGATTCCAATATGAAACCAATTGTAATTAGTGCCAATGCCTGATAAAATAGTGAAAACAGTGTGTAAAGAATTTTATTTTTGGTTTCACATTTCATTCTAAAGGAGCATCACAGTAAATTATAGCTAAAGTTGTAATTCCAATGATACAGTTGTCAACTGCCATTATATTCTGGTAATGGTAATTATAATCATGCGAGAAACATTTTACCAAATATTGTCTTAAAAGATCTAAGTTAAATTCTCTAATTTAAATTAGCTTATAGTATATAATAGAATATAATACTTAGAAGTAAATGAAGTCTTTACCACTTGAATCAACTTACCTTTTGCAACTAATTAGAATTCAAATTCAAAACATATTCACATGAGAATTTCTCAGAAGATGACAAAGGTGTTGGAGATCCACATTTCTAATTTCCTATTAAAACATTATAGGTTGACCAGAAACTAAGAGCTAAAAATATAGAGTACCTATTGCAAGAGTAATCACAAAAAAAATAAATATCTAGGAATATATTCAATAAGATGTATGCAGTTAAGTAATACCTTTATGAAGTGACAGAGACAAAATTATTTATTTACTTTACCCATTGAATATAATAAAGCAATCATAAATATATGAAATGTTCTAAATAGGACTGGAGCTGGAGCAGCACTGTGTTATATTCTGAGCAAAAAAAAAAAAAAAAAAAAATTCCAGCTAATGACTAATGTTTCAGGTAGTGGCTTGTATGGACTTTGATGCCAGAGAGATTTTGATCACATCCAGATTCCAGAATATGACAGCTACATAACATTGAACAAATTAATTACCTTCTCTGAGCATTAAACTTCATCAGTACCATGGGAATATTTCCCTTCTGGTGGGAAAGAACTGAGCTAGCGAATGCAATGTGCCTAATCCAGTACTTTAGACACAATAATGGTGAATTGTAATTAGCACCAATCCTCTTCTTTTTTTGCCTCATATGACCAATGTGAATTTTCCATGTTATTTGAGAAAATGCAATTCTGGAAGAAAAACTGGAAAACAAACCAAGATAGATACAAATCGTTAAATATACTAAGTAGGTAAATAAATAACTAGCATGTGAACATAGACAAGATTCATGACAAACGGTACATATAAAAAGCAATTTAGTAGCTTGTAAGATATGCTAAAGATAGAATAAATGGAATATATATTAGAACAAGCAAAACTTTCATTCCAGATGAAAAGGGATAAAAAAACTAAGTTATAAATCTGCCACCTCTGGGTCTCTAAATCAGTCACCTACCTATTGGTAACAAAGAGTATGATTCCTTCTGCTCCCATATGTGTTCTGCCCAAAAAGTGTACATAAAATTCCTGCCTGTTATGCAGGTCAATTAGTAACTCCAATTGTGATCGAGTAGAATTGCCCCTATAACTCTCTGATATTTTTGGCCACAGGCGTGTAGCCCTCTACCTCCTTTCTAGTCCCCTCAGACCATGGCCCTCTTACTGCTTCAGGCCCCAAGAGCCACAGGTCAGGCCTGCATGAGAGAAATGGTTAGAACTTTAAATATAATATGAGATTTCTAAAATTCAAGCAGAGAAATTTAAAATGATGGAATAATTATGAGATTGAAACTATATGCTGTTAAGAGACCAACTACTCAGCAGTGAAGGAAGTATCAACAAGTGTGCATTTGAAAGTAGCAACTGAAAAATAATAGAACCTTTTCTTCTTTGTACATAAAGAGTTGGGACTCGTCTATTAAATCACCAGTTATACAGGCAATAAAACCATGATTAACCAAAGAATTAACAATATCTGCAAATGTTCTTAAAAGCTTATGAATTCAAGCAATAAAAGCAATGGACCATAACTAAATTCAGATGAACTCTCCCCATTTTCTTTCTTGAAAATGAAGTAGACATTTTTTCTTTAATATTGCTGATTTCAGTTATGAAGAAAGAATAAAGGTTAAAATCTTATCAATTATTGGATTCTTATTTTCTGTTTCTTTTCCTGTACATATAAAACCAATTTTACCAACTTTTCACCAAATAATTTTTAAAAAGTATTTATAAACATGGTAAGGAATAATAGTGCTTGAAGGCAAGTAGTTTTGTCTTCTTAGATACATCAGTAAGAATCTTACTGATTCTCAAAGCTGATTATTTCTGGGAAACTTGCCCTTCGAGCATCCCGACTTCCTTGCTGTTTGTTCCTTTCTATCTGTATACCAATTCCGTCATTTCCATTGAAGATAGGAGCCCCAATAGGAAGGAAAGATTATAAAAAAATATAATAGGCATATTTGTTTCTGATTTGTTTTCTTTTGTAAACATCAAATGTCTTAACATTATTCTGAATATTCTACGAAGTTAAGAAAAGTATAGATGTGTAAAGCATTGTGTGATGTCATAATAGATTTTTTGTAAAAAGATCTATTTCTTGTGTTCACTTGTTATTTGGCAAAAGTAATTTTAAAGTAGCTATGATATAGGTAAAGCTTTTCAATGGATTCAAAAACAATTTTAAGCAATATAGAGGAAGACTATGAAATAAAATATTACTATTACTGGATGACTTAAGTTTTTTGGTAAAAAGACAACTTTTATTTATCTAAATGTACATGTGATCTGTCCTAATTCTATAAAGAACAAAAACATAGTCTGTGGTTAATTTCTCTACGTCTGTCAAAACCAATATGAATTAGCTAAGACTTTAGCTCACGTAGCATCTTCACCTACATGGTACAGTTTACAAGTTTGTTGGTCTGAAGTAATTAAACATTAAAAACCTTAAGCTGCTGCATTTCAGGAACTATAGTATCATCCATGTTTTCACATATGAGGAATCTTCTTTGCACTTCTAGTTTAATGTCAAATCTCCTCTCCAGCCATAAGAAATCGAACATTCAACTTTGTTATCACAAAACAAAACAAAACAAAACAAAACAAAACAAAACAAAACAAAACAAAACAAAACAAAACAAGACAAGACAAGACAAGACAAAACAAAACAAAACAAAACAAAACAAAACAAAACAAAACAAAAAACTAGGGAGGAGTGCAATGGCAGCAAGCAGAGAAAACTCAAGACTGTGCTAGAATCAAGGCCCCCATAAAGAGCACACCTCCTTATTTACTGGAAGATGAGAAAAACAGGTAGTACGTTTTGCAGGCCATATTGGAGTAAAGCAGAACTTTGTTCAGAACTTAACTGATGATATCTCAGTAACTAATGATCTGAGGTTTTAGCAATTATAAAATATAAGATGCTATGGGAAATAACAGAATGGAACATACAAAACAGCCTCAGTGGGACACAAACTGTTCAAAAACACTTGGTTGACTAAAAGGGGTCTTTCCCTACTACACATTCCAACTCTACCTTCTAAATGATAGTAGGCACAACGTAAGAAAGTTCCTTCTGTTTTGTTCTAAATTCTCAAGAAAATTCTTTTAGTTATCTTAATGAAATGATTTACTAACTCATTACTTTTCATCTGGTTTTCTTTTCTTGAACCAGTTCCTTTGCATAATCTGTCTGATTTTTTATTCTATTCTTGCCCTTATGTTCTTTCCTTTAACTCTCCCTTTTGCCTTCAGAAAAGACATTCTCTATTCCTCATGTCCATTTCTCTCACATATCTTTCAATCTATACTTGGCATCTAGCAAGTGAAAGCTTCAGAATTCATATAGAAGAAGGGTTCTAGCACTGCTTGCTAGAGAGAGATTGACCAGGAGGGTTATTATTGTGGGTCAAATCTTGAGAAATGAGAACAAGCTGATTCCATCTGATCTCAGAAGCTAAGCAGGGTCAAGCCTGGTTAGTACTTGGGTGGGAGACCACTTAGGAAGACCAGGTACTGTAGGCGTAAAAAATAAAAAATAAGGGATTGTAAACTGATGAGGTCCTTGCAATCTGTGAGGTCAACCAAGGATTAACTCACCTAAAAATAAGATAAATAAAATAAAATAAAATAAAATAAAATAAAATAAAATAAAATAAAATAAAATAAAATAAAATAAAATAAATAAAATAAAATAAAATAATAAAATAAAATAAAATAAATAAAATAAAATAAAATAATAAATAAAAGAAATGAGACAATTTTTGAGTCTTTTGCCTAAGATTTTGATAAATTTTAGGTCTTCTTATTTTATCAATGTTTGTATGCAATTATGCCTAAAATAAATTTTTAATAATTTTAGAGAAATATATATATCTATTCTTTTAAAATTTTTGTTTATCGTAAAACATAGAGAAATGCACAAAATAAAAATATGTTGCTAGATGAATTATGACAAATGGACACTCCTCTACCTACTATACAGATTAAGATATTGAATGCTGTCAGCACTCCAAGTTCTCTGAGAAGCCTTCCTTTCCTCCAAAAGTAACCATTATCCTAGTGTTTATACTAATCACTTTCATATTTTAGTATGTAGATTAATCATCTAAGCATGCATTTATAAGTGCAGTTTTACCTGCTTTTTGCACTTAGTATCAGTAACATGAAATTTCTGTGGCTCATCCTTGTAATTGCTTATATCTGAGTTTTTTGTTATTGTTATACGATGTTTTATTGCATGAATATATCATAATTTATTCCTTTTCTTGTGTGCCATTGCTGATGCACACTGGGTTGTATCCAGTCTGGATTTAATATAAATAGTGCTGCTCTGAACATTTGAGTGCATCTCTATTGGTTCACGTAAACATACGTTGCTGCTAGATATATATAATCCATAAAGTAAAGTTGCTGGGCCAAAAGCATAAACTTGTTCAACTCTAATAAAAAAATATTAAAGTTTTTTTCCAAAGTGGTTGTACCAAGGGAAACCAACCCCTAAGCATATGAAAATTCCTATTGTGTTACATCTCTTCTAATATTTGTTTTGATTCAAATTCAGAAAATTTGAATAAAACAGAGAAATTCTAAGAAAAAAATAAGTTATTGATACTGACAAAAAACAAAGTTGAATAAGTGAATAATCTCATAGCTATTAAAGAATGCATCTGAGCTTAAAATCTTCTCATGCACACAAAGAAATACTTCAGATCACTTATGAATTCTGCTTCACCTTTAAGAGATACATAACTCCACACAAACTCTTTTAGAGAATAGAAAGTGAGGAACTATTCCACAACTCATTTACTTGGTAAGCTTAAATTTGATACTAAAGCAGACAAAGCTGTTATAAAAAAATTTCAAGCTGATCTTACCCATGAACACAGATGCAAAATTCCTATGTAAAAAGTATTAGCAAATTGAATCCAACAATTTATAAAAATAATGTCATACCAAGACCAGGTATAGTTTATCCCAAGATTATAAGGTTGGTTTAACATTTGAAAACCAATCAATGTCATTCATCATATTAAAAGAGTAAAGGAGAAAATGCATATGATCATCTAAAAAATGCATTGATAAAATTTAACATTCTTTCATAATAATTTTTAAAAAACCTCTTAACAAAATAAAAATAAAAAAGAACATCACTAACACAGTAAATAGTATAAACAAAAAATATTCAACAAACCTTATTTAATGGTAAAATACAGAAAGCTTACCACTGAGACAAAATAAAATAAGAATGTACACTCTCATTGCTTTTATTCTTCATTGTGTCAGAAATCCTCAGAAATGCAGTAAAGAAAGATTTTTTTAAATATAAGAATTAGAAAGTAATACATAAAACTCATTTACTGTAGATAGTATCACTGTGTTATGTAGAAAACCCAAAATATTCATTAGACTTATTTCTCTTATACTTATTTTGCTAAGAGGTTAAAGCTTTGAGATATTATTTGGTGCTATTATCCACCAATATACATGGGGGATCATATCTAACTACTGCAGCTAAGAATATGATGCCCAGAGGGGGTAAGCAATACTCATTTATCTTATTTAAATACTTATCTTATTTCTGCTTTGGAATGCAAAATGTTTTGAAACCATACAACAACAAATGGTTTTATTTAATCTTTATCACTTGTACAAAGAAGACAACATTATTAGTGGTAATTTTTAAGGGAGGAAAAAATTAATGACAGAGCAGTGCCATAATTTGCAATATTTAGGCTGACATAATTTATTCGCTTAACAACAAAAAACATTTCACTAACTCATAATAAAAAATGTAATTGTCACAGAGATTGAAACAATTGAGTCAGCATGATCAGCACATTTTCTCTGTACCAGTAGGTTATATAAATTCCTTGATGAGCACAGATTTAGAACAAAAAAAGTTAGAGGGATCAAATAATAAGTGATATAAATATCTAAGATAATCAGATTCTCTATTTAACAGTGAGAATATTGTCAACAGGACAGGATATAGTTGAAGTGAATTATATCCTCTGTGTATTGCTATACCACAGTCTTGCTATTGGGTCCATACATACTCAAACTCTTACTCCTAAGAATTCTTCTCCCTTCGGAAAGGTTTAGATATTCCCAGTGTTTGTCTCTGTTGCTCACATAGATATACTTCTGAAGATTGAAATATATATTTATTATTTATTCTTAATCTTTTAACTAATCACGACTATTGTACTTTATTGACAGAATTTGAAGTAAAATGGTTTTGCATTTTAAAGTGTACAGCACAAATTATAATAAAAGTAACATAGATTTACTTGTATTTGCACTTTTGCTATCATGGTTGGGACTTCTGAATCATGATCTCTTTAAATGTAACAGGACAGGTCAGTCTAGTAGAAGCTGTAAAATGAATTTGGATGGTCCACTAGGGATTTTTTCTCCAATACTAACAACATATCCAGTATACTCAGAATCAGAGTCTGAGTATACTGGATATACTGGATATATATCATGTTCTAAGTATCACAATAATTTTTTTTTCTCCAATTAAACAATATATCCAGTATACTCAAAAAAAAAAAATTATTGCGATACTTAGAACATGATGTCAAAGGCATATGAGTTGATGACCGATCCATTGAATTTGGTCATAACTGATGAAACTTCTGAAAATTACTCAGTCTGAAATCTTATCCTCATTTTTGGACAAGAATGCTAAAGCACACCTGCTCTCCAAAGGTGAATGCCACCAAGCCAAAGGAAAAGTATTAAGAAATAGGTTAAAAATGAAGAACAGGTATCCTAACAGAAATATAGTACATGATCAAGGGCTATATAGGTATACATTTGTGGCAAGTTTGTAGTTGCTAGAGACATTTTTGTAGTTGATAGAAAGAAGGAAAGGACTAGAATTCATACGTTGCCAAATTTGCAAAATTACACCAAAATCCTAATACAAATACTTGAAAGTAATTTTCTAAATCTAAAATAGAAAAACCTTTTGGCATTTTAGTTATCAAAACAAGACTCCAAATGGAATTGGAACCCTGCAAGGTGACTTGGTAATATGCCACAGAACACTTATCTAATATAAATGTAAACTGAGCAGGGCTTAGTTTACATGTTTAAAATTAGACCTCATCTGTTTTTAACAAGGCTTTATAGAAATTTGTACTATATCTGTATAATTGAAGAGTTCACTTCTGTGACAAAGCATGCACATCAGCCAAGGCTGCTTGAACCTAGTAAACATGTATGAATTAATGCAAACCAAATATCATATGAAGAAAATACAATTCTAAGATACATCACCAAGCAAAGCAAAATAGTAAATAAACAAAGTATCTGGAAAACAGTACCTCATCTCAGTATAAACTTTTTCATGAAAATATTAAAATATTGAGAGATTAATTCCATGATATATTTTATAAACATATCATAAGTGAAAATTTAACTATAGAATGTTAAAAATTTGAATGAGAAAGTAAAACATAGCATTAAATAAATAAACATGTTTATAGGATAGATGGCCTTCATGTGGCTGGTGCATTTTAAATAGAAAATACACTTCATAATCAGAAGTACTGGTTCTAAACACAGAAAAAAATTGAAAATTTTTGCAATGTATATAATAGAGGTTTACTACATATCCAATATCTTAACGTCCATAATAAAAAAGGCAAATACTAAACTAGAAATATCAGCAAAGGACTCAGAAACGCTATTTCATAAAAATCACAAATGGCAAAAAATATTAAAAATTTTAAATAGTTATAAGACATATAGAAAGGAAATAAAGTACCATTAAGAGTATCAAATTAGTAAATATAAGGAATGATAATAATACCCATGTAAAGAAATGAGATTCTGGAAAATTCTTACCACAATTTCCATTTGGCAATCTGGAAATGAGTATCCAAAGTTAATAGCATTTATGAAGCAATTGTACATCTAGAAATATATACTAAGAAAGTGGTTAAAGTATTATAAAAATGTTTAAACATAGGAATACTCCACATAGATTTTTTTAATTATACAGTTTTCAGTTACTTGAAGGACAATACATTGTTGTTTTGTATTTTTTGCCGTGGAATACTATGCAAGTAATACAAATGATATTGTAGAAATTTATTTTACTATAGAAATACTTGATCAGAAAGTGGTTTAAAATATGTATATATTATGATTTTATTTTATGTACACCGTGGTATTCTCAAAATGTTAGAGCGATTATTTTTTGGTGGTAAAATTATAAGTAGTTATTATTTTATTCTTTCTATGTAGCTGTACTTGATTTGGATTTTTCTAAAATATAAATCATTCTTTTCCCCATTGATTTTTTGTGTTCTATCACATACCAAATTTTTACCCTTAAATAGTTTTTAGACTCTCCATTCTAATTTCTTTTTTTTTTTGTCTATTTCTGAGCAAATAATACTAGGTATGAAAAGTCTTCATTTATTATTTTTCACTTAAAAAATATTTTTTAGTGGTTTGTGGTTCTTATTCTTCCAGATAACTTTATGGTTACTTCATGAAGGTTTATGGAAAATAAAATATGCAAACAAAACCTTCCATTTCTAATCTGGAAAACCATTATAAGCATTGGCATATTTATGATGTTTAATATCTTCATCTAAGTACATGGACACAGTACCTTTCTAATAATTCACTCCTTTGAATAAGTTTTGTGACTTTTTGTATTTTTTATGGAATATTTCTTGTAATTTTTTCATTATACTTTAAAAATTGTTTTATTCTCATTGCTATTGTGAATGGAATAACATTTCTAATTCATCATTATGAGAAATATATTCGGCTTTAGCTTTAAAACAGTTAAAAGAACAATAGTGCAGGGCTGTTTTTTATAGAACTGGAAGGAAATATTATGATAATTTAACTAAATATACTCATTATAAAATTAAGAATTAAATTCTAGAAAGTTATTTGCCCATCGTCACACATAGGTCACTGCTCACTATCAGTAGATCATAAACATTTGTTCCTTTAACTTTTTGTAAAATAAGTATAATCGTTAATATACAACTGGTTTCTAACAATAACAAAAATAGTAGTAGTAGTAGTAGTAGTGTAGTAATAATAATGACAATAATAATAATAATAATAATAATAATAATAAAACAACCCATGATCTAATTATGTATGTTCCCATTCAAGTGTGTTCAATAATTTTTTAACCAATCCTTGATAATCAAGAAAATCTTAAGGTGCTTATTTTTAGTTTTGCTAGTCTGAGGCTGTTATAAAAATGTGAAAAATTATTACTATATCAATTTTAGGAAAACAGAGATGCATGACCAGAGGGTAGAGAATGAAAAAAAACAGAAAAGGCAACAAATTTGTTAGGTTTTCTGGGAGGCCATCGCTTCCTCAGCACAACCGATGAGCTGCCAGCAAGTGTCACTATGAAACATGCTTGTGCCTCCCAGGACCTTAATCTGCAGACATCTTTTTCATCTGGCTTTCCATGGAATTTTCAATAGACCGTTGCAAGACAAATCGTTTGGTCTTTTGCCTTTCTTTTTTATTGTTAATGTGATTTTACATTTATAGAGAAAAAGAGCTTTACATAACATAAAGCACTTATTTTTTTAACTTTTAACTAATGTTTCATCTATTTTGAAGGCAATTCACCCTAAATTGAGTGTAGAGAGCCTAGAGTTCAAATGAAAATATAATTTTGCCCAGTTGCCAATTAATCTGGAGTTAAAAGCTCAAACAGAGAGTTGGCCAAATCCTCCAGTCAGAAGAAAAAGGGGACCTTCTTTACCATATAAAATGAAGACATTTCCCAGAGAAGACAAAAAGTCAGGAAAATAGTAGGTATTATTGTTACATTACCCAGATCATTTTAATTTTGTTTTCTCCTCTCTTATAAAATTTATCACAGAACAAGTAGATGACATTAAATGTATGTGCGCTGCTGCTGGTAACTTAACTCTTGGCATGATTTAGAGATTTTTCTATAGTAGGGTGTATATTCTGCTTGAATGCTTAAAATATTCAAGCACATTCTATCATCTCTCCTGAGTCATGGTTAGTTGCAATTTAGTCTTCTCTCCTTACTTCAGTTTAGCAGGGATATTATTTCCAAGTTCAAGAAAAAATAGTCTCTGTCGGGATGTATTTTGCACTTGCATAAAAATAAGTTGGTTTTAACAATTGTTTACAAGCACATCTAAAACTTTGGGTAAAATGAGATCATCTTATACTCTGGGATGAATGTAGCCACGATTTTATTATAATTCCAAATGTAATTCATATTCTGCCTTAAGCAGCTAGTGTCTAGTCTGCCATTAAATTCTGTTCTCATAAAATCCAGAAGAGTATATCTTTCCATAAAGCCTGTAGTGGCTTCACTTGTCTCTTGGGCACTTGAAGACTGTTGTTGAATTTAAGTATTAAAAAAAAAAGTCCAAAGCGATGGGATAGATAAAAAGGTAGAAGGATTAATACCTTCTGTATCGCTGTCCTTTGTTTTCAGGTAGTTTCCAGTTGCATACAAATGAAGACTAGTTTTGTTCTGTTATCAAACAAGCATTTACAGTCTCCTTTCTTTTTCTTCATTTCCAAGATTTATCCACCATGACCGCTAAGTTCACTGATAGTTATTGGCTGTTTTGTTCTGATGCTAGTGTTCTGCCCCAGCTTCTTTGCAACCATTAAATGCGGGTTCTGATGACAGCTAACACTGTGTCTCGGCTTATAGCCTTCTGGGGCTACTTTTGCCCACCCCACCTAAAGTAATTTCATTTCATCTGTAGTAGAGCAGCTGTTTATCCTTTTGTCATCTATCCTCCACACATTAGCACAGTTCTATATTTCAAAGGAATAAAAAAGTGACTTTACTGCTAATAGAAAGGCTGTATTCCAAAAATTCATTTGTTAGGGAATCTACTTGAAACTTAAAAATATTAGAACTTTGCTTAGAGCTTACAAAAGCCCTCTATGCTAATCTTTATATCATCATCATCATCATCATCATCATCATCATCATGATCAACAACAAACATCATAGATTTATAATAGAGTAGTTACTTTTTTTTTGGCAGACACTGAGCTAAGATATTGAAGAGGGAGGGCTCTACCATAATCATCTCATGAAATTGTCTTCCTTATTGAAAAAATGAATGAGTGAGGAATGATGAAAAAATTCATGAATAGAACAGATAAGCATCTTTCCTGTAGTTATAAAGATTGGTAAGCATGTGAGACAAAAACTACATGCAGAGTACTAAATCACTTTTTGAGTTTTTAGAAATACACATGAAATTACTAATGGAAACAAATGTTTTATTTTTCTATACTTAAGTTTTTTCTTCTTTAAAATCCATATAATAGTAACGCTTTCTTCATACACTTGCTTAAGATTCAAATGACTTAATATATTTAATATGCTTATTACATTTCCTGGCACATTTAATAAATGTTAGCTGTTTTGATGGTTTAGTTTGGAACTTATAACTATAATGATGTAGTTTTCTTTCAGATAGCCAAAGGAGAACACAAATCACCATAATTTCCTTTAAGTAATGTATTTTAAGTGTTATTAATTACTTTTCATTTGTTCATTTATTCAGTAGACATTTTTGAGTGCCTGTGATGAATTAAAGTTTAGACACAGAATTTTCTTATGAGTATAGTAGCTTTCTATCTACCTCTATGGTCAGGTTTATTTTCACTGTCATTAGTACAACTGTGTCTGCAGAGTGGTACAAAATCTAAATAATGCCTCATTAAGTAAATGTTATACTGACCACATCAGCAACAATTGTTCTTACAGAAGAAGTTAAATGATTGTTGAAAACGTGTGATCATCAAAGTCCTCAGTGGGATTAAATGAAATTATTTAGCATTAAAATATCTTTCTTTTAACAAAGCACATAGATGAAATATTTTGAGCTTACATTATCCTCATTTATTTTGTTGGAAACGAAGAATAAGCCAGATGTAAATGAATTTGAATGGAGGGTAGCTTTATGATATATCAGAATATAGTGAAGTTTCTTAGTTGTTTACAAATCCCAGCTCTGCTGATAGCATCAAAAATCCTGGTAACTCCTATTGAATCAAATGTGGATATCTATGTGGAAGTAAAAGATACAATTACACAAAGAGAGATTCTAAAACATAAGGAACATATTTAATGAGTAAAGATGAATGCTCTCTAAAGGATAAAAAAATCATTTCAACAATCTTACTGTGATATACACCATCCTTTATAATAATAAAAATGGAATTTAGATATTAATGCTAGATACAGAATCACACCTATTAAGTTTAATATGATAGCTGTGCAATTTCTGTACATTTACAATTAGAAATACTAAAATTTATTTAGCTATTTAAAAAAGATTGATATAAAAATATTACTTTAAACGTTCACACTAATCTTTCTTGCTAACCATCATTTATTTTTTTTAAACTACTTTCTATAATAATCTTCATACTTTGGATAAGTAATAATTTGAGATAAGAAGAATACTACCATACTTAAATTGATGAATTTTTTAAATTTCTTTTTTTCATGTGTTTCATCAAATAGATTTATGTTCCAGATTTTGAAATGAAATTAGTTCAAGTAATATGATTAAGAGAAATTTCAGTGGTTTTGGAAAATTCTCAACCATTGTCTTTTCGACATTGCCTCTTTCTCTGGAAACTCCAGTAAGGTGGATATTAGACATTTTATTCTCAATGTCAGTTAACAATTTCCACTACTTGTTATCCAACCCCATACTGAATTATGCTTAATTTCTTCAGATAAATCTCTCTGTTCAACAATTCTCTGTTAAATTTGTGTCATCTTCTGTTTAATCCATCTATTGAGGCTTAATTTTTAATTTCAACAATTACAGTTTTTATTTCTGAAAATTCTATTTGATTCTTTTTATATATGCCTGTTCTTTCTTGATAATGTTTAATTGTAACCTCACATGCTACCTCACATTTTTAAAATCATTTTATACATAGCTATTGTGCATAGAAATTGCATATTCTCTGACACTTTCATCCTCAAAATTCTTTTGTAGCCTAATCAGTTGTTTAATGTTTGTGTTGATGCTCACTCTTGGTGACTTGCCTCCCTGTGTTCTTGGTGATGCTTGTGAGATCATACTTTCTCGTTCTTAATCTGCGTGAGTAATGAGTAGCTATATCACTAACGTTCTCTTCTAGAGAAGTTTTATGTCCATTTTTGCTAGAAGTTGGGGTACTTCAAGTCAGAATATTTGAAGAAGAATGATGGCAGTTCTTTAACCTTCTTCAGGTGCTTTAGCATCATGTGGGCTTTCAGGTTTAGTTCTCACTTTTGGCTACTGACCCAAGGCCCAGTGTTTGGGTTGGAATATTGTCAGTAGCATTTGCCAACAAACAGTCTTAGTTCTCTAGCATCCTCATTGCTGGCCACTACCAATCTCATTTGGGCATGTAGTTTGATTCCTATTTTATTTATCTTCAGAGGAGGACTTTGGAGATTTTTCCTACTAATTATCTGTCTTTAAGGAGGGTCAATGAAAAATTTTCTGGTCTCCATTTGTTAGACAGCAGAATCCTTCTATAATAACATACCCATTGGCTTAGATCCATAAGTCACCTGCGAACCACTGGACACTGCACCCTGAATAAATGACTACCCTGAAAAGGCAAGTCCTTCTGTAGGAACAATTTCTTCATGCCTTTATTAGTCTCTTTCTCGCTTTCTCTTTGTCCTATCTACCCATGTTTCCTTGTAGCTGAGACTGAGTAAATCATGACAATACACTGTGGACTAATGGAAACTAGTCCTTGCAATAATCATGATAAAGCAATATTTCTATTTAGCGCCATACCACTGGTCCACCTTTCATTGGATCTAAGTTTCCGAAAAGTGTGTGGCATAAGCTAGATGTGCTGACATGGGCATAATATTACAATATCACCTTCTGGTTTACACAAACCACATTACCTAACCAAGAAAGTACAGGCTATCTATTTTTAGAGTACAGAAATACATGAACTTTTATTTAGATTATGCTATTTCGATCGGGATAAAAAGAACAGTATATCTAATGCAAGGATGAAAGCATGTTTCTGGATTTCTCATGTATCTATTTGAGAAAATTGAATTTCAATGTAATAAAAATGTCATATTGATTTTATATTCAATCATATACACATTGATTTTATTTTTCATTTATTTGTTGCCCCATGGCATAAAAAAACAATCAATAAAATTAAAAACAGCCTTATTGAAGATTACCTAAGAGAAAAGTAATTATTTATAAAGCTGTAGAGATTTTCAGAAACTTCCTCCTTTTTAATTTTTCAAAGTTCTGAAGATATTAGTTTTGCAACATGCATCACATCTTGGTAAAATAAAGAGTTTAATAAAAAGAAACATGATATATTTCTCTGAAGAATGGTAACAAATAGGATATAAGTTAAATCTAAGAATAAAATAAATAATGAAATACCTCTCAGATTATGAAAGCAATAAAAAAGATATTTATGTAGTGATTCATAACATAGTATTGAATTAGTGAAAAGTAAAGAACCAGCTTTGAATAAATTCATGTTCTTTTAAAACAACATCCATAATACAGAAAGAGTACATACATTCTTGTTTAAAATAATCTTCCAGTATCTAAACTATACAGATACATCTTTTTAGACATATTCATATTTCCACTGGACACTTTTTACAATTAATAAGACAGCATATCATGTTATTCTCTATAGAGCTGAAAGGTACAACTGGGCAAATAATATAGATTAATTTCTTTCCTTGGAAAATGTGGTACCTCTCACCAAGTGATTTCTTTTAATCACTTGTGATAGCACAGAACAGTGTTTACTACCATGGAGAGACTGAAATGAATATGGTGCTGTTAAAACCAGGAAAGCCGAAGTACATTTTATCTTCTCATCTCTGAGGAGTTCATAGCCTGCAGATGGAAGTATTCTTTTTATCATATGGATGGAATTTAGTGCTAGTAAAATGGATGAGAAATCACATGCATAGGGGAATATAAACCGAGAAAATCCTGAAAGACAGGGGCTTGAGAAACTTGAAATTGAGACACTAAAGAACGAACTGGCAAAGAAACCAGTACACGCCAAAGTTATTGATGAAACCATGGAGAATATGGTGTTGCAGAAGAAAAAAAAAAGCGTTAGAAGTGTTAGACTGTGAAATATTCTATAATTACAAATACAATAATGACTGGAATGTTTGAATAGAGATTGGATGAATGTAGGCCATTGATGACATTGATGAGAGACATTTAGGTGAATGGTGAGGATGAAACCAGATAAGTGTGAAACGGAGGTGGGAAAGTAGAAAATATGCCTGTGTCTTCAATTCTTTTTAGAAATTTGAATCTCAGTTGGAGAGAAACAGGAGCATGGTAACAACAACAACAACAACAACAACAACAACAAAGCAGAATTAAGAAGAGCTTTTAATTTCATTAATACAGTCAACAAATATTAATTAGTTGTCTTCTATGTTTCGATCCCTCTTCCAGGTAATGGGAATATAAAACTGATAAAGCCTGTCTCCTCGAGGAGTTTATATTCTAGTGATGGGAGACAGAAAATAAACTCGATAATTGAGTACAATATATAACCTGTTACCTAGTAAAAATGAAGCAGAGAATCAGAGATGGATAATATGCAACAACAATTGAGATCAGAATGATGTCTCACTGAGAAAGTGGCTTTTGAATATAGACCTGAAGAAAAAACTATCTGTGGATATTGGAGAAGAGCATCCCAGTTAGAAGAAAATTCAAGTACAAAGTCTCTAAAGAGGATGTGTGTCTGCTGTGGTCCACCACCAGCAGCAACAAAAAAGGCTATTGTGGCTGAAGAAAGGGGAGAGTAAAAAGATGGAAGATTAGACAGATAATGAGACCAAGACATGAACATTCTAGCATTCAAGTGAGTCACAATAGAATATTTGTCTTTAACTCTGAAACAGGAGGACACTGGAGGAATGACATGCCAAGACTTACATTTTAATAGTATCACTATGATCGTGGTGTTATGACTACTCTCCAGAGGCAGGGGCGAAAGTGGAAGATCAGTCGGGAGCCTGTTTCAATAACTGAAGCGAGAACACGTTGCTGAGATCAGAGCAGCCCCTGCTGGGTTAGTGAGAAGTGATAGAATTCTGTACTTATTTTTAAGATAGAGCTGACAAAATTGGCTGATGGAAGATGAGGCTTTTGAGAGGAAAGGAGGAGTCAAAGGCTGACACAAGTTGTTTAGCACCAGGAATGAAAAGAATTGAGTCACCACTAAATAAGAAGTGAATGGTTGAGAGTGGAGCAGTTTCTGGAAGTGAATAGGGAATGTCAGGACCTCAGACTTTAATGTTAAATTGAAGTGCCTTAGACATCCACAAGACATCTATCAGACTATTATTGGATATGTGGGCCTGAAGTTCAGGGGAGATATATGAGCTGGAGATATAAATGTAAGAATTATCGAGTTGTAGATAATACTTGAACCAAGGAGATTGGATGAAATCACCTATGGAGTAAGAGTAGATAAAAAAGAAAGATGGTTCATAACAGAGATCAGGATTACACTAAATTTAGAGTTAATAGATGAGAAGAAAGTAGCAAAGGGGTCTGAATAGGAATAACCAAAAAAGGTAAGAAAAAAGCCAGGTGATATGATATTCCGTGAAGGAAGTGCGTCAAAAACAGCAAAAAGATCAATTATGTCAAATATGGCTGTGTTAAATAAGATGGAGACTGCAAAATGACAATGGCTTCAGTGACCTGGATGTCACTTTAGTCTTTGGGAAGAGTAGTGACTAAATAAATGCAAGTTAAAACCCTATGGTGTTTTAAACAACAGAGATTGGCTTTTTAGAAAAATCTGTCATCATCAGGGGTTTACAAGCATGTAAAAATAGATAAAATTGAACGTAGCTAATAGGAATAAAAAATGATAAACTCTTAGGAAGTTAATTCTCATTATTTTGTAAATGTGAAGATGAGCATACATAATCACTCTGCAATTCCTCTCTAAGAAAATGTTTGCAAACATCACCAGGAGATGTATATAGGAACCTTTTTGGCTACCTGTTCTTAGTAGCTCCAAACTGGGCATAGCACAAATGCTCATTAAAACTAGAATGAATAAATGAATTGGGGGTCAAATTTACACAAAGAAATAATAATCATTAAAGAATGAGTGAAGTACTTATAAGAAACAACATAGATGATGCTTAGAAAGATATTTTAAAAGAGACAAATCACATAAAATGCATAGTATAGTTTCCATTTAGGTATATTGAATAAACTAAAAAAATAAACTTTAAGGTCACAAGCATATGTTATTAAATTTCAAATAAAGTGATAAAATTATAAATACAAAATTCATGATAAGGTTTTCAAGAAGGGAAAAGAAAAGTTATTGGGACTGGGGAAGCACACATAGAAAAGATGAAGGATAATGGTAATGTTTAATTTCTGAAACTGCATACACAATATTTATGACTATTACACCTTACATCTTCCACATAGGTTACAAACTTCAGTGTATATCTACTCAGTATTTAGCAATATATTAATTGCTATTATTCATAAAATATAATTTACGTATAAGCTAACTCCTATATGTAAATCTCATAGTTTCATGTAACTCTGCTTTGTAACATTTATAATAGTTGATTAAGATGATTTAAGCATTACTCCACCTGGATATATAACACAATACTTTGTACTAGACCTCTTTGTCAATTCCACTCCAGTGTTAGGATTTTATGAATTATATTATTTTACATTAGGTTGAGACTTATGGGACAGTTCTAAATCTGCTTCAATAAATTATTCAAATAAATTATACATCATCTTTTTATTATCCTCACAGTTGCTACTGAACTGTTTAGATAGGAAAGAGGTATCAGACTCTTTTATTAGCTTGGACAAAAGTGGAAAAGCAATAAAATGCCCAGAAAACTGCCACACTGGGGTAATAAAGTCACTATAAAAATGACTAGGATTTTGTCATTTATATTTGCTCTTTGGCATCCAGTGCTCAGAAACAGACAAAGGGGACTTATTTTATAGACAATAAATTATTCAAAAACGTTGGGTTGTAAAAGTAAAAGCGTTGAAGTACTAAGTATTGTTTCATTTCTGCTCCTCTTCTTTTCTGCTTTTCTTCACTACTCTGCAGCTAGGGCTGTAACTATTTAAAATGTAATCTGAGAAAGATAAGTGAATATAGCATTTAGCAGCTCACTTCTACCAGAGCAATGGAAGGCAACAAAACTCTAGGCATCTAGAGTTTTATAAAATCTCAGAAATCCACTCCAATTGAAATTTTCTAGGATTCAAGCCATATACTTGCTCTTGGCAATTTTAGATGTTTTGCTATTTACATATCTCCTGCAGTCGGAATAGCATAACTTTTCCTCTGAGTTTTTAATAATTTATTTGTATTGTTGTAAAGAGTCATAAATATAAAACTTATTGATGTCAGGACTAAAACACAAGTTCTGTGGAAATAAATTGTGAACGTAATTGTAAACAAAAAGGAAAGTGTAAATATCACATTCAACTTGCACATCCTACGAGTAACTCGTGGATTTTACTTGGAAATAATTGTTCTATTTCTACTTTTGATACATTAACACCACCATTTTCTTCCCAGGAAGGCACCTTTTCAGGACTCTCTAATTTAACTTCTGTGATGGCTGTACTATTAGGAAAATGACTGACTCAGAATGATTATTTTTGGCAAAGTCAACCTGAAGTGAGAATTATTTCTCAAAACCATTTTTCCAATCAAGTCATTGCTGTCATTAAAAAAAAAGAAAAGAAGAAAGAGAGAGAGGAAGGAAAAGGAAGGAAGAAGGAAGGAAGGAAGGAAGAGGAAGGAAGGAAGGAAGGAAGGAAGGAAGGAAGAAAGAAAAAGAAAGAAAGAGAAAAAGAAAGGTTAATAATATCCAGTTACCACAAGGTAAACCCTCTTAATACACTGTATATTATAAAAATGTCATTTCACGGAACAGTCATTCTGTCTTTTACTTCCACCACTATCCCCACAATCAACTCTAAATTCAGTCAAATGTACTTTGAATACATTACAATTTTGTTCATTTTATTTCCCTTGTGCTGCCTTCTTTTTAAGACCATATTAAATGTCCACCTTTGAAACCTTCCAAGACTATATGAACCTTAGGAAGATTGAATATCTCTCCTTGCAACTTTCCAGATTTTGTTTCTACTGTCTTATAGTTAAAGCCATTGAGACTCACAGAGACAACAGCATTCAAATAGTTAAACAGAACAATTTGAGAAGCCATAATTCACAGGCAGTTTCTTCTGATTCTACATTCTGTACAGTTTCCATGTTGCAATTCTACTCTATCATATTTTATTATGGTTCTTTTTCTGGTCACCTCAGTAGGCTCATTTAACATTTGTGAGCACAAAGGAAGAGGCCCGTGGATTTGTCTAAAATATTTAAAGTTCTAAATTATCTCCAATATCCAGCTTACGTTTCAGCCTAGGACCTTGAAGCCCACTCAGGCAGCATCACTCTTGTCACCCCCAGGCTGAATTCCATCATCCCTCCCACTTCCCGCCTTGCTGCCTGTGAGCCTGGGGCTACTCATTAACTGCTGTAAATGGGCCTGGCTCAGGACCAGAACTGCCTGAACCAGAATAGGGGCCTGGGGAATGGGTAGTTTTTCCTCCCTAATTTCCCTTTTAAACAAGGAGCATGATGATTTGATAACAGGTCTGCTTAGACATTGTGTTGTGTAATTTGGGGTGGGCAACTGTGAAAAGAACAGTTAGTCTTCCTCTGGGCTGCACTCCATACCCACTCAGGTATATCCTCATAGTGTTGAACTCAATGCCCCATCCTCTTGCCTGGGTGGGGTAGGGGATGGGGTGGGGGTGAGAGATGTGTACTTTTGGTCACTGCAATTTCTCTTGGCTCAATAGGTTGCTGAACTTTCACAAAACTTTCTCATAAGACCAAATCTAGGGGGAGGAAAAAAAAGTCCTGTGTTTCAATGTTTGTGAAAATGTGGCCCTCTAAAGCAATAGGCTCAGGGTGGGAGCCCTTCATGATTGGCCTGATGGTGGCAGTGCCCGCAGATAGACAGTTATTGCAAGGACTGGGCTTTATTCATCTCTTTACACTCCTTGGAAAAATTAGGGGCTAAATGATTGTTTGTTAAATGAATTTTAATGAGGCAAAATATGTTTTCTATTTTAATCATCATTAACAGAGAAGTTGTATTATCCTCTGGGACACACACAGAGCAGATACATAATTTCAGAGAAGTGTAATAGTCAATTAAAAATTCACAGGCTGCTATTGCTATTTCATAAGCCTTGTAAATTAGTGGTGAATTTGGGTCATTTTCTTAGTCTCTTTTCCGTATCTTTTGTATATTTTACCAATATGAGTGTTAACAGATTGTTCAAATCACGATTCCACATCTTCGGAAATATTCATTACTCATGCAACCCAAAGAGATATATAAGACTGATGTACTTTTAAAAACTGTTAATTTTTAGACATATAATTCCACAGATTCCTCATAGCTCTCCTTTGTAACCCAGAAATTTATTCATTTCTTCATTTTACAAATGCTGAGTTCCTATTATGTGCTAGCCACTGAAATACAGCAGTGAATAAAAGTTTTCTAACTGATCTTTGTTACATTTTTTCTCTCTTTTAATCTATTCTCAGAACAGCCAAGATGAGACTTTAAAAACATAAATCAGGAAATCCATTCCTGTATTTAAGCCCTCTAGTGTCTTTCTAACGCTCTAATCCAGGCTTTTGGCCAGCGTTTACTGGGCACTTCCAGGTCTCTGGTTCAGTCTCTGCTACAGGTGTTACCATTTGCTCATCATCCTCCAGACACCCCGATCTTTAGACTTTTTAATGTGCCAAGCCCGTTCCTAACTCAGGACCTCTGCACATGAGGTTTCTCTCAAACTGTCACAGAACCCTGGGTCTCAGCCATAAATTCTCCTTCTCACAGACAATACCTGATCTACCTTTCAAAAGCTGCTCTCTACCCATACCTCAGTACCCTCGTTCACTCAGCAACTCATCCTGTTTTCCATAGCAGTTATCCATATATGACAGTATCTTATTTACAAATAATGTTATGTGAATGGCTTGTAGTTTCTTCTATACCTGCCTTGTTTCTAATTCCAGATAAAAGAATCTGTGGCATTGGAGCTAGCTATGGAATCTGGCATTCTACTTACTTAATAACTAAATGTTGAGTTGAAGTCTTCACAGTGAGACAAAAATGAGGGCGCCTTTCACAAAAATGTGCGATGACACCACTACCATAATTGCAGATGATGGCATTTTTATATGGTTAAATGATTTCACCTCTTATTTAAGTTACTCTGAATATGGGGTTCTTTTTTCCCTTTGTAATTCCTTTCGTTTCACTTCCTTTGTCTTGAGGTGCTAAATGCCTTTTTTAGTTATTATTTGAGGATGTATATGAATCTGTATTTATAATATATATAATATATTATATATAAATAGGTTTAAGAATTATTTAGTATACAACCCAATGTATATTTGAAATTTTATTATCTAACTTTCAAAATACAAAGTAGCCTTGCCGAAGATCTCGAGTATACATTTAGTGTTATCTGTTGTGGTTTATTAAAGAGATATATCCTGAGGGAAGGTGGAAGTTTTCAAAGACACATAATGTGCTAAGATTGTAAAGGCGAAAATAGTTTAACTGGTTTCCCAAGGAGAATGTTACCTGCTGAATTTAGTTGCCCTTGGTTATGTTCTTTATTTTTTCTTTCTGTTTATAATCTCTCATTTACAGAATGCTGTGTTGTTTTTTTCTTCCCCAAAAGGCTTTGCTTAAGTATTTGTAAGGAATTAGTCATTGGATGATCTATATCTTTCTATTTAACCATGTTTCTAAATTTCTTTTTGAATACTGGCCTTCATATTTAAAAATAAATATATAAAAAGTAAAATAATATGTTTCAAAAATATCAAAATATTTGGTAACTTCATTAAAAAAACTGTTTATGTCTGAGACCTGGTAAAAAGTTCTTAAAAAATGTATTATTTAAAACCTTCAGGTAAATGTTTGTATTGGTTGTATTAGTTTGCTATTGGTGTGGCAAAAACTGGACCACAACCTAGGTGGCTTAAACTACAGAAATTTATTGTCTCCCAGTGCTGGAGGCTAAAGTCTAAAATCGGGACATCAGCAGGGTTCGTTTGTTCTGAGGGTTGCAAAAGAAGTTCTCTTCCAGATCTTTGGATTGTAGATGGTTACCTCTACTTCTGTCTTGTCTTTCTCTTCCCCTTTCTATCTCCAAATTGCCCCTTTTAACTGATATTTAAAAAAAAAAAATTAAAATAAAAAAAATTGCCCCTTTTAATAAGGACATAGTTGTATTGGATTAGAGCCCACCCGATGACCTCATTTTACCTTGATCACCTCTGTACAGACCCTATCTCCTAGTAAAGTTCTAATTTTTAACATCAAATGACTTTTTTTAAATTATTAATATGATTATGCTATTTTAGTATATTTCAAATTAATTCATATTTTGTTTCCTGCATAGCCTGTCTGAATATAGAAACAAAATCCCTGCTAACACATTGATTTCCTCAGTGGTTCTACATGGAAAGAAACTTTGTTGAAATAAGAAATGTGACATGAACGATTTAGTCAGTGAGAAGTTAAGCTGTCTTTTCCACTGCTCAAATTGTTTCACTCCATTGCCCTTTATCTGTTCTTGTAGTTATCTTGTCTGTTTTAATATAATGTCTTTCCTAGCTACATGAATTATGAAAATTCATTTGCTAACTAATTTTGTAAAAATGCTCTTATCAGTGACATAGTAGATATATGAAGATTTGGCATCAAATTACTTTAAAAAGCAATTCACAGGGTTTGTTTGGTTTTGTTTTTCAATCACAAATTGAAAAAATTTTAATTTATTAGAAGGCAGAGCAAACAGCTTTACATCTGGCAATTGGGATTCACCTAAAGTCATCTTATATCTTCTTTTAGGTTTGAACGCTTTCATAGAAGTACCTATTGAAAAAAATTAATTTAGTATTAGAGTTTCCTTTATTATATTTATTTTTTCTGGTGAGAAAACATTTATAGTTAAAGGGCATAGTTTTGTCTTTATTTTCTTTTTACTTTAGAATCTTCTTGCTTTTTTTTAACTTTACATTTTATGTTTCAGTATTTTAATAAAAGTGACTTAAATTTTATTGGCAAATGTATAGGCTAATGTTAATGATGAAAGTTTACCTTACAAATAAAAGAAGAAAGTTAGAATCATTCTAAATTTATAATCAGATGTAAATACTATTAACATTTGGATGAACATAATTTCAGATATTTTCTACTTATCTATCTAGTCTCTCTCTCTCTCTCTCTTTCTCTCTCTAGCTATGGATCTACAAAATCATAATGACTAAGAATACACTTGGCTTTTTTCCCCTTACGATATGCCATGAAAAAGGTTGAATGACAATAAACGTACATGCACATACAAACATATAAACATATACATATATACATACATGTAGAAATGTATTTTTATTTTAACAATTACCACACACACACACACACACACACACACATGCGTATAGGCATATATATGTACAGAGGCATATGTTATGTTAACAATTGGATAACTTATTAAATATATAATAAATATGTAATGATGTATATAATAATAGAGTTTAAGTGATAATAATAAATTATTTATACACTCCCCACACACTTAATAACTAATTATTCATGATTACTAAAAGTTAGAAGCAACCACGATGTCTTTCAGTAGATGAATAAATAAATAACTATAATAAATTCATACAATGGACTATTGTTTAATGATAAAAATAAATGAACTATCAAGCAAAAAGACAGGGAGGAACTATAAATGAATATTGCTAAGTGAAAGAATCTAATCTGAAAAGGCTGTATGCTATGATTCTAACTATATGATATTCTGGAAAAGGAACACTACGGAGACAGTAAAAAGCTTAGTGATTGCCAGGAGTTTAAGGGGAAGAAGGAGGGATGAATAGGTGGAGAACAGAGGAATTTTTAGGACAGCAAAATCATTCTGCATGACTATAATGATGGATACATGTCTTTGTACATTGTCAAAACTCATAGAATGCACAACACAAAGAGTGAACCCAAGTGTGAACTATGGACTTTAGTTAATAATATTGAATCAAAATTGGCTAATCAATCCCAGTAAATACATCATATTGATGTAAGATGTTAATAATAGGGAAAACTGAGAGAAAACAGCAAGGTGAGGGGGCTTTATGGGAACTCTGTACTCTCTGTTCAATATTCTGTAAACCTAAAAACTGTTTTAAGTAATAGAATCTATTAATGAAAAAAATGTGTATTACCAGTGTCTTCGAAATTCTCTTGTGTTTCCCAGATGTCAGGCTAAATTTATCCATTCATTATCCCAAATTTTGAGTTTAATTCACTTGTTTTACTTCATGGTTTTGTCAGTATCTTCCAAAATAAAATATTTATTTTTTCTAGGTTTTAAAAATATTATAAATAGAATCTATCTATATGTATACATTTAGAATTAACTATTTTTTGCTTGACATATTCCTAAAATTTGTTTATGCAGGTCAGCTTTTGCCTATTTACTTTCTTTTATAGTAAATCATTAAATCATTAGAACCATTTTAGATATTCATTCTACTGTAATTGGATATTTGGATTTTTTGTTGTTTGTTTTTGCTATAATGAACAATGCCACTTTTAGGAGTCTTATGCATGCTTCTTCTTGGTCTATAATTTTTTATAGTTTCCTAACAGTGTCTTTCAAAGAACAAACATTTCTAATTTTGATGAATTCCAGTTTAACAATTTGTTACTTTATGAATTATGTTTTTGTTATACATCTTAGAAACCCTTACCACCCCCAAAATATTAGCAAACTAATTCAGCAGCCTAATGACTAATAAAATAAATTGTTAAGAATAAAGTTTAGTTTGTTCTAGAATTGCAAGGTTGTTTATCATGAGAAAGTTTATTAAACTAATTAATCAAATTAAAAATTAAAGTGATAAATTATATTATCTCAACAGACCCAGAATAATAGCATTTGATACAGTTTAACAAATTTATGATAAAGACCATTAGCGAACTAGATACAGAGCTGAATCTTTTTAATTTCATAAAGGATATCTACAAAACTCAGAGAAAACATAATTGTGAAATGTCAAAAGCACTCCCTTCAATATCAGGAACAAATAAGGATGCCCTCTATAAGTACTTACGTTCAACATTGTCCTTGTTGACACTGACAGTCCCTCAAACAGGATAAAGGTATATTCTAAAATATTTTAAAAGAAGTAACAAAATTGCCATTAATCACAAGTAGTAAGTTTCTACATAGAAAACCCAAAGAGCTAGAATCAACAAGAGATTTTAATAAATTGTTGAATACAAGTTCAGTATATAAAAATTAATATCATTTTTATGCACAAGAAATTTGGTTGTAACTGCTATGCCAAAGGTTTTATTTATAGTAGCAAAAACTCAAATATGTTACTTAGGAATAAATCTAATGAGAGATATGCAGTTATCTATGGAGAAAATGTAAACTTGACTTAAAGATATAAAATAGGTCCCAAATAAATAAATGGGGAGACAGACAATGTATATTGAATTGAAGGCATAGCATTTTCAAGGTGTTAATTCTACACTAATTGATCTATAGATTTAATGAGATTCTACTTAAAGTACTAATAGACCTTTTTTAAAAAATAACTTATCTCTAAAATTTATATGAATGAATGAAGAGCCAAAACAGCTACAAGTTTTTAAAACATGCATAAAACAAATAATTATGCTATGCTGAGCAAAAGAAGCCTAAAAGAAAGCACATACTATATAATACCATTTATATAAAGTTCTAAAAAATGTAAGCCAAATTTAGAGATAGAAATCAGATCACTGTTGCCTAGTAACGAAAGAGGGATGTGGAGGAGGGCAAAAGGGAGGCATTACCAGAGGGAATGAGGCAGTTCTGAAGGGCGAATGATATGCTCTTTATCTAATTGTAGTGATGAGTTCATGACTTTATACCAGTCAGACATATCAACTTTACACTTTATATATTTGTAGTTTATTATATGTCAATTATGCCTCATAACATTGTTAAAATAACTAGGCATATATATATATTTTTAAAGTAGGTGACCTTATTTGTTCTTTGGGCCTTTTCTATTCAAGATGAGTGGCCATGGAGTCATTAAAGCAATGTAAAAGTTTAAAAAAGGCACAATAAAGGTGCATCCCAGTATTATCCTCATGTACTTGAAATGTGACTAACAAAACTTCTGTTTGTCAACAAGACCATCAAAAACTAAAAGCAACTGTAGGTACCTGCTGAGTGAAGCCAGACCTGAGGTAGCTAGCAGATGAATGCATTGATCTGTTGCCTAGAGTTCTGTATAAATATCATTGGTTATTGACTGAAATCTATTTGCATTCTTATTTTATATTTGCATGCTTAGTTACTGAAGCAAAGTTCTAACTTTCTAAGGGATTTCTTAGCAAAAATATTATTCAGCTTCGACCCCCTGGTTATAGATAATCAGATCATATAAATGATTTACTGTAGGTGCATATCACAGTGGTCTAAGAAGCATAGTATACAATGAACTTATCATATATCTTTCCATCTACAAAGAAGTAGACCGATTAAAAATTGGAATAGGTAGTTGAAACACTTCCTAACACATGTGGATAAGAAAAGCCTGAAGGGATGGCTTGCACAGTTGAATGACTGAGTATTAAAACCTAATATAGTTGGAAATAAGAGAAATCATTATTGGTTAGATTGTAGAAATATTCTGGAGAAGACAGGGAAGAGGATACAAGAGATGTCGCAGGAACGTACATAAACTTTTTTCCTGTTCCTACTTTTTTTCTCTACGTGATCCTATAGTACTAGGATCTAGATTGTATTTATAAATTCCAGATGAAAGGATTGGTTACTAAATATTATCCATGGCATGACCTCAAAAATTTAATATTTCAATTCTTAAGGGATGATAGAATGGGTTGTTTGTTTTTTTCACCTGTTTAGGCTAGGATCAATGGTTTCTGCCTTTCTCCTATGTAGGAGATGAGATAGTCCCATAAATGTACTTAATCCAGATTAGCCAGATTCACATTGCTGTCAATGCTGTGGGTCAGTCCTTTGGTGGAACCTGAAGGCCCTCCCCTGAGGCTCTGAGTTGTCGAACATACTCAAAGAGAGTCAGGAGGCTTTAGTTAGAAATTGGTGATAAAAGATTATTCAAGAGTTTTAGGATTTGCAAATTGGAAATGTAACTAGGCAATATCCAGAATATTGCAAAGAAGAAAGAAAAGCTTAGAGTTCTTATAATAAAAAGTATATTCTTGAGAAAAATCTGTCCTGTGTGCTTAACCTCTGTATTGAACCAAGATGGTATTCCCCTAGATGGCTGGTAGTCTGGATAATGGATGTCAGGCAGTCTGGATATGAGAGCATTCTTTCCTTTGTTCGTCAGGGGGCAATTGCAGGGTTATTTGGAGGTTTGATATATATCCAGACATCGACATAGGACTGGAAAGTTCAAAGGTCTAAGTTCCCAGGTTAGTTAAAACAAGAATAGAGTTGTTTCCTCATACTAAACTTTTTTAGTAATTTTAATTACTTTAGTGGCTTGACTATAGTGACTCCATTTTATTTCTTCACTCTATTCCTCAGGGTAAAAATTAATGACGAATGGAAAGAAAAGGGAAGTGACTGCTCTTGGAAAGGAAACCAATAAATAATCATTCAAAACAGAAAAGCCTACATTAATTGATGTCTTGCAAGACACTAGGAACAAGAAAATGATGTTATCTCTTAGCTATATTTATTGTTGCCCACTGAGATGAAACTAATCACTTATAAAACTACCTGATTTGTTTCAGGCTGAAAGTCCAGCATGGTCTCCAAATGATTTAAGACACAATCCGCCTAGAGTCATCTATCTTTATGTGTCAATAACACTAATAACACCTCATGAAAGAACACTTGAAATAATTCTAATGTTGCTTCATCTGCCCAAGGTCAATGACCTGGGATCACAGCAGCAAAAGCACAAGGAATAATTTTATGAGAGATTTATGGTCTCTCTTGCTTGTAAGAATTCATAAATGGAAAATGAATTTGCATAGGTGCTCTATGTCAATGTCCAGAGAGCACTTATATTCAACATATGTGTTCAATATTCAATAGTGCAGTTAGTTGGAATTGGAAATCTATCAAACTTGACTAGGATTTACCAGTGAAGAGAAATGTACATAACTTAAAGATAAGGCCCGTTGGGAACTCATATTAGCACAACTTTGTAGCATGAAGCAAGGCATATGTCTATGCCCATAAGAGATTTGGAATAAAAATTAGCTGAAATTTCACTTTTGCTTTATAACTTAATTCATGACATCTTTTATTTGGGCAAGGGCTGCTTTTGTTGAAAAGGCTGATAAAATGCTATTATATTTAAAAATGATTAATTTTCTGATAATCTTGTTCTAAATCATAATGCAACTGATTTTTTACCATAATACTGGTGTAGTTGTTACAATTAAATTGGATTGATAATACCGATATCAGTGATCAGATGTAAAGGGAGATTTAATTAAAACCTCTGCAAAATGTTCTTCTATTGGAAGCTGGTTCAATAGAGAAGCAACTAAATTTAGTTAACAATTAAATAATTATTTCTTAGTTAATCTATTTATATCATTGCCAGGATTCAAATTTAGTAGTGAAAGGAAGCAAAAAAAAGTTGTCACATTTTGCAAGATTACAAACAAGTTTGGGTTGGAATATTGGAAATGGAAATATTTCTTTGAAGAAAATATACTTCATTGAATAATACAAATAATAAGTATTTCGATTGTTCTTTGCCTTTTTTATTTTATAAAAGGTATAAAAATGCAGAAAATATAATAATGGACAGTTTATAATTTTAAAAGTTTGAACATGAGTCAAAGTGGAGAATGTATAAGATGAAGTTACCTTATAGCTGGATTGGGGCAGCTCTATGCTCATTTTTGGAGATGCTTGGAATTCTGGCACTGGCCCTTAGCCAAGATGAGGGTGAGATGTGCTAACTAGTGATTGAGAATATGCAGTTTAAATTTCAAAATTATCCAAGAAACACCAGGGACTAGCCTTTCTGTATTATTTTAGATATATGAAATGATGACTAACATCTGGTTTTACCAATTTTAAAGCCTGGCTTGGCTATCTGACCAGTGAGGAGTAAAAGATCCCATTGGACATTTTTTTCTCAGGCTCTCCTGAAGCTAAGATTCCTAAGGCATATCTTGGCATTTCATAATCTGGTGATGAATCACATCTTGCGTGACTAAGAAAGGCCCCCATGGGGCTACATGTGAAAATCTCTCAGATTCCAGTGCAGCTTCACTCTTTTTCTCCTTCTCAAATCCATCCTTTGCCTTTCTTAAGAGCTTTACATGGCTCAGTACACACTGAGAAATCTGAGTCCTTTCAGTTATCCCATCCAATGTAATCAACACACATTAGTACAATTATCTCTATGAAAAATTTTTGTACTGTATACAATTACATCTATCAATACTTTATCGTTTCTGATTTTATTAATATTAGTAATAGCTCATGTTCATTGTATGCTTATTATGTGTCAGACACAGTTCTAGATACTTTAAAAGATATTAATTCATTTAATCTTCAAGACAATATTGCATGCAGGTAGAAATTTTTTTTATCATTCTCAATTATCACATGAGGAAACTGAAGTGCCGAAGTCCTTGGGAAGTTAGTTCTTCCTAGGTCACTCTTATTAGTTAAGATATGAACCAATGCAGTTAGGTCCTAAAGTCTATATACTTCCCCACTGTTTTTGTTGCCTAATATGATATTCTGGTATCAGAATTAGAAAGTTTTCTTAACCCAGCATTATAAAAAATAATTGTATATATATTTTCTTTTATCCTATTCATTTTCTCTATCTTAAATGATGTGCAATTTTTAAAAATATTTTGTATTTTATACACCACTTTATTTTGATTTCATCTTTTCCTTTACACAGAAAACCTTTTTCTGTCCCATAATCTCCTTTAATTTAATTCCACTTGCTAATTAGGACTCTTTTCTCCCCTTAGCAGTCTGAGCTCAATGTCCCTATTATATGTTCTAGTGACAAACTCTGTTCTCATACTTTAAAATGCATACTGATAGATTTTAATCTTTTTTCCTAATATGGATAGATTTTCCTAATGTATATTTTAACTCCAAAATGTAAGCTCCTGAGATCAGGATTATGCCTTACTTTTTACATCTGCAGGCCCCCCAAAATTTCTGAGACAAGATTTATATTTTTGTGAAAACAGTTCTATCCTTTTGACAAGTTTTGCTGTTTACATTTATTATTTGGTCATTTACTTTCCTAGATTTATGCTCAATCAAATAATAGCACTGGATTACATCTGCTTTTCTTTATGAGGATACCAACCTCTGAACCATCAACATTCACTTCACTTTTTTCAGTGAAACAAATGTGGTATGTGATAATATATAAAAATAATTATCCTAAAAGGTTAAACAAGACATAAATTGATATTTAGTATATGTTAAAATTGAAAGTTTTTAGGAGGAAAAAAACAGATTCCACAGGCCCACCTTTGGGAAAATGCCGAGCTTCCTTTTCTGTTCTGAACTCTCAGAAGCATTTTTTTGTTCATTCCAAGAATAAAAACTTCGAATTTCTTAAAAAATATTGTCAATAATTTCCTCCTTGAGAAAGGTCAGATGAGAATCTTAATGAATATAATTAGTGTCATTTATTAAGTATGCTTTGCTTTAGAATGCTAGTTCTTAATAAGTTAGCGATAACCTTAGATGGCATTCAATCAGGAAGATAAAGCAATTCTGATGTGGTTTAAGAATCAATAAACCAGTGAGATTTTAGACCCTGAGGTCTTATGTAATGTTCTCACAGTAGATGGGCCATTCAGCATGGAGCAGTCCCAGTTTGAGTTAGGACTGCAATTCTTACTTTACTGTATTCATTCTATCTGGATAGGACCCAATCCTATTCTGTTCACTTTGACTCTAATGGAAGCCACAAAGTGGCCAAGGAAGCATGGCCAAATCATGTCCAAGAGGAGCCATTAGCATAACACTTATCTCTATTTGGGCCAATAAGAAAAAATACTTAGATCATAAGAGTTTTCTATCCTACTTCAGGTGAGAGAATGGTGCCACCTCTGTCTTACCCTTTGTACCCATAGTAGGCCCATTTGTGTTTTAATTTTTGTTTATTTATTTTTAAATCTTGATGGTTCCTTAGTAAGAATTTAACTATTATAGGGGCCATCCTTAGAATTTGATAACTTCGTTTTTAGTATTTCTTACTTTTTAAAATTCCTCTTACTCCCTTTCCCTCAGTGTTTATCCCTACTTCGATAAGGTTTTTCTGGACATACACATCTGGATTTGTTTAAGTTGTGTTAGGATGCCTGACCTCACTTATGGGAAGATGACCATCATACCATTAAATATTCCTGCTCATGAGGTCTAGCAGTGTTGGAGCTTCTTCCCTCAGTAAATACAGGATTCCACTGCATAGCTTAACTTTCACCTACAAAATAATCCATTTTAGAGCTGGGCTTTTTTATCCTATGATCCCAAGTGCTTTTGTTCTTAAATCCCATCTCCTAAAACATTTCTACAGTTTGGGACTCTGCTGGCTTTATTTTAAACTCACATCTACCTATCTGTCAGTGTAAATCTCTTTCAAGAGCACTTACTTTCCTTGCCAGAGGTCCAAGTTTTTGACTCTCAATCTTCCTCTGCAACTCATCCATCCAGATTGTCCCTTGCCACCGTTACTGAATCAATGTGAGATCCTCAGGAGCAGCATGACAAAATCCTCTTTGTATGCTACTTCTGATTATCCTTCCTCTTTCTGTGCTCATCTGGCCTCGTACAGCAGTAACACATTTTTTCTGGAGTAACTTGAGATATTCTTTGGACTCACTTATAGATAGATGAGTTATAAGGCACACCAGTGGAAGAAGGCTCTTTCTCTGGCCTGGCCATCAAGTGTCCCTCAAAGGATATCTAAAAATGTGAGTCTAGGACAATTCTCATTACCAAGAAAAGGGTAGAGTTTCAGGTCAGCTGAGACTTGAATTTAATTGCTCAAATATATTTCTCTGTGACTTTGCCAGCCTCTGGACTAATACACAAGAAGAGAGCTTTATTCTTTCATTACATTTCTGAGCAAGATGTGAATAAGAAGGAAGCTTCACTAAAATCCCCATAGTAATTCAGAAGTTAATAATTTGTAAATAGATTCTGGAGCCACCAATTCTGAGTCCCCCAACCCATGTTGTTATCTGTGGGGACCTTTATGAAGTACATCTAGGACCTTAGGGGGTCACTGTAGGAGAAGGAAGATTCATTCTGATGAAATTTCATGCCCTGAAGTCTTTGCCACAATTCCAAGGAGAGAGTTTTAGAAAACTTGCTCTCCAATCTAGAGATTAGAATGGAATTAACTCAGTTTCCTTGTGATAAGAATGCATGAGTTTACTAATGCTTGCTTTCTCTCTTGACCTTCGTCCCTCCCCTCACACACACAAAAAAGCAGACATTTGTAAAGACTCACTACATTCTGCTAAGCACTCTTGACTGATATCATTAATACTTCTGTTTTAAAGATGAGGAAACTGATGCTCATGGAGAGAATGTCTCCATTGTATCAAATTCTAATTTAGAATATAAAATGATCATCATCAAGAAGTTAAAAGTAGATTTTATAATGGAATTTTCTTTTCACATTAGAGCACTTCAAAGTACTACATTAGATGTGAGGGAAAAAATAATTACCATTATAAAAGAATTCAGGATCATGAGATAAATTTCACTTTGTGCTTGTCCTTTTTTAGCTCCTGTCCTAGCAAATATATCTGGATTCCAATGAATAGACTTGAAAGAAATTTATAAACTTTTACTTGATTAGTAAACTTTCCAGGGAAAGGATTAGAGCATATTTTTTTCTTCAGTAATGATAAAAAATTAGGCAAAGAGGAGGTAAGACATCCCAATTTATTGTCTTCTCATGACTCCGAAATTTAATCAGTATTAAATTTGAAAATTAGCATGTTTCCTGTTCCCAGTCCATGACCATGAGTGGCACCATTTGCCAAAATTTAGGGAGATTCAGTTCATGAATATCATTACCTCTGTTAAATATGACTGTGCAGTGCCCAGAAGAAAATGACATTGAATGAGCTGAAAAGATTATGATTCTACTCTACTTACCAAAGTGTTTCAGTGTGACAAATCCGATGATTGTATAAGCAGCATTAATAACTGCCTGCCCTCCCCACCTCAGTTCAATTTCCTACACTGTCTGCTGAGTTTACAGGTTCCACAACAGACTCTGCTTTAGGTTAAACCGCCCATGATTCTACTTGTACTTCAGTCAGACAATAAGCTGAGGCAATCAAGGAATCATTATCTTGGGTAGCCTTGTGTCCAATGTCTGAAATGTTTTTCCTTTATTTTATCTAATTTTATTATTATTTCAGGCAGGAGGAGAAATCTAGTTCCTCTTACTCTATCATGACTAAAAGTAGAGGTTTTATTTCTTTTTCATCTTAGAAAAAGAAAAAACAATGAGAAAATTAAAATTTACATTAAATTTTATATTCATATTAAACCTGGCAGTTTCATTTGGTCTTTGTGTTACAAGTCACTTAGGAGTTATCTTGAGATAAAAGTCTAAGTTTCTTAATGCAGTAGTAGCATCGTTTTCTTTTCAGAGTATGGAAATTAGCATAACATATCTAATTAAACATATTCAGAGTTTCTAATATCTAGTTTTAACCACAATGAATGGTCAAGTGTTCTAAAGAATCCAGCAGGACAAACTGTATGTTGAAAATAATTAAGAACAAGAGAATAATAAGAAAATTATTTAATTGTCAAGTCTAAGTACAAACTCTTCATCAAATAAATTATGAGGCAAAATCCTTGGCAACCTAATCGAACATGAGAAGTTGCAAAAAAAAAATTATTGAGTGTTCTGAAATACAAAATTGTATTCATTATTATGTAAAATAAATTGCATTGTAAATGGAAATGAAATATTAGCTAATAACATAGTGAAAATGTCATAATTAACAATACATTTAAATATGACAAAAAAACAAGTAAAACAGATTAAGAGCCCAGAAGCAGACCCATACATAGAGGGTCTGCCCAGAAGCAGACCCATACATTGACCCCTACATACAATGATTGTGACATGGGTTACATTGCAGTGTTGTTGGGAAAGGAATGTCTTTTTAATAAGTTGTACTGGGTTAATTAGATGTCTACCTGGAAGATGTTTAAAATCTTCAGAGAGATAAAGGGAAAAATAATATCCATAAAAATAAGATAAACAAGAAAATGTGAAAAAAAATCTCAAATAAAGCCCATATGTATTTGTTTACTTATTTATTCCATACTTATGTAAAAAAATAAATATGAAAAAAGAAAACACTAAAATTATATAAAAGATAGACTTAAAAATTCCAATATAAGTCCAAGAATAGTTCCAAGAATGGAAAAGCAGAGTTTTCAGGGTTAAGCTAAAGATTTCCAGAAAGAAAGAAAATTGTGAGTTTTGCAAGAACACACCAAGTAATAAGAAATTGATGTGTGTGAGTGAACTCTCAGAGTCTACTTTGAATGTTTACATGACAAGGGAATTAATTTTTTAAAGAGTAGGCACAATGTGTAAGAAATCCTCAGAAGGAAAGAGAAACCTGAAAAAACATTAATACCTGAGCAAAAATCAGAGCTTAAAAATCCTATGACATAAAGGCAAGCTGGGGCAAAGCAATTTCAGAAGCTAGGGAATTAAAATCCGACTTTTGTCTTTTAATCTATATGCACACATCTGCTAAATGTTGAGCAAATGCTATAGCGGTACCATGGGAAACTGTCAATATTGATATTGCTTATAGATAAAAGGAACTCACAATGTAAAAACAGACTAAGCAAACCAACTTAACTACATCAAAGAATTCCAATTAAATCATTTTTGAGAACTCTGCCACATGACTAACTCTTTACCATGCCTTTGAATAAATGTATTATTAAATCTGTGTCATTCATTTAATTATATATTATTTGATTAAAAAAAGATATGTTTATATTTAGTTTCTTGATCACATTATTTCAGATCACAACTTATAAAATGATATCATCTTGCTGAGAGAGTTCAAACAGTACAGTGTGTTTAAACAGAGTTTTCTTTCTATCATTTAGTCTGATATTTCAGAAGGAAATTGTCTACAAATAATATTTTTCTTCATGTAAATTGTCATTATCATATCTTTATTGCTGTTATGTTTTCACTATATTTACAGACTGCCAATTGGGTAAAACAACATTTTACTGTCTTAGAAAAACAGCCACTTCAAGTATAGGCAGCTCTCACTTTGAATGGTAGTGTGGGACAGTGAAAACAATTATGCCAGTTGAAAATACGATAAGCAAATTTAGATAATAAAAAAACTTACAATAATTCCATTAACTTCAAAATTAACTTTGTCCAAACATTAAGAACTCTTTTACCATAAGCTATAAGTATATAGAAAAATAAAACTAGTAAAATTACTTTTTTTAATATACTGTAATTAAAAACATTAGAAATGGATAAATAAGAATTTTATCAAATCATTCTAATGGTTAAACTTTTTCTTTTGAATAATCAGGAATGATAAAGGCAACAAAGACTAAAAAAAATGAAAAAAAAATTAAAAGTCCAAGGATTGGATTGTCTGCAAAGGGAAGAGAACTTGTGTTTGGTCTTGGGTTAACTTGAAAATTCTTTCATTCTCAGTTTCAACTTCCCAATGTTAAATGTGCTCCATGTTGCCTGTTAAACATTTTTAACATGAAGATCCATCCTCTGAAATATTATAGAATTATTTTTTAAAACTTTCACTCATTTGTGTCTAGAATGTTTACACTTGAATTATGAGATTTTTTTAAATCATGGCACTGCAATTATTAATCGATAGTATTCCCCAATTAGAGTAACTCACATGCAAATATAGTTAAGTTGAAGACTATTGTCCCAGTTATCAAAGGCACTAATAAATTGTGAAAGAATTAAATAAAAACTCAAAGCATGATATTGCACTTAGAGAACAGCTAGATTGTTTATGTTTGAGAGTAGTTAAAGGTAACAATAATGAACCACAAGATGGCCCATTTCTTTATGTTGAATTATAAAAAAAGTATTCACTTTTCTCTTCTAAATTTGGAGTTTCCATGACTTAACCAATATTAATAGTCATGCTGCTAAATTCAGAATCATTGCAATTCTCTATCTCATCTGAAAAGAAAGAAAATTTGTATTTATAATATCAGTATCATACAGATATTTTACTTATGGATGATTTAATTGTGTTCCTCACCTATTCATGTATATGTTTAGATTGGTGTGCATGTCAAATCTGGTTACTATTCACCTCTGACTTAAGAAACTTTATATTTATTCTGACAATGATACAAATGATTACGTCAACTGGGGCATACACAGCTATTAACTTTATGACTCCTAATTTCAAAGTCAGCAAGTTTTTAGTTTGTTTTTCAATTTTCAGATAGATTTACAATTTATCCGAGTAAGATTAGGGATTACTATGTTTAGACAATAAAAATATAATCAATATTGTTTATTAATGGATTGCAGAAAAAATTAAATTATAAAAATATATAAATGCCCTTTGCAAACTTAGTACACAAATATTATTATCATAAGTATTTCTATATAATTAAAACTGTTAAAATACTTTTTCTTAATGAGATTTTATTTCTATATTTTAAAATATAACAAGAATGCACAATATTTTTCATAATTTTAAACTACCTGGTTTATGACATGACATAAAATTTAATATGTTTTGATGTAATTTGCATTCAAATGAAAAGTTTTCAAAAACATTTACCTATTAGTTTATTAATATTAAAATTTGTTCATTGGTTTCAATAGAAATTTAAAATAGAATATTCTCTTTAGAAAGACTCATAGTTCACTAGCTTTAACCTTGACACAAATGGAATCTCATAAGAATGATAACCTTTTCTTCTTATATCCTGTTTTATTAATAGTGAAATTCTCTCTTTCAAATTAGAATTTCAATTTCACAAGTTCTAGCTGAGCTTGTATTTTCATCATCAGCTAAAATTTTAGTATCAAATTATTACCAAGAAATCATTTAATTAAAATCTACTTTCAAATTGTGTAATTTAAAAAAGATAATTTACTGTTTTTTCTTTACTCAGAATGGATTTATTTCACGTATACTAGATATCCTTTGGTGATGACATATTAAAGAAAGTTGTGAAGGGATTCTTTTTTTATGTGTCCAGAATTTGTTTTCAGTGAATATCACAGAACTATGGTTATTTGGCTCACTACAAAATCACAATATCTGACTTCTTTGCAGCAAGCATTACATCTCTGAAATCTTTTATTTTCCTCCTGATATTTTGACGATTCCTTTCTTGAATTCTCTTAGCAGCTCTTTCAAATTTAACTATTGCATTTTTTCACAACCTTGTTTCTAAATCAAATATTTCCAACACAACTATAAACTCATTTAATTTTCACAATAAACTTGTAAGATGATTCTCTTTTTAATCTTGTTTTAGAGATGAACAAAACTGAGGCACAGTGAGGCTAAATTAACTGCCCAAAGTCACATACCTAATAAGAGCAGATCTGGAATTTGAAGCCAGTTTGCTTGGCTCTAGAATCTGTGATTTTCCCCATGACGTTATAATACTAGACTTCATAAGCAAATCAGTCCCTATGATATATATAACAAGAATCTTCCCAATCATTATGTGTTAAATCATTAATTTTAATGGGTGAATTGTCAAGGAAAAAAAATTCTGTAGGGAGAGAAAAAATAAGAGACTAGAAAATGTAACAACCCATCTAGCTTACATCAAAACAAACTGCAATTGAGTTCACTGGGTAAAATAGCATGCCAATATTAAGAATAAGTTACTGAAAGTAAAAAAACAATTGCTAATTGGTTAATATTTCCTGAGAGATTGTTTTTATAGAAAACATTGTAATATTAATGAAGATGATTCAATGTTGGTTTTACATTTTTTAAATTTTAACATTTCAATTTGCCGTTATCAGTACACTTGTAGAGAACTACTAGATGCATCCTTTACAAATATGAATTAATTCAATTCTAATAGGTTATTTTTTAAATTCTTATTTTATTGATGAAAAACTGAGGTAAAATAACTTGCTTGATTATCACAGCTAGTAAATTCTGGAGGCAGAATTCAGTCTCAGCAGCCTGTATTAGTATCTGTACTTTATGTGCCATGCTATTTAAATAAGAATCTTGTGTATAATAATGAGTAGATTATCATAAGAAAATAAAAATATTTAGTTCCTGAGAAACATTGAGGATTCTAACTGTGTTTCCTAAATAACATCATGCTTCTTTACTGAACAGTTTTGTGGTTTTTTTTGCTAGCTGGTTTATACTCTAGCATTAGAGGTCTCACCTTGCTCATTTTTTCTTATGTTGTATGAATGTAGAAAGTGATTTGGATGCAAGGAGTTTTTTTAGAGACATAAATATAATAATGTCAGTAACTAGTTTTCTCACAATTCTCCTTAGTCTGCTAGTGAATATTTTAAAATGTAAGAAATAGAGTGTTTTGGGTAAAGGTTTTAGATACAGGCTGGAATATTTGATTTGCCAGTGTCTACCACAGTAAAGCAAAATAAAATGAATAAACAAACAAAATCTCTTTCGTAGGATGTAAAAACAGCCAAGAAAGACTGTTCCCTTTGTTTAAGATCAATGCCATGTGAAGTCTGTATAACTTTGTTGTAAGCATTAAGACAGATGGGAGAGAACGCATTTAAATTTCAAAAAAAACATTTGCCTTGCAAGGAATTTTCTCAGGATAATTTGTTTCATATCTAAATTATAAAAGGCTCAAGAATAAGCATTGCAATTGCCATTTATATCACAAAGAAAAATGCAGTTTTGAGCAGTTTACATTAGTTCCATTTCTTCATTTTTTTGAATCATCCTCTTCTTTGAACTATTATTCAAATATGGTGTTGCTTTTTGTACTTTGTGGGGTATTTTTCGCATTGGCTAATGATGAAAAGTTGCCATTGTCTTTCATCCTTATCATCATATTCACTGTTCTTAGTTGGATGTTTTTTGGATGACACTTTGTCCTGCAGAGAGCTGCGGGACTCCATTAGATCCAGTCAGGCATCTGAGCCTAATTAACAAAGTTCTAACTACTCTGCTTATCATAGATTTGGTAAATTAAGGTGTTTACTTCTAAGTCATTCAGGATTGAATATTTTTAAATGGAATATTACTAATGATCACAAAGCATATTTCATATTTGTATTATGTATGTAATGAAGAGAAATAGAATGTGACTGATTTTGTAAGAACCAGAGAATTAATGCAGACTGCCCATGATTCTGCAGAGATAGCCTGCCGTTTATAAAGTTACCATTGGAATAGTGTAAACTATTAAACTTTGAACTCCTAACAGTTGAATTGTACAAGAAAGAAAAAGTCCTGAACGATGGTGATTAGCCAGAGAAGAGCAATCAGCATTCTTGAGACCATCTGGTTTCGAACAGCAGCTTCTATGTGGTCACATCAAGTATCATCACCACAGTAGGAATAAAAACTCTGGTTAATGTAAGCAGAAAAGAAATTTACTGAAAGACTATCTGGTCTCTCTCACAATCAGGTGAAGGCTGCAGTACCCAGCTTGAGAAAAGGGCAAAAAGTAAAAAAGGTTAAGCACACAGGCCCAAAGCCTCTTTCACTTAACAATGATGCTCACAACACCACCAACACAGGAGTCTTCATAATAAATCTTCCTCTGGACTCATTCCTACCATTGCTATTGTCAGCGTAAGAAACACCCAAAATTGTAGAGAATTTTAATGAGTTTATTTGAGCCATACTGATGACAATTGCTGGAAAGCAAAATCTCAATGGATTGAGGAAATGCTCTGGAGAATGGCAGTTTTTGCAGTTTATTTTCTACATTAGAATCAGAGGAGGACATGTAGAGAGTGTGACATGAAATTCATTGGTGGGTAGATTAGGGGGGTGGGAGAAAGCAAAGTGGGGAAATCTCTTGTATTGGATAAAAGGTAAAATGGAGAAACGCATACTTCTTTTACATTGATTGGCACAGGACGGTTAATGATTAACATTTAAAACACATAGAGAGGGTATTTGGGGAATGAGATACCAAGGAGGGACTCTGTGGTCTTCTGCTCTGCTGTGGTGGGTTGTGCCCTGAGGGGTCCAGAAAAAGGGGACTATCCTGATTTTCCAATGGTATGTTATTTTAGATGTAAAAAGACAATAGACAAGCTCACTTAAGATAAAGATTGACCTTTGTCAAAGAAGCTACAGGCCTAGGTTGTGACTACCTGCTATGACCCACTTTAAAAAATTTTTATGGTCAGACCATCCTGTGTGGTTAATTTTGGTCTCTGAGTTTGTAGGGCCCGCCTTGCTATACTCCCTCGAGTTTGTCAGATGTAGTATATGGTGCCTTTTTCGTCCACACTATGAATAATTTCTTACCTATCCTACCATTTTTGTCTTATTTTCTCAAGAATCAAAATCCAGGCAGGATTAAGTCACAGCCTGAACTCTAGTTATCAAGGGACAGGAAGAGAGAAGGGCTGGAGCTGCAGTCTCATGGACCATGCCTCCCCAAAAGATACTCATGGCGAGGAATTTACCAAAGACAAGAAGAGTCAAAAGACAATGGCCCACTTCAATCGTTATTACCATATTCATAGTACATGTTGCAAAGAATGATCAGTTAACAAACAAGTCGGGTTCTAATTCAAACTCAGTATTTACCAATCTCATGATCTTGGCTAAGGAAGTTACTTCTCTGGGCCTTTGTTTTCCATGAGGATAATAAATATTGAGTCAATTGTAACCAGCATGCCATCAGATGACTGGTTGAGCCACATAAAAAAGTTTTGCTGTTGACATATTGAAAACTCATTAGCAGTAATATCCCAATCATCCTTGTTGAGCTCAGAAGCCACTTCCATCTCGGTGGAAGGATCACTTTGTATATGTGGTAGCTGGGGGAAGAGACTGACTGGCTTTGACAAGAGAAGGACATTTTGTCAACCAGATTATTGGATAAACTTGGGCCAAAACGGTTCAGCACTAAAAATGGAATAATTTCTGAGCCTGTCTCACAAGGCTCTGTAATTCACCTGGATATATTGCCTCAGGACCCTCTGGAGATGGCATCAAGGGAGGTTTATGATATAGTCCTTGCTATCAACTGAACTGTGTTCCTCCCAAATTTATGATAAAATCCTAAGCGTTAGTACCTGAGAATATGACTGTACTTGGAGACAGGGCCGTGAAAAAGGTGATTAAGGTAAAAGGAGACCTTAATCCAATCTGACTGATGTCTTTATAAGAAGAGGAATTTTTAAGGCATAAAGAGACAACAGGGGAGTGTGAGGACCAAGGGACAATCATGTGAAGAACAAGCAAAGAGCAGCCAACTGCGAGGCAAGGAATGAGGCCTCAGGAGAAATCAAGCCTGCCGATCCCTCTTTCTTGGGCTTTAACCTCCAGAACTGTAAGAAATAAATTTCTATTGTTGAAACAACCTTGTGTAGTATTTTGAATGACATCCCTGTATTAGCTTTGTACTACTGCAATAACAAATTAAACTTAGTGGCTTAAAAGAACACAAACTTATTTTCTTATAGTTCTATAGGTTGGATGTCCAAAATAGATCTTATTGTGCTAAAATCAAGTGTTGGTAGGGCTGCATTACTTTCTGGATGCTCTAGGGGGAAATCTGTCCTAGCTTTTTCTAACTTCTAGCAGGCACCCACAGCCTTTAGTCTGTGGCCTTCTTTCTTCATTGCCAAGCCAGCAACCTTGTATCTCCCCCAGCATTCTTCCATCAGCCCATCACTTTTCTGAGTCCCTGCTACCTTCCTCTCCTACTTTTAAGGATCCTGGTTATTACATTGATCCCACTCAGATAATACAAAATAACCTCCCTATTTTAATGTCAGGTAATTAGCAACCTTAATTACATGTACAACTTTAATTCCCCTTTGCTCTATGAAAGGACAGTGTTCTGGGAATTAGGATATGAATATCTTTCTGGGGAAAAGCATTATTCTTGCCATAAGTCCTATCTCTAGGTTGCTAGGTTGTTCCTCAAGGGGCCCATCACTCAAAATGTAGTGGATTTTTAAAAAATATCAGAATTCTGGAACTGTGTAAGATATTAAAATCCCCATAATAATGAGACTTAGGTTTCTGTCTACCAGACCCAGAAATTTTCTGCTAATAAATCGAGTGGCTCCTTAAGAGGCCACCTAACATTTCTAGACAATAAATATTTATTTCATTCTTAGACAATTAATGTGAAGAATTAACTCTCTGTCCTTTCACAAATCTCCTGCAGGGCTATCCATTTACCAGACCTAATTGAAAGCCAGAGCTCAAGAGAGCCATTTATTTTAGTCCAAAAAAGTTAACCTATTGGGGAAAATAGAAGGTAGAAAGAGATGGAGAGTGGAGAGTAGATCTGGCATAGCAAATGAAAAAATGTCAAGCCCACCATCTGTCACCATCAAATCCATTATCAAGTCCTATTCAATTTCCTTTTTAATATCTCTATCCACTTCTTCCCATTACCACTGACACCACTCAAGTCCAAACTGCCATCAACCTTTCCCTACACAAGTACATTAACTTCCTAACTAGTCTACTTACCCTCGATCTAACTTCCCACCTCCTATTTATTCTCCACATTGCATTGCAAATACTCAACTTTAAAAATCCAAATGGGTCTCCTTCATCCTACTTCAAAATCATTAATGTCTTTCCACTATTTATAAGATAAAATCTTCTCAATCGTTTGGCCTCCTAGCTAACTCTCAGCCTTATCTGGAACCTTACTTGCCACCTTTTGCTTTTTTTACCCTAGCTGCATTGGCCTTTCTTTGGTCTTTGATGCTTTTTCATGTTCTTGCCTTCTTCAGGCATTTGGATGTACTATTTCCTCCACCCAGAATGTTCTCTTTCTTTTCAGCAATTCAACTTCCACTTCTCTGGATGGTAAGTATCCTTTTCTGAGTTCCTGGACTAAGTGTACAGTATGTCTTAAAACCACTATCCTGGTTTTACTATCTTTTCTGTGCTCTTGAGGAGATGCCAGGAACATTTGTCAGAATCATCTTCCCTTTGTGGTTTCTGTTCAGAGTTCATCAATAGCGGTGCTCTCAAGAAATTTGGAAGGCAAAAGAGAAAGAGCCCTTTATTCTCTGAAAGCCATTGCAGGCAGATCAAACAGCAAAAGCCAGATCTGAAATTTGGAAGCACTCCTGGAAATCATCAGCAGTAGTTTCTGAAGACATTATGAGAGAAAATAAAGAAGTATAGATAAGTAATTGTGTATGTTCATGAAAGCTAAGTGTCCATGTGGCATAGTGGAAAGAACATTATAGAATATAGATTTTAGTTCATGCTGTGTCACTCTGTCACTGTCCAGGTGACTCTAGATAAGTTTTTTGAAGAGTCTTTAAGTTCTCTCATCTTAAAATGAAGAAGTTTTGCTATAAGAATGATATGGAGCATGTGAAATTGCCATAAAATAAATGGTATCCACTTTGCTACAATTCCCTTGGCTATAGTTTAAGTCCTGTTCTCTTCCTGAGCCTCTAGGCTGACATCCCATAATGATTCCAGAAGACTTCTGAGTAGGAATTCGCTTAATGAATTTTGTTCAAGCTTAACACTTTTATCAGTTTTAAGCTTATTTAAACTACATGGTTCCGTTTCTTTCACTCTGAAACCACACTTCCCTAAGCTCAGTAAAATGTGCGGTCATGTTTTCAAAGTATCACTTAAAATAAGCTCACATTTACTTTTTTCTTAACTGGCATTTTTTGTGTCTTTTAAGTAAGACATGGATCACAAGGAAAGGGTGAATTGTTAGTGTTGCTTCAGGCAGACAGCTGAGCTTGCAAGAAAACTAGTGACTCATCTTTTGTGTGTACTCTACCCTCTCCACTTCCCTAACTGTCCAAGGAGTGTGACTTTTAGGGCCTAGTGTACACTTTCCTGTCTTTTAGTATGCTTTGTAATTTCATGTTGAAAGTGAGAAATGATATATCAGGTAATAGGAACTGAGGTAATTAGGCCTCAGGGTGAGATTTCATGATAACCTGGCTAGGAGTTCGACTGTGTTTAACGTTTGCTGTAGCTGTGGCTGTCAGAAGTGAAAATTTCCTCTAGTGTCCTTATTTTCGTCTCCTCTGTTGTCATGTGAATTTCTCTACTAACTTCCTTTAAAAAACAACTTTGCAACCCTGTCAGCTCTAATCTACTGTTATCATACTGGAGCCCTCTTAATGGGGTGGTAAGCTATGAGGAAGGGGAAATGTTCTATAATTTTGGGATTAAATTTCAGTCCTTTAGTGGGCCCAAGTCCCCGGGCTATGACTTTCACAGTTCCTCTTTTCTTCACCGCCCCCATTAGGGAGGACAAGACTGAAGCTGGAAGTGGGTAACTACCCTTCAGCTGCCTCAGTGCGATGAGTCTTTTTACCGGGGAGGAAGACATTTTTATGGAGAATGCTCTGGTTGTATTTAAGTCATGACTTCTTCTCCCCTCTATCAGAGGCACGTGATGATTTTTTTTTTTTTTTTTTTTGGCTCTTCACTGTAAGGACCTGGTGTGATTTCTGAAGATAAAGTCTACAAAAGTTTGGGATCCCCCTAAGACTGCAGCCCCCCAGGAGTCTCCCACTCTTCACATTAATCCTCACTCAGCCTTGAGCAATTCAGCAAAAATGATTATTTAAGTGTTCTCACCAGTTTATGCTCTGTCAGCAGCTTCTGCTTCAGGTAAACTGACCTTACCTGTGAGTCTCTGTAGTCACTTCTCAAAGATTTGGGTGGTAGTTTGCTCTGACACCCCAATTCTCTAATGGCTCCAAGAAAAATTGTTGCTTTTCAGTTTGTTCGGCTAATTTTTCTTGTTATATGGAAGTGAATGATGACTTCCAAGCTCTTCAGATGTTGGGGCTGGAAGTAGAAGTCTTCCATGTACTGTCTTTTAGAAACCAAAATTCTGGTAAAGTGCACTGATTCTCAAAGGAAAATAAATACTCATATCGGTCCCTCCACTTCTCTTGAGTGTTAATGTATTGTTTTATTATAATTTTCTGTCAAGACAGAAACATAAATTTAAACCTAAATTCTGTAGGTCTATAATTTCTAACCAACTTTCAAAATATGATGTATTTGAAAATTTAAAAAATCCTACAGAAATACTAAAAGTTTAATAAAAAAACATCAATATAAAATTGTACGGGTGAACCAAAACATTTTCTTTTTTTTTTTTAGGTGAGGCAACCTTTGGTTGACTTTGCAGATTACAAGGACCTCGTCAGCTTACAATCCCTTATTTTTTTATTTTTTGAAGCCTACAGCACCTGGTCTTCCTAGGTGGTTTCCCATCCAAGTGCTAACCAGGCCTGAACCTGCTTAGTTTCTGAGATCAGACAGAATCCGGCTTGTTCAGGGTGACATGGCCATAGACTGAACCAAAACATTTTTGATAGGCTTAATAGAAGGAAGATATTGCTTAGTTCTGATACTATATTTAGTTTGTTTTTGTATTTTAACTTTAATAATACTTTTATAGGAAACTTCTATTTATATAAGATTATATAAAATGTTACTGATAACATCAAGGTTTTTCTATTTATAATCATCAAATAAAAGCTAGAATATCGATATCAATTTTAATGACTTATATTTTGATAGTTATATAAATGTCTTCTATTCACATAGATGTGTTCATCATAGCATTAATAAAATTCGTATTTAAATCACTAGTTATTGCTTTGTTCAGAATATTAAAAAACATTATCCGTAAATTTATCACATAAATATTTGGTATCATTAGCTTATAATTAATGACCTGTTGCAATTTTAAACATACAAAAGTATCTCTTAATGAGGGTAAATATATCTTCCTTTGAGTTCAGCATGCATGCTTTCACCACAGTAAGCCCTATGAGACTCAAGTCAGTTCTTCAAACTCATTTTTCTATTTGAGTTACGAAACATATTTGCACACTGGGCATGATGTCATAAATAGCCTTCATTCTAGACACATATGTCCGTAGGCAACAAAAATAAAGTCATTGGACTCCCATGGCAGTAACTGATAGTAAAACTACTATTCAGATGATCTGGAATGTGCCCATGTTTGTGGTTTGTTTTTCAATATAACATTTCTGATGGAGACCCCTGATAATATATACACTAATCTTAAATTGAAAACAATGTATATTTTGTCAAGTTTTGAAATCTGACTTAACTGGGTTTGCATACCAGCGCCAATGCCTCATAGCTCCATGATCTTGACACATTCACTTAATATCTCTAAACCTCATTTTCTTAATCAGGAAAATGACCTGGCAAAGTTACTGTGAAATCAAATGAAACAATGACTATAAAGTCTCAACTCCTGAGACATTTCCTCTGTTCTTTCAATTACTCATTAGATTAACTTGAATATACTTTCTATTCTTAGTAAAGCATCCTACATGTAGTAAGACCTAACAGATAATCATGTGATATAATACATTATATGTTATTTATAAACACACACAAAGAGATAGGGGGCTTTTTTTTTTTAATGAACAACTAGATTTTTGAAGAATGTGGAAGTAATCATATAGAGAAGTGGTTAGCATTGTGGAAGTAAAGATATATACATAATAATATTACAGAGACATTCTAGAAATATAATCTACTCTGACAGAAATAAACCTCATTAGGATAGAGTTTTAGAAAGTTGGTGTCTTAGCTTGTTATTCCCAGTGTGATTTTCCTAATCATGTTGTGTTGACAAAAGTATTCACATTTAAAGATGTTTAAACTCCAGATTTTTTAAAGACCCCCAAAAGACCATATTTTGCAAGATATATATATATATATATGTATATAATGTATACATAAACAATTATAAAGGAAATAGAGCGAGTCCTGATGTTAGTCTAAGTTTCTCTTCACTAAGAATTTGGTGATAAACAGTGTGGTTAAGAAATGGTCTAATAACTTTCATGCAGGTCCAGCCCACATCCACCTTAGTAATCTTCTTGTCTAAAGCTACTTGGCTATAACTCTCACTGCTGCTTCAGTGCCTCTGTTACTATGACCATTACTGTTAATCTTTAAGAATGTCTGGGTGATACTGTTACTTTCTGACTCTCAAACACAGTACCCTGTTCCTGTATTCTTTCTACCAGGCATATTGTTTTCTGAAATAATAGTGTTCTCTGGTGCTTGAGCACATAGCAAAATTATTTTGGCCATTTATGATAGGAAATCTCATTCCTCCCTGTTTAGAGTACTAAGAAGTGCCTGTGGAATATAAACCAAACACCTTCCCCCAGAAGAATTAGATCTAAAATTCAGCTCATTAATATAAAGTATGTAAAATGCTTTTTATGTGCATTATACTGGAATTTGTTGAATGTGATCAAATAAATGAGATGAGAGGTGTAAACTCTGACAAGGTGGTAGGTGAAGGACATTTCTTTCCTCTGACTCCATGCCTGAGACTCCTTTCCTCCACTCTACTTCTGGGGAAATAAACAACTATTAGGTGCTCAAAAGAGATTTGTAGATAATGCTAACATCAGTATAGATAGAGCTGAAGTGAGCATTATTAGATTATTACTTTTACTTAGTAAGTATCCATATTGTTTCCTCGTGTTTTGTGTTTGAAGCTAGAGATAAGAGATATGGGAAAAAAGATTAAGAAAAACAAATCACTTAAACATGGAGTTTTTCCTCAAACTTATTTAGTAAAAGAGAAGAGATAATGAGAATCAATATAAGATAATGAGATTAATAGAAGATAATAAATAATGGGAACATATAGAAGGCATATATATCTTATAAAAAGAGAAAAAGGAATCTGTCACATATCATGTACCTTATTATAATAACCTCGTTTCTTTTTCTCTTTTTCTTTTGTAATGTTCTAGATGGAAAGAGGAATGTTATCAGACAAATTTAGATTTTGCAGACTTGTGCTCTTGAGAGAGTACTATTGAAACACATTGTTAAGAAAGATTTTCAACACTCAGTATGTCATTTCCTTTCTTCATGTATCAGATGCTGAAATACTATGTAATAAAGATTTTAGGTTTCAACTGTAAAGAGAAGGAAGTGGATGAATCAGTTCAGCCGTCTTTAGGACAAACGGTAAAATATGATTATTTTAATGTTTTTCCAAAATTTTTTCTATCGATTGTATGTGTCTACTTTCTGTGTGAATCTGTGATATATTCAATATTTTGTGGTAGAATTTTTAAATCCTATTTCTAATAATTTGATTGGGTTGTTTCAATGTTAAAAAATAGACAATTTTGTTTTTGTTAGGTTTTCTGTGAATGTAAAATGTGTATGTTCATAGGTACACATGAAATATACTAAATATTTTGTAGGTTAAACTAACAATAAATTTTTGGCATATAATTGTGCTTATTTTGATTTAAAATAATGGCTTTAAAAGATGAAAAAATAAAAATATTGGTTTTATTCACAATATGATTAAACATATTTTAATTAGTTTAATTTCCTTGATTTTCATATTATACATTTGGTTTTAACTTAATACATTTCATTACCTTTACTTGCTAGTATAGGAAATATTGATTGTGCATCTATATATGCACATCACTGAACTATGTGAGGAAGAGATACAAAAAGTAAAATAGTCACTGTCTTTAGAAAGTTCATGATATAAATCACATATATAATTTGAGTGTCTTAATATAATATAAAATAATATGTAAATATATAATTTGAGTATCTTAAGTAGTGTAAAAGTGCTATAGATAACTACTATGGAAATATAGGAAAGGTCAAAATCACTTCAGAAGAAGAAGGGACTATTAAACAAATCTTCATGAATTTGTTAGAATTTAGGTTCATCTTGAAGAATGGGTAAGATTTATTCAGCATAGAATGGGACCATGAGAGAATAGTGATGGAAAAGTCATAGAAATCTAATTTTAAATGTTTTAAGAAGTAGTTAGGAGCCAATAATCAGGAAGTACATTGCCTACTTTCAAATCCAAGCTTCCCTGTTCCCTAGTTCTGTAACATTATCTGATTAAATATTTTAGGTCTTGGTTTCCTAGCCTTGTAAAATGGAGACAGTACTGCTATATACCTCATGGAGATGCTGTGAAGATAAAATAAGTTCATATTTAAAAAACTGGTATTTAAAAATAATGATGATTCTTTTATTGATGGTTGCCTGTATACCAGTCAATTTATAAGAATTATTTTTAATCCTCATAATCATTCTTTAAATTGATATTGTGATCATATTTTACATATATAAAGAAACTGCTATCACATATGTTATTTGTCAAAGGTCATATAGCTAGGAAATGGCACAGCCAATAGTAAAACCTAGACTTCAGATTCAAAAATTGTTGTTCTCTCTCCCTCGCTACCAAGAATAGGCATCATAAGTTTCAGGCACAATATGGATGTTTCCATTTCTTACTTAATCCCTTTTATGGATACATTCCTTAACTGTAGAGCTATTGGTTTCACAAATATGTTAATTTTATTTTCATTTTATGTACATTTTAACTGTTCATGCAAAATCAAATTTTTTATTTTTATAAATTAAGAAAGGTTACAAAGTTATTATTTACTTCAAATCTTACAAACAAAATTAACCTTAAGAGTTTGATGACAAATCTGAATGGGGATCTGCCTTGGAATGAAGAATGTGCATAAAATATATTTTGCATATAAAGAGTTTATTCATATCTATATAAAGAAAGATCCTCTGGGCATGTATAGACAATTGATATGAATAAACAAAACCCAAGAAGAAAAAGAAATAATTACATGGAAATATTTCTTCCATGCTAATAACAAAAAATAAATACAAACCTCCTTTAAGTATTATTTAACTCTTTTTGAAATCTAAATTATTCTAAAATAAGCATTATTACTGAATAGTGGTAAATTTGGTTTAAAACTGCCATATTTACATATGACTAAAATTTTTGTAAATTTGAATGATCTTTTAAAAGAGTGGTGAGGCAAGAAGGTGTCAGCAGATAGAAAGAATTTTAAAATAGTTTTCCCGTTACTGGTAGTTTAACATATGGTGAAGAGTCCTAAAGAAACATCTCAAAAGAAAATAAATAAATTGTGGAAATATTTACTTTATCATCTATATTAGCAAAATATTGCCTTCCAAAGAAGAGGGAGAAAATTGTAAAAAAATTACATCATAGGAAAATGGTTACATAAATAAAATACGTATATTTGATGAGTTATTATGTAGCCCATCATTTTAAATCTAAAAATATTGATACAATTTTAAGGAGAATGTATAAGACCAAATGATAATGTACACAATGAATCAACTATGTGACATGGATATGTAGGTACAAAGACTCAAATTTCATATAAAAAAAGAAAGTATTTTTCTTATATTTGAGCAATGAGACAATATTTACCCCAATTTGTCCTAATATTATCACAATTTTTTATAATAAAAACAGGGAAAACATAAAGGGTATATTTCCAAACAAATTTTGAAATTCTTTCATATGGTTTTCCTGTTGTTACTTCTGTAAACTTTTCACATACTTTATAAACAGCTGATATTGCAGAGATGTGTTTCACTTCTCATGAGAATATACTTTTAATAGATTATACAAACTCAGAAGGTTTTACAGTCCCTTGTCAGTGCATTGACATTTGTTTGGAATTGTAACTTTATGTGAAGTTACTTTTTCTCTTAACTTTGTAAATGACATTTAAAGGCACATTTGAATTGTGCAGATCGTTCTCTGGCTACTATCAAAACTTCACATGTATCTGTTCTTTAACATTAGTAAAAACTGCAATAATAATTCAAGTAAAGAACTGAAGTAATCTAGTAAGTCTAATGAATGCCTTCGAGGCAAAATGGGAGCATTGAGGGTGAAATTTTTTGGTTCAGTTTCCTATTAATACACAATTCAGAGAAAAACCTCTTATTTCCCAATGTCTAACAGCTTTTTAAAATTTCCACATTAGTGAAATACAAACTTTTCCTGAGGTATAATACCAGATAAGAAACCCAGTCATTTTGCAAAAAATGTTGTCTTCCATTTACTTATGAAATTTCTTAAATTGTATTTATATATGTAATGGGCACCTGTTAAGTGCCAGAAACTTTCTGGTCATTGAACCAAAGAGATGAAAACTCCTGCATCCTGGATCTAACTTGTTGGTGGAAGGAGACAGACAACAGACAAGATAAATAAGGAAAAGTTATTTCAAATAAGATAGTGATAAGTTTTGGAAGAAAAATAAAAATCAAGCCCGGAAGGAGTAGAAAAAGTGAAAGAAGTAGGTTGTAATTTTAAATTTGAAGCTCAAAAAATGTCTGTCTGAAAACATGGTTTTTTAATCAGGACCCGAATGAGATGGGAATGTGTTCAGAGGTTTTGAGCAGTGGAGTGACATGATCTGACTTATTTTGTAAGAGGAACACTCTAGAGGCAGTGTGGAGAATGAATGAATGAATGAATAAATAAATAAAATAGAAGGAGTGAGAATGAAGCAGAGAGACCATTTATGGAGCTAGTTCAGGTAAGAAAGACGGAGGAGCTCAAACTAGGATGGTAGTAGGGAAGGTGATGAGAAGCAGTCAGTTTCTTCATAGCTTTAAAACAAAACCAACAAGATCTGATAATAGAGTAGATGTGGAGAATGAAATAGAGAAGACCCCTGGATTTGGGCAGTATAGAAAATTCAAGTAGTGATGTTAGGCAGTTACATATACAGGTCTGGAATTAAGGGGAGCGATCTGAGCAGGAGATACAGATATGAGTCATCAGCCTTACAGACTGTATTTAAATCAGACAAGCTAGTGAGAACAACAAGGGAGTACATAAAGATAGAAAGAGGACAAGAAGTGAGACCTGGCACAACCCAATGCTAATGAGTTGGGAGATGAAGAAGAATAAGCAGGGAAAAATAAAACTACTCAATGTACTATCATAATGCAAATCTTCAGTATCTCTTCTCAATAGAAAAGCATGAGTATGACCAGATTTCTGGTATACATTCAAGGCCTTTCATTTTTATACATTTACTGTTTCTTGATCTCTCAAGAATCTGCTTCTGTCTCTATTATACAATTAAAACAGCTCAAATTTCATGTAGCAAGTTATGAACATCTTTGCATGCCTTGAAATTCTTTTTTCTTTTCCATGGTCCTGACTTGTTCTACCACAGCAGGACAGGTTCTTCTTTATCTTAAATACTAATTCTTCTTCCTTTACTTGCCCATTAAGTGCGAGTTTATGTCCTTCATATTTTTCGTGAAAAATATTTTGTTTGATTATTTTTCCTATTTATTAAGTGCTACATTTTGATGATTGTTTATCAATTCTTTTCATTTCCTTCTCTTTCTTAATACCTCTTGGTTTCTGCCTTTAATTGCCAACCCCACTGCTACTAGCCAAGATGACTGGCTGGGGTAGAGAAAAATGAACTGAAATAAAAAAATTGGGGATAGAGTGGAAGGAGTGGCTCTGAGAAAGTCAGGAGTTGCTGTGCAATCAGATATGGGTCTACCTGGGGGTGAGATTGGTCTGTAATGAACCCTTGAACTCTGGTTAAGTGACCATGTTTTGCTACCATCTCTATATTGCCTTTATATCTGGCTCTATCATGTATGTCTCACTACACAAAAAATAGAAACAAATTATAAATGATTATAATAAACAGATGATAAAAATGGACGATATGCCAACATCGAAAAATCTGGAAAAATAAAAGTTAGGTTGATGTGGAAAATACAACCTTGTACTAGTTGTAGTACACAAAAAAATTATTCTGAGGCATGGGAGCTGAACTGAATATATTGGCTTTGTCAGTGCGTATGCAGTAGTTCAAGCTATGGAAATAAATGAGATTCTCAGAAAGAATATGAAAACTGAGAACAAAAGAAAGTAATGACAGAAAATGCCAGTAATCCTATGACAGCACCATCTATTTTAATCAATCCCTGTTATACACTGTCCCCATAATCAAGCTAAACTTTCCATGGTGCACTGAGGGCAATGTTTTTCATTTTTCCTTTCACTCAACGGACTTTAGTGTCCACCTTCCTTCCAGTGCTCTAGATCTGTCAGGGTTTTTATATAGCTGATATACAGTTAGTTAGGGTAATCCACTTGAGGACATTTATTAGAGGTTTTTCTTTTTTTTAAATTTTAACAAATTTACACAAAGAAATCATAGTTTGAAATGCAGTAACCTACAAAATTTTTATTATCATCTATACATGTCCAAAACAGATAGCTCAAAGCTTAGAGGCCTAAAGAAAAACATATTTGAGCTTGACCTCTTTTTCAAGTGAAAAGGAAATAATCAAAATATTTAATGGACACATAAATATTTTGTTTCTAGTAGTATAAACCAGGCCACTACCGCCAAAGCAAAGAATAATTTTTAAATTTAATTTGTGTAGGTACATTTTCTTCATTATTTTTTTAACATTTCCTAAAGTCAAAGACCATATTTCATGATCATTTGGGGCATTGAGGCGGTTGTGCATCGATTGTTCTTGGTGAGAAATGTAGTGATATGGTTGTTTAAGAGCGTTCCCTCCTATCTCTATCAGGATCTGATGTTTAAATTATATTGCGGTATTAGCTAAAATAATAAAAATAAAACAGGAATCCAGATAGATGTTTTCAAAGTGCCCAGTCTCTTCATGTTTGCTTTTGTTTCTTTTGCTTTTGGTGTCAGATTCAAAAAATCATCGCTGAGATCTATGGCGAAGGACTTACCTCCTATATTGTTTCAGGTCTTAGATTCAAATCTTAAATCCTTTTAAGGTAATTTTTGTGTATGGTGTATGGGTGCCAATATAGGTTCATCTTCAATATTCTCTTTTGGGTAGGTCGTAAAAGCCAGATCAATTTATGCAATTAAAATGAAAGAATAAATGCTGAGTAGGATGCCCCCAGCTACATGGTTTTCTGCCCTCTTCTGCTGGGCCCTCTACCCGGAGCTCCCATTTCCACAGTGCTGATCCCAGTTCCCATGTTCCTCATGTCTTCATGCCCTGAAATATTTTCACCCTAAACGCCTTTGAATTTTTTCAAAACTTTGATAAAATATTCTATTTTCTGTGTTCCCACCATAACTACCCACTTTCCTAAAAGAATTAATCACTCCATTTTGGACTATGCCTGTGCTTTGTATGTAAATATATCAGACTGGTGATAATTTATAAAGAGTTTAGTCTTTTGTATTAGTGCATAAAATCTTTGGTGGTTGGCAATATTTTATACACATTGATTTTGGCATTTAGCGACATGCAAAGTGCTTGATAAAATAGTACGTAATAGGAATTTGTAGAACTGGCATACTGAAGAAATAGGTTTTTCCATCTTAATGTCATTGATTAAAAATATCTCAATACTTACCATCTACTTTTTTTTTTTAATCATGTGGCATCTAGTATTCTTGAGCCATGTTTTAAAAAAAGTAGAATTATTTTTCCCAAGAGAAGATCTTTGAGCCAGACACTCCCTGTGGATTCTAAATTGCAAATTTATTTGAAAGTACAAGTAGTGCTTCCAAGCAAACACATGGGTAAAAATAATATTCATTTTGATTTACTGAGGACAAGATTAAATCACTGGATTATCATTCTGTATTTGCCACTCTCTTTTCTCTTTAAAATGATAAGATGTTTAAGTTTTCTGTAAGAAGCATTCAGATATGCTTAACAAAGGTCTAAACATATTTAAAGGGCTAAACACACAGGGAGTGATTTGAGAAATATCCCAAAAAACAGTTCGAGGAATCTGTATTGTTTGCTGACGCTCATTAGAAAAAAATATTTTTAGTGAAAATAAATCTCCATTAAAGGCATGTTAACAATCAGATTGCCCATGACAAATCTCACAGAGAGAAAGTTCCTGACTTTCTATCTACATTGGAAATGCAAGTTGAAGAGTGGTTCTCAAAGAGTGATCGGTGTGTGAAAATGTGTGAGGATAAAGTGTTTGATTTTTTGCAGGAGGAAAGCAGTAATATAATGATTAGGAGACATTAGTGACAATGGATGGCAATCAGGACTGATAAACATCCTATACAACTAAGATAGATTTTTACAAAAAAATTGTCCCATTCAAAATGCTAGTAATGTGCCTTTGAGAACTACAAGGGGATGTGGCCATAGCTAGTTGCCAGTTGGACCTGACAAAATGAAAATGCATGCTGAATAGAAACAGGCTAGAGTGAGTGGCAGTGTCTCAACAGCTTAATATAGTCTTCTAGCCCTTAGATTTGGTTTATGTTCAAGGATGGTATAAAATAATAAGAGTGTAGCATAGGGGGAAAAAATCTGAATTAAGGACAAAATCTATTTACCAAGAAGTTCTCTATCAGAAGAAGCATGCCTTTTTTGTCCCATCTCCAAATATCCATCTTGTTCAAAACAACAGCAGCAAAAACTAATATATGAGACTAATACCTTACATAAAACAAATCAGATCATTCAGTCAACAAATCTTTATTAAGTATATTCTATATTCCAGGTTTCTTAGGCTCGGGTAATAAATACTTAGCAAAATCAGACATGATTCCTCCTCTTATGCACCTCACAATCTAGAGGGATTTATCCGATTCAAAAGGTTTCAACTTTTACAAAAATATTCCCTTTGTGGAAGATTAAGTAATATAAGAGATTTCCTTTCTTTTTAAATGAAAATGGAGTCATACTAACTCAAATATTAGGACCAATATTTGACTATAGTTTAACACATTTTGAAGGGGCCAGCAAGCAGCCCGAAAAGAAATTTCTAGTTTCATAGCAGGTGTATCTAAATGCATACTTTGTGAGCCCGTCCTTTATAAACCGAGTTCAAAGTTAAAAAGCTTTGCCACATAGTTCCCATTGCTTTGAACAATAGTTTATAATTTAGCTCAGCTTTATTGTTATTTCAGTTTTTAAAATTATTCGTGCATTTGTTTTGCTTGGTAAGTAAAACTATCATTCAATTTAAATAATAGAGTGAATTAGAAGTGGGAAATGTTAGGAGAGACTAGATCTGAATTATCCAATTTGATTTCCTATATGATCAATTTTCCCAGGTAATTATTTAGTTCTTTTACTTGACCTCTGCCTAAGAAAAGAGGGTGTAAGTCTAATACATTCCCTCCTTCCCCTACTCCCTTCCTCCCCAGTAGCCAAATCATTTAAGAACACACTCCTTGGTTAGATCAACAGGATTTATGGAAACTAAGACCAAATTGTAGAATGATGCATGAACAAAAATTGTCATTGCAAACTCAGAATAAAGAATCTCCTTGGTAATGTTTAAAAGAATATAATTATAGGAGTCGAGTCACATCCTTAATTGTCAATACCTTTCCCCAAAGCAGGATGAACGTTTGCATGTGAATGATTGCCTTTCATTTCCTGGTCGAGTTATGAATTTGGTGTCCTGGAGCTGCCAGTGCACTCAATTAAACTTTGGCTGTGCTAAATCCATAACTCAGCATTAAAGAAAATAAGAAATGGCCAGAAGATCTTGGCTTTATTCTAAATTTACAATCAAATGAACGGAACGATTTCCAAGAAAAAGTCATTTAATTTCTTTTCATGGAAAATATTCTTAAAATGTGGTTCTCAGACTGGAAACAGTAGCATCACTAGAGAACTTGTTGGAATTGTAAATTCTTGACCCCTCACCCCCACCCTAAACATCAGAAACTCTGGAGGTGAGGCTCATCAATCTGTTTTTAATCAAGCCTTTTAAATGACTGTGATGCATCTTAAAAAGACGTAAGTGTAGATTGTATCATAGAATATGGATTGTGCTTAAAAAGGTATAAGACATATTTGTGATGCTGCCAATGTACAATGAGAATCCCTGAAAAAACAGATAAATAAATACAAACAAGAAAAGAAAAGAAAAAAACTAAGATTTTCCTGTGACTCTTAATCTAGTGACTTGATTTGACCTTTTGAAAGTGATAAACAGATGCTTTGGCAAAAAAAAAAAACTGGCTCATGAAGCTCCGATAAAAGATACAGGAAATATTTGCTTCATATTTTGCACAATTATTTGTTCTAAGGGAAATTATTTTTTTCTTTTCAGCCAAACAGTTGTTTTTTGTCACTTGGGAAAGTATTTTTTTTAGCTAAGAAAGAGAAGCTACCTCACTCTCAAAAAACATATACCTACGCATGCAGATACGTGAGTGAGTTTTATGTAAGTGTATCTGTTACTATTAAAATTAAAACTTAAGAGTAGGAATAATATATTTATATATATGGCAGATATGTAAATTTAGCTAATGATATGTGTTTCCTTGCTGAAATTGAATTTTAATTATAAAATTTATTTTGAACACTATGCCATTGGGTCCTAGCCATTTTTTATATAATTAGTATATTTTTCCATGTGTTTGACAGAAGTATGGAACAGTGGGAAAGCTTTCATAATCAACAGGACACTGATATCTGTTCAGAATCTGTGAAGTTTGATGCTTGCTCAATGACAGCTTTGATACCTCTGAGTAAGTAGAAGAAAGGAGGGGTGACCGAGAAGGTTGTCCTTAGAGTTATTGACATTATCTAAAATTATAATCTTAAGACTTACTTTAAATGGCTATGAATGTTAAAATGATACTTATTGGATAAATAGGTCTTCCCATCTCTTGAGAGAGAATACAAAATTAACTTAAATTGAAGTAAGAAAGCGTTACAATAGATTAAATTAATCCACAATATTGATTGAGTTCTCTGATTTCTCAGCCACTGGATTAGGTTCTGGAAATAACTATGATCCTACAATTATAAATTAATTTTTGAAAATCATGGGTGGTAGGTGCTTGTATGAGTTTCCTAGGGATACTATTACAAATTACCACAAACCAGGTGGTTCAAAACAACCATTTATTCTGAAGGCCAGAAGTCTGAAGTCAAGGTGTGTTTGCAGGGCTGTGTGCTCTTTGAAGGCTCTAGACGAGAATCTTTTCTTAGCTCTTTCTGGCTTCTAGTGGCTCTTGATAATCCTTAGCACTGCCCCTTAGCTTGGAAACGTATCAACTCCAATCTATGCCTCCATCTTCACATGGTCTTCTCTTCTCGTGTCTCTGTGTCCTCTTCTCGTAAGGACATCAATCATTGGATTACAGCATACTCTACTCCAGTATGACCTTATTTTAACTCGCTTATACCTGCAAAGATGCTATTGCCAAATAAGATCACAATGACAGATACCATTGTTAAGATTGTTAAGATTTCAACAATATCTTTCTGAGAAACACAATTCAATACATAACAGTGCTAAAACAGATGTTTGTACAGGTTACCACAAGACCTCAATAGCCATAGTGTTTGGCTGTTTCTGGACAGGTTCATTTAAGGCATCAGGATGGAGGTGCTTTAATTCTGCTAAGCCTTACATATATTTCACCAGGGGGGACACAGTGGGTGGAGAGGAACTATAAAAATATTCAGTAAGAGGAAGCAGCTAATGTAAAGTTACAGAATCCTGTATACATTCTTACATAGACAAACCTTAAATACAGACCACAATGCTAACACATGATGGATCTTGTGTGCTGTGCTGCCGGTGATGGATGTGGCACCAGAGAGACAGAAAGAAAAAAGGTAATAATAAAAGCTTTTAAAAGTACAGATGTTGAAAGATTGAGGGAGGAGGACAGAGGCATTGTGGACAGAGAAAAGGCAAAACAAAACAAAACAAAACACATTTTGAGAGCTATTTAAAAGGCAGCATACAGATAATTTGTGATTTTAAATTGGAGATAAGGGAGAAGATGACTCCTAGGTTTCAGGCTTAGTCAACCTGGCAGATGGAATATCCTATCTTGCTTATATTATGGGAGTTTTTTTTTTCTTTTTCCTTAGACCTTTCATTCTTTTTTTTTTCCCTTTACTTTTTGCTTTATTTCTTAAAATTTTCTCTCCTTTTCCTTTCATTCTCAAATAGAACATAATTGAACAATATCTGAACTTCTGTTTTTAATTTAGGACTTTACAACATGAAAACAAAATTTACTTTTTTTTTTATTGAACGATAAGAACAATGACCACAGGGGATGGGGAAATGATAGATGTTTTATTCACCTAATCAGAGAAATGTCTTCCTCTTCTACTAAGATTCCTTCTACATCAAATTATCTTTTCCACAATTAGCATCCATTATGTGAATTGCTTTTAATTATAAATGGATAGTACTAAAATGTTAATATGTTCTGACATATCCAGAGGGTGGACTTCATTGATCCAAAGTTTAGTCAAAACATGAATAATTTTGTTTATTTCTTTTTTTACATTGTATTCAAATATAAGAAATATCCAAATATAAAGTTATTAGAAAAGAAAATTTATATAATTATCATTGAAAATAAATGTTTTTCTTATCTTACTTAAAATCAGAAAAAATCGTAATTATATAGTTACTTGAGAAATTTTATTTTTACTTTGAATATATCTACAGATGAAACAAAAAAATAAAATTTATGTTTGCATATTTTGGTATAAATATTAAAATTTGCCAACTAATGCCCTCAAATGAGATAAGTACAACTTGTAGAAGATAGTCATTTTTTCATGGCTACTTAGTTAATGGAGAAGTAAATCAAATGTTCATAGTGACCTCTGTTTTGGCTCTTTCTGTGATTGTTCCTTATGCTTCCTACTGAATAAATGAGGACCTATTTTTTTTTTCCGTTTTTATTCCAATGGGCTTGGCAGTAACAATATAATTGGACATCACAAAAATTATAATTAACTAAGAAGATTAAGTTTTCTAACAAGTTGGGCTTTTGTTTTCTTAGATCCTAAAAATGGCCTTGGCCTTCAAGAGAAACTGAAGTCCTTCAAAGCTGCGCTGATTGCTCTTTACCTCCTGGTGTTTATAATTCTCATACCTACCATCGGAATAGTGGCAGGTAGAGTATTCTAGAGTTCTAAAGCCCAGCAACTTACCCTGTAGATTAGTTATTGTAGAAGCAAAAAGAAACATTTGGGGTTTTTTTTCTTGGCATATGAGAGTCATAAGGGAAACTTTATGTCATAAAGTGTTCTTCAAATTTATTAAATAAAAATATATTGTTATTAAGTGGAAAATAGTAAAAAGAAATAGAATACGAAATATAAGATTAAGATAAAAATATAGATATGTGAAGGTTAAGATGGAGATTAGACCATTTCAAAAATATGTTATTCCCCGAAGTCCTCTAGACATCTCGTAGTTGATTACGAATTTCATGATATTCTAGTTGCCAATGTGAAGAAATTAACATGATCATTTACATTAACAATACCTAAAATATAAAAACAAGCCAGTTGTTCAGGTAAAGTTTTTCTACCGTTAGTATTGAGAGCAGAAAGAAATGTCTTCAAAAAGAAACCTTAAAAAATAATGGCCTATACTTCAGTAATATCTTTACAGTTTATATGGCCACATGTTTCATAAGGCCATTATTTAAAACATCTCTAAAAATAACTTGATAGCATTTCCTTAAGAAAAAAAAAAAACACTTTACTTGAGCTCAATATGACGTCAGATACATATTCCTTTGGAGAGTGTGATTTGAAATAGTGATAGAATTGAAGGTTTTCACAGGGGTGACTTGCATATAACAGTCAAATCTGTAAATATTATTCCCTTCTGTAACATTTTTGATGAATTTAATTGGCATTTAAATTTATATACCTTGTAGCTCTTCTCTGTGACTGGCAACATGTCTGGATATATGCTCTAACAAGTGATAGGCTGAGAGTAAGATACATTTTTATGTGCACACTAATCAGCGTAACAAGTAAATGCTCCTAAATACAAGGACAAACTTCCTCTGTTAAGAGGCAACCTACAGGAATATTCTAAGACAGAGCCAGCATTCTGCTAAGAAAGAAATGATGATAGTACAACAATTGTAACAATAGCTATAATTTTTGAGCATTTACTATGTTCAAGCACTGGGCTATAAATTTTCCATAGATTATCTTAATACACCTTTACAGTTACACCTGAGCAGACATGTGCTTATCCTCATTATCCATACATACACATACACAAAAACAGCCAAACTGAGACTGTTCAGTAGTGGAGCTGGAGTTCTCATCCATAACTTTTGACTTCTAACCTCTATGGTCCACTATCTCCCAGTGTAATTGGATTTTTAGAAAAAAATATGGTTGACCAAGAACAAACGACAAACAGAATTGCCATAATTTTAGCCAGGTAAAAATCAATTCCTATTTTGGCCATTAAAAGCAAATGAAAACAAAACCTAACCACAACATACTAAACCAATCAACAAATCAAACCAACTACAGCCACATGAATGAAAAAACCTGATGTATCTGTCATTAAACTAACTTCCTGATGAACTGAGGTTATCTGCATAATGTTTATGTATCATGCTTATCTACAGTTTAAAGTGCAAAACTGAAAGATGCTTTACTATTTGGAATTATTAGCTATAAGCAAGTTCAAATTTGAGTAAATTTCATCACCTTCACAAACCATAGCCTCTAAAGCCAACGCAAGGAAGTGCGACTTCTTTCTAATAAGCTCATGCAGAACGTAGACTCAAGTCTGAAAACAATTTAGTGTTCTACCCAAGTTTAAAACCTCTGGGCTATTAGAAAATGTGATCAAGTCAATATATTTATTCTAGGATTGACAATGATTAATCTGAAGTGGTTTTGTTTCCTAAAAATACAACAGATACCTATTAATATTGACAAGAAGTTAAAAATGTTCAAATCTTTTAAGTTTATATTAGCACCCAAATTCACCAGAATTTGGAATAGATCTTATTATGTCTATTATACTTGAATAATAAACAATTGACAATTCATTTAAAACTTAAGTTGTAGATCAGAATATTTTTCAAAAAAAAAAGGAACTAAAACATAATGCATAACTTTACTTAGTATAAAAAATTACAATTATAGACAAAATATAGCCTTAAAGTGTTTTGGCAAATATGAATTGATGGATGAAGTCAAATATTGTACATAAAAACCAATTTAAAGTGTTTTATACATTAAAAGATATTTCTTAATTATAAAATGTCCATATGTGACCTCTATTTTATTTTATTTATTTTACTTTTTATTTTTTTAATTAAATTTATTGAGGTGACATTGGTTAATAAAATTATATAGGTTTCAGCGTACTGTTTAGTAATATGTCTATGTATACTGTATTGTGTGTATACCAAAATTCTTTCTTTTTCTAACCTTATATTTGACCCCCCTTTATCTTTACATACCTCTCTCCCTCCCCTTTTTCCTTGTGGTAACCACTAAACTATTGTCTGTTTTCATGAGTCTCTGTTTGTTTGTCTTGTTTGTTTGCTGCTTTCAGTTTTATATCCCATGTATAAGTGAAATCTTATGATTCTCAGCTGTTTCTGTCTGCCTTATTTCACCTAGCATAATAATCTCTAGATCCATTTGTGTTGTCACAAATGACAGTATTTCACTTAATATTCCAGTGTACATATGTACCACATCTTCTTTATCCAATCATCTATTGAAGGGCATTTTAATTGTTTTCATGTCTTGGCCACTATGAATAATGCTGCAATGAACATTGGTGTGTATATATCTTTACAAATAAATGTTTTCAAATTTTTTTGGTAGATACCCAAAAGAGGGATTGCTGGGTCATATGGTAATTCTATTCTTAATTTTTTGAGGACCCTCCATATTGTTTTCCATAGTGACTGTACAACTTTACATTCCCATCAGCAGTGTATGAGGGTTCATTTTCCCCCCACAATGTCTCCAACACTTGTTATTACTTGTCTTGTTGATGACAGCCATTCTAACAGGTGTGAGGTGGTATCTCATTGTGGTTTTGATTTGCATTTCCCTAATAGCTAGTGAAGTTGAGCATCTTTTCATATATCTGTTGGCCATTTGTATGTCTTCTTGGGAGAAGTGTCAGTTCATGTTCTCTGCCCAATTTCTAATTGGATTGTTTATTTTTTGTTGTTGTTGTTGAGTTGTATGAGATCTTTCTGTATTTTGCATATTAACCCCTTATCAGAGGAGTTGCTTACAAATACCTTCTCCTGTTTAGTTGGTTGCCTCTTTGTTTTATTGATGGTTTCTTTTTTGGTGCAAAAGATTTTTCATGTGATCTTTTCTTAAAGAAGCTACTGGATCACTGTAGTAATATAACAACATACTAAGGTCTCTGGACAATAAAGTATAATCTAGTATTAATGTATATAAATTATTACTGAAATAGTGAAGATTCTTTAGCTCAAAATAATATAAATTTTCGGTAGGACGAGATACTATCAACATGAAAGAGTAAATGTGATCTGTAGAATCAAATATAGCTCTTTCCCTAGGTCTATGCACAAACCATAAAAGCTTGTCTCCTTTCAAACGTTAAATAGAAAAATAAAAAAAAATGCCATTATGTCTCCAATGATATTGAAAAAAATGAACATTTGAAAATATAAACTCTGGCATTCTTTACCGAGATTTATGATACAGACTTAAACATGTTTAAAGAAAGTAAGGATTAAAATAGTGTTCATTCAGAATTTGAGACAAGTGATGTTGTGTTTTTAAATATATAAGCAAAATGCAGCCTTTATTATCAATTTATGTTGAACTTGATGTTGAATAAAAACGCTTGGTCATATGACATTTTGTCAAGTGAGGTATTCTCTTTCATACTGTGAAAAAGAGTTGTTTTACCCATGTAAAATAGAAAGTGTTTCTAGTGAAAATAAAATTATATGGTTGAGAAATTAGATCAATTTGCCTAGTAAAATAAATCACAGAGACTACAGTGTTCATCAGAATACTCAACTTATCCCCAGTTTTTTATACTACACAATATTAATTTGCCCTGGTTATCGATATTGGGCATACAGATAGTGAATCCAAAATATTAATAACAAAAAAGCTGAAAGTTATCAAATGCTTATTATATGCCAGAAAGTGATCTAAGCACTTTACACATGTTAGTTCATTTAATTATTTAAACATTGACTATTGTATCCATTTATACAAAAGTGAAATAGAAGCATTGACAGATTAACCTGCCCAAGGCCACAGTTTATAAAGGAAAGACTAAGAATTGCTAACTTGGACAGTTCTAATTCAGAACCTGAATTCTTAACTGTTAACTAAAAGTAGCAATAATCATCATCATAAAAGGAAAAATTTTAAGGGACAACTTGAAGATAATTTTGTAAGAGTTGTTAATTTGGGTTTCTGATTTTTAAAATCAAAATCCATATTAAATCAGTCTTATATTCCCAGAGTTGCTTAAACAGTGCTTTATATATCATAGGTGCTAAATAAGTAAATCATAGAATTGATGAATGGATGAATGAGCCTGTCAATCCAAAACTTGCTCCTCACACATAGCTGAATAAATGTGATGAAATCTAACTCAAAAACATACTTTTTTGCCCAATTTATTGATAAATTAAGTATAAATTAATACACTCTCAATATGGTCTCTGTTGTGGATCATATCAAAATGTAGTCTCACATATTTTATTAATTCAAATATGCTAATTTTAAAGAGAATGTAACTAGGAAAATACGATATAAAGTGTTTTTTAAAATTGAAATTTAATTGCATATATACTTTATAATGATTGTAATAGCAACCATCATCAATTTCTTTAAGTAAAGGTGGTAAAAATAGTTTTCTCTATAACTAAGATAACATCTTGCATGGAAAAGACACTTAAATTTGAATAGAATTTTCATATGTGCCATCTGTGTGCTACAGGATTTAACATGCCTTATCTTATTCATCCTCAGCACCACCGTTGAGGTAATTACTACTTTTAGATCTTTAAGGAAACCTAAGCAGGAAGATAAGTAATTTGTCCAGAGTAACCCAGTTGATAATGAGGGGTACAGCTAGATTCCAGAATGACAGCTCGATTCTTTTTTTTTAAAATCAATTAATTAATTAATTATTTTATGGTGACATTGGTTAATGAAATCCAATAAATTTCAACTGTACACTTTAACAGTAAGGCATATATACTTTACATTGCGTGTTCACCTCCCATAGTTAGATTTCTTATGTAACAGATACCTAAGCTAAGGGTGGGAACTAAATGTTTTTCATGTGTTATCTCATTTAATTTTCAAAAGCTGATAAAGCTGGTAGTATTGCAATATCATTCTTACTCAAAAAACTTACAGATTAGGTATAAATGATTATGTAGATATATTTTTAAACTATATGAAGTTATTCTTTTTTATTGCTTAATAGTGGTCAAATATGGAAAATCTTATACATTCAAACAAATGTAAATAAGAGACTGATATATATGTAGATAAAAGGTATAAATAACAGAGATAAATATTAGATTTGGAAATACAACAAAATCTTAACCTTCCTTCACTGATTAGTGATAAATAATGTTTAACATTTTCTTCATTGTGCATAATTATGTATTATTTTTATCTGCAAAGTTAATGTTTATGGTTTTCATTTTTTTAAACTGTAAATATATTGCTCTAGTTCTTTTCAGGAGGATAATTAGCTTGTTTAGAGAGCATATGCCTCTTCGGAAATATATGTCAGAAGTTCTGTATGTCCCCAAAATACCATTTAATCGAATTCTTTTCTTTAGGAAAAAACACAAGACTTTATCAAAACTTTATTAAATATATTAGTGAAAACAGAAGCAAACTATATGTAGAGGTATTGTTAAATAAATCTGGTAGATCCATGCATAGAATATAATGTAATTACTAAAATTATTTTTGTAAAACAATACCAAATAATATGCAAATCTTTATAATATAATATTAACCAAAAAGTAGTTTCCAGATTGTGAATAAAATATAATTTTGCTTTTGTAATAATAATATGATAATAAAGACAGGGATAGAGTTGATATATATAGATACATCAAAATGTTAGCATTTAACTCAGGACAAAGAGATTAATGGTAAAATTACTTTTCCTTATTATTCATCTTTTCTAAATTTTCTGCTTTGAATATATATTTTATGATAGGAAAAGAGTAATTTTATAAAAACAATATTTTTAAAGTAAAAAAATTATTTGTCCAGTTTTCTGTACCACTATTATTTAGGCCTGCATGAACTGAAAATGACAATTCTCTGACCACTTAGTAACAGGGTGAGAAAATGGACCAACAACTTACTTTAACGGTAGATAACACTAATATCTCTACTTTTACTACATGTTTTTTTGTCATCATTCTCATTTATCTTGATAACAGCTAACATATTCAACATGTTAATTTCAGATGTTGTGTTAAGCATTATGTCCTTTTATCCTAACGACAGACCCAAGGACTAGGATGCAATGAGCTTTATAATTTGTAGAACTTATCTTAATGGAAAAGCCAAATGCAGTGCTCCAGAAGATTCATATAAGCAGCAATTCAGAAAGAATGACTTAATCTTGGAATAAATTTTAATGTAAAGTGGGAAGAGGAGACTGTCATCTTCTCAGCAATATGCCTACTGTGGCTTATATATCTTATACTTAAAATAAATATCTGATTTAGGATAGCATTTAAAATGTTAGAATGGAATGGAATGAAATGACATGTAATACAGTAATACGGAATGAAATGGTGTATGCATTTAACAAGACAGGTCATGACTCTGTTTATTTTCACTTAAATATACAGCTCAACTCCTAAAGTGGGAAATGAAGAATTGCACAGTTGGTTCAATTTATGCCAATGAAATATCTCAAAGTCTCCTGGGAAAAAGAAATGACAGCGAAGATAAAATAAAATTTCAAGAAGTTATGGAAAATATGGGCAACATGGAGAAGAGAATTCAGTATATTTCAGATATACAAGCCAATTTCATAGATTCAGAACATTTCCAGAATTTCAGTGACATGACTGATCAGAGATTTAATGATGTTATTCTCCAGCTGAGTACCTTGGTTTACTCAGTCCGGGAACATGGAAATGCAATAGATGAAATCTCCAAGTCATTAATAAGTCTGAATACCACATTGCTTGCTTTGCAGCTCAATATTGAAACACTGAATGACAAAGTCCAAGAGAATACATTTAAACAACAAAAGGTAAGAATTTTTGTACTGAAAGATCACATGCTGGCTTTGAGTTCATTTCGATCCTATCTCCTCAGACAATCAGGAAAAAAACATTGCAAAAACATTGCAGACAATCAGGAAAAAAACATTACAAAAACAGACTTTAGCTCATGAATCAAAATTTTCTTCTGTTCTAGATTATTCTGTGGTCAACTCTCTGGATTACTTTGTATTGATGAGAATGAAATTAAGAAGCAGGTCACTTATTTCAAAATTGTATTTCTTGGGGGCAGGGGGAGGGGTTGAGTAATTATACTTGTTCTTTTCCATGAAAAACATAACTAAAACTTCACTACTCATATGAAAATAATCTTCAAATTATAAAATATTTAAAATCTAGGATTACAATGTGAAGCCTATAAAATTTCCATTGTTAGCTAAAAAATGCTGGCATCTTTTTAGTTAATTTTGCTTGAATAAACTCATTCTTAATTAATGAGGTTGTTTTCTATATTGATGCAATATTACACAGCAGTAATTTTAAAAAAATGGACGTCACTTATGGAAAGCAAAGAAAAGCCTCTAAAATTATAACATCTGATGAAAAGGAACTAAAATATTGACTAGAGAATAAACAGGTTAATAAAGAATATCCTGTGCATTAATTATTTTAAGGTGCAATCACCCAGAATTTTTGAAGTTTACATGGTCCTTATCTTAAGGTGTCAGAAGACAATGACATTGCTCTTTAAATATGGGGACTCTGTTGTTGAACCTCATTTCAACCAACCTTTATATTCTATTTTGATTCCATGTCTAATTTTCCAAATTCTGACTGTTAATGTTTCCCACATGATTAATAAGTATCTAAGCACATCAAATGCTATTGGAATATCAAGGACTAGGGCTATGGAGGGGTTAGAGAAAATGCACAAAGAAGAAACTATGCATAAGAATTGAGGAATATGGGAGACAGAGAAAAATAAAATATCATTTATGAGTAGAAATTGATTAAGTTTGAAGGAAAGAAGAAGGCAGGGAAATATTACTTTGTGTAGAAACAGAATCAGAGGAGCAGTGAGACAGGGTTAGGAGAGAGAGAACATGAACAAAATGAAGGAATAATAATATATTTGATATTAATAATTCCCCGAATCTAGCAAGGACTATTGAATATCTATGAACACACATAAATGAGGGGTTGAAATCCAATTGGTAACATGGTAATAAATGGAAATAATCAAAATCTGGTGATCAATGAACTGTTTGAGTTTGGATGGATTGCACTTGTATTTTGGAGGAGTCCTAGTTTTAGGCATGGCAGTACAAGAAAATGGAGGAACTGCCAGTGTTTATTTTTTTAAAGACAGTAGTGAGTTATAAAGATTTAGAATCTAGATAAGTGCAAATGTGTGTATGTGTGTGTGTGTGCGTGCGCACATGAGCTCACTGCAAACAATATTTGAATGCTCATCCCATGCTTAAACAATTTTATTCACATTTGAATCTTTAGCCAAATAAAGGAATACGTAAAGTAAATAAATATGTGTGTTAGTAAATGATGTTTGAAGAAAAGGCTTAAAAGTAATACCAGTATAATACTAATCAAGAACAAACCAAACATTAATTTGAAAAAAGAGAAGAATATTGACACAAAATAAGAGAGAGTGGTAGAAATATATCATCTTCATTGCACATAGAAAGGACTGTAAGACTGCAAAATTAAATGCCTGTGTCCAGCAGAGCCGCTGATAGTTGGTAGACTATAGAAGGTGTGTGTGGATGCTGTTTGTATAGAATTAAAAAAAAAAAAATCAAATGTACTTTTCCTCCTCCCAATATAAATTCTTTCAAATGAAATGTGGCTACTGTGAGCACCACATGCAGTTTCCAAAGAGGGGAATTAAATGGCAGCCTCAGCTTTAGTTAAGAAAAACATTGGTGGTTTCTGGGTATTAATTAGCAAAATCACCTGCTAGTCCCCTGACCTCTGTTCTGTCGATATCTGGAACTACATGGCATACCTGCAGCAATTTGCAGTCACCTAAATTAAGTTGAGCATATTTATTATGTTGCTGTGCTCTACAAACATCTTTGTTCATGCTTCGCCTTTATACCATATTGTATAGGGGAAGAGGTGGTAGAGGGTAGAGATATTCAAATTTAGAACAAGGTTTGGGGTGAATGAAGGCACAGTTAGAGCAGTGAAAACTGATAAGCCTCTCTGCTTGAGCGCAGTGCCATTGAAGGCAAATCTGGATGTATGCTCATTTCTTTTACAAAGTTTTACATCTTGACTTCCTTGACCCTCTCACCTCAACTTGTCCAGTCCAGTCAAGGAAAGTGTAATGTTCTCTTCATACCTGAATTAGGAACAATACACCCCTGGTTTATTTCCATGTGCAAATAAGAAATGAGAATTTATCGCCAGTTAAACTTAAAGTACTTAGTAAAGCATAAAACATACCACGAAGACAGAACATGTGATAAAAGTAGAACAAAGAAACAGAAGACGCCAGAATAGATGAGAAGGTTTGGTGCATCCGAAAGAGAAAAGCCAATCCCCAAAGGAAAACCAAGCGAAAGACTTAAAGAAAAAGTAATAAAGAAAAATATCGTCAAAAACTATATGACTGGATACCTAACCTTATCACAGCTCTAAAAGCAAATCAAATAACAAAAATTTATTATGTCTACTCTTACTCTGCAAACTTAAATATATTGATGGTATCTAGTATTTTGGTGCAAAACATAGGCACTAAAGTACAATTAATAAGATTTTAAAAATGGTACCATATATTTGGAGGGCAGTGTGTCAGTATTGAACAAAAATGTTAATACTTAGTCCTTTTGATCAGATCCACTTTCAGGAAACTGTCCTAAAGAAGCACTTATATAAATATTTAAAATAAATATTTATATATATATATAAATATTTAAAATAAATATTTATATATATATATAAAATATGCCATTCATTACAGCATTATTTAAAGTTGTAAAAAATGTACAGCTCAAAACTCTATCAATAGAAATCAAATACATTATGAAAACACATAAAATTTACTAAATTATTAAAAATAAGACAACCTCTAACTATTTTAATAGGTAAATATACCCTTAATATATTATTGAGTAAAAAGTAAAAGCATATTCCAGATCAAACAAGTATAATCTCTTTTGCTCACAATCTCTCTAGATGCATGCATGTATATAAATACATATAAAATATATATATATTTGAAAACATAAAGTCATAATGAAACCTCAAATACAGAGGAATAAAAATGGAAAGTAAGCTATTGTTAATATACTAGTTGAGATTTTATTGAATTTGAAAAGCTATCTTGAATCTTCATTACCACTGGGAAATATGGCATCAAACTTTGTTATTGCTATAAAACAATTTAATATACAAATCTATCAAATTCGTAGAATTGGAATACTATGTTTCTACTCTAAGCACAGTATAAATAAATTTTACTTCAGATAAATTTAAAAACATACCAGAAGATTTTTTTTTTTAATTAGTATTTTGACATCTATATATTTGGGAATAGAAGCGTACCTAACTATACTCATTAGTTGGGGGTGGGGAGCCGAGGATTTGAAAATTCAGCCATTCAGTCAAAAGAGGAAATGTTTTAAAACCAAAGAATTACTGTTTTAAAAGAGTTCTCTAATTTCCACATTATTATTACATAATATTCATATAATACTATGTTATTTTAAAACCTGGTTTTCAGGGTTTCCTAAATGTAATACTTGATAATTTAGTGTGTAACAAAAATTATAGATGCTTGCTATGTTTCACAGGAAATGAATAAATTAGAGGAGCGTGTGTACAATGCATCAGCAGAAATTATGTCTCTGAAAGAAAAGCAAGTGCATTTGGAACAGGAAATGAAAGGAGAAGTGAAACTATTGAACAACATCACTAATGATCTCAGACTGAAAGATTGGGAACATTCTCAGACATTGAAAAATATCACTTTAATTCAAGGTAAAATATCTTTTTATTCCTCCAGAAAATGATATATTAAAATGTGCTGATATATGCAGAAATTTAGTATTCAAAATCCTACAGTTTAAAACAGCACACATTTACTACAAATATCTAGAGGAGGGAATCTTGAGATCATACTAAGATATGGTAAGATAACAGTATCTTGGTGTTTTTTAAAAAGGAAGGGATAAAAAAAAAATGAAATATCCCTTACAGTCTAATGAGTCATTGTTTCAAATATTTCCTATTACTGAAGACTAATACAAGTTTTCTGTAAGGCACAAAGTTCTCTACCTGTCCATAAACCGAACTCTTTTTTAAAACTTCCAGATTCTTTCTTACTTCTTATCCTATTGTATTATTAATTAGAAAAGTCTTTGAACTCTTTAATATAACCATAACTTTGTCAATTTTTCAGTTGTTTGTAAAACAAGGTAAATTGAATCTTATTGGTTTTTATTTTATTTTTTATTGTTTAATTACAGTTGACATTTCATATTTTATATTTGTTACAGGTGTACAGCATAGTGGTTAGACATTTATATAATTTATAAAGTGACCCCCCCAATTAGTCTAGTACCCACTTGGCACTATACATAGTTATTATAATATTTACATCCCCTTGACTATTTCCTAACTACCAATTTGTACTTCTTAATCCCTTCACCTTTTCCACTCAGTTCCCGCATCCCATCCTCCTATCTGGAAATCCATCAGTTTGTTCTCTGTATCTGTGTCTGTTTCTGTTTGGTTTATTTGTTTTGTTATTTATATTTCACATGTAAGTTAAATCATTTGGTATTTGTCTTTCTCTGTTTGACTTCTTTTAATTAGCAATAATACTCTCTAGGTTCATCCATATTGTCGCAAGTGGTAAGATTTGTTTTGTGTGTGTGTGTGTGTGTGTGTGTGTGCCTGAATAATATTTCATTGTATATATGTACATCTTCTTTATCCAATCATCTGCTGATGGACACTTAAATTGCTTCCATATCTTGGCTATTTAGTAAATAGTGTTGCAGTAAACACAGGAGTGTGTCTACCTTTTCAAATCGGTGTTTTTGATTTTTTCAGATAAATACCCAGGAGTGGAATTGCTGGGTCATAAGGTAGTTCTATTTTTAATTTTTTGAGGAACCTCCAAACAGTTTTCCCTAGCAGCTGCTGGTAAGGGAAACAAAAGGAAAATGAAATGGGACTACATCAACCTAAAAAGTTTTGCACAACAAAGGCAAGCATCAACAAAACAAAAAGACAACCTTCTGAATGGGAGAAGGTGTTTGCCAAGGATATGTCTGATAAGACTTTAATATTTTAAATACTCTTTCTTCTTCAATTGTATCTGAAAATATCTATTATTGACTGCTCATCTAATATGTGACCTCTTACATGAAGTCTTCTCCAGTTCCACCACGGTAATACTCTTGCCGACCTTTATATCTTGCTTAATGTTGAACATTAAGTATTCTTTCACAAAATAATTCTTAATATGATTGTCATATCTAAAAGCATCTCATACTATCTTTTAGTGAAATGTCGCATCTTTTTTGAAACAATAAGTTCCTTAAAATCAGGAACTATTTTTATATTCTCTGTAGCATCTAACCATTACAATAAGATTTTAATAAATATTTATTAAACTATAGCCCAAGAGACATATTGTATAAATTAATGCGGGCTTTGTCATTTGTGGCTTGTAAAATCAGCATCATTACTTTGTGTTCCTTCTATTTATATTAACAATTTCCAAGTAGTCATGAAGATAAAAGAGACAAAGATATTTTAATGTATTTCTCAAGTAATTATAGTAATTAGAGTCTAGAGGACCAAATTGTTGAAATGGTGAAATGGTTTGTTGGAGAGTATGTTCTACTGAGCAGTCTTTAAGGCTGCTTTCGTATTAAATATATCTAAGTCAGTGAACATGAAAACTCAAAGAAGAAGGGAAAAAAAGGAGCAAGTTTAAGCAGAAATAGCCTAGACAATTTGGCAGATTTTTTATGATATAAATATGAGGCAAGATTGAGAACAATGTAAAAAAAATTATGATCTTAATGAATAAGCCTTGAAGCATAGCTCTGAAAATTTAGGCAGATATTATTTATGCTATGTTATCATCTGAAGATTTTAGTATATGTGCTGCCCATATGAGCATGTCATCTGAGGATTTTAAATAATATGATATGCCTGGGTTTGCTTTGCCAGTAAACTGGATAATTTTGATCAGATATTTTTGATTACTAAGTATTCTAAATCAGTACACTTCTTGGGGCTATATAGAAATCTTAGTTTTCCTTCAAATAAAATAATCATAGGGAGGAAGCTAAATAGAAGATTTTGTATGTCTGTTTTATAGAAGGAATTGTTCATGGAAAAGTTTTGCTATAGCATTTATGAATTATTCCTATAACTACAGTTAGGAGGTATTAAAGATGAAGAAAAAATAGTGTGAAGTCTTATGGCTTCTTGAAATAAAACAAATCATACATTTTGGCCAGTATTAACTTAGTTTTCTTTGATATATGTTAGCAAAGGAATTGACAGTTACTATTATGTCCATTTATTGATGCACAGAGGTGGTTATTGATGTGAATATAGAACAGAATTTTGAGAGGCTAAATAGAACTCAGAACAAAGAGAGCAACTGCAATAGACTCTAAGTATCCTGAAAGTTCTTCATTCTTTTTTCCATAGCATAGCAGAATAGCTTGCTACATTCCTTTATGGTCGATGGACGTGTATATATATATATATATATATATATATATAAAATCGAGTTCTATGCTAGAAGCTAAGAGAAGAGTGGTTTATGATCTGTGTACTTCTACCCCCTCAAAATATCTAAAAGATACTGAAAACATTTATTGAGATACTTCCCACATTTTGTTCTAGGTAGTAGAAGAGTTATAACAATGGATAAAAATGAAACTATATGTAATAGCTGAGATTAATGTTACATGAAGAATAAAATAACAATAAAAATGTAGCACTCAATAAGCCTAGCTAGAATTCTTTAAGGAAAACATTTACCTCATTTTCTTACTCTGGGATTCAGATGCCTGATATCAGTAATTTTGTATAAAAATACACAGAGGGGGATTTTTAACTCTGAATGTTATGAAATAACAGATGTATTTGTTATGATTGAACTAATACACCAATATTAGAACTATATACAATTACTATACACAGTAACATGCAAAATAATTGAAAGGATAATAATTATGAAAGAGTTATGTTGCTGACTTACTAAAGAAACAGTAAACTCTCGATCTCAGATGTTAAGAGCGTAGATCTAATCTGTGTGTCCCTTGTTTCTTGTCTCACGTTCTAGTTTTTCCTGGAATGTCTGTGTCTTGCTTTAGAGCCCTAATTACTAAATCAGAGTCTTTGCTTGTCCACTTTTTTAAAAAACATCATCTTTCGTGAATTTGCTTCCTTTCAATACACTCAGCAAAATTTAGGCTTCAAACTGAGTCTTTCTGTCCTGCTTCTCCCCTCCATCAAAACTGTGTGGAGATTGAACGGCTGCTATGTTCATGATTGTGGAAGAACTGCCTTCATTGGGAAGAACTACATTCTACATGGAATAGGAGATGCATACAGATTCCTACCGATATAGACCCACGACATTTCTTGTACAATGCCGAAATATGTGTCTCCAACATTAAGTTGTAGAGAATTTGCTAGTTAATTACTTAATAATGCCCAGTAGTCTGTAGTTTGCATCACGGTTATATTAAAAAATATGCAACAACACACACATGCAAAAAAAAAAAAAAAAAAAGTGGGGGAGGGAACTAAATGTTAATGGCTATTCTCTTTTGATGATAGAATTATAAACTATATTTTTTCTCATATCTTTTCTAGGCTTTTATGTTTTCTATAATAAGTACAGTTGCTTTTGTAAAGACAATGCAATAAAACATTACTGTTTAATATCATGTACGAAGAGAAAGGGACAATGTACTATTGAGAAGAACAATAATATCTTAAAAACTAAGTAACCAGGAAAGGAAGGTTCTAAAACCTGACTTGGACCTTAAAAATGAAATAGATCAGAAAAAAATGAGAGAAGCAGGGACAAAGACTTCAAAATAGACAAAGAAAGTGGACAGAATTTACTTAGGAGATAATCTTTATTTATGTGTTCCCTCTTAGAATTTTTCTGATGTTACATCTACCCATCTGATTAAAATATATCAACAAGTACTCTCTAATCAGTGATGCTAAATATAGTTGTGTTGTCCTTGGGCTATGTATGTGGCTGAACCACAGCAATTGAAAATGCCTCTTTTAAAATATTGGTATTTGATTGTTCTGTGATACATCCAGGATTGTTTCTTCCTTTTGGAGGTGAAAAGAAAATTGCTCAGTGTTTTGCTTTAAATGAAGAGAATAATACTTGCCCTGTGCACTTTGTATAGAAGAGGGAATACTAGTAGGATTACCTTTAATTTCTAAAGAAATGCTCAGTACCATCATTCTAAAGTGAACACCACGTATCTGTTTTCCTCAGCACAGAAAATTCAAATAACTAACAGTGTTGATCCAACTTAGAATTCAAGGGCACCTGAGAAATTGTGAGACCACGTAGTCAAAATTTTTTCTGCAACTCCTCCAACTTATTTTATAATATCTATATCTATCTAGGGATTCTACTTAATATTTTACTTGAAAAAGTATTCCTTCATTCATTTTTACCTGCATGTCTTTCTCCACATCTCTCCCATTTACCCAGAGTTCTCTTTCTTTTCATTCTACTCAACCTTTAAACTACCCTTCAAATCCCACTCCCTCAATAAAGTCTTTTCAGTTATGGCTACTCATGCTGATCTGCATCTCTCTAACAAATATCTGAGTTTGTCACTATCAACCATATGGCTTTTGGTTGTCTACTGTGCGTAGTTTTGTTTCCCTTTACAGTATCACACATGGCCTCTGAGTTCTTACTTATACATTTTCCATACAGCATCTAACTCAATATAGTGAAATCTGTCTAGTTAATGTTCACAATACTAATGTGGGTTTGTGCCATCTTTGACACAGTGTCTCTTCCCTGCCCTCAGATTCTGAAAACCTAGGAAAGTGCTAGGCACACATAAATATTTATACATAATTAGGTTGTTTAATTTAGAGCTATCTTATCCTTATCAGTATAGGTCATTATATTACTCAATAGCAAGGTATGTGTCTGTTCAGAAAAGTCAGTCTTATTCATTGTTATTTTGTAACAAAAGACTTTGGATTTACTTATATAACTGTCTTAACAAATGACAACTCCATTTTACCAAAGCTTTAAGAATATGATCAGTAATTGTAATTTATTTTTTAAAGGTCCCCCTGGACCCCCAGGTGAAAAAGGAGATAGAGGTCTCACTGGAGAAGATGGTCCACGAGGCTTTCCAGGTCCAATCGGTATGGTAATAGGCACTATTTAATCACATACTACAAGGCTAGGTAATACGCATGCATGTATGTGTGTAAGGGAAAGAGCTATTTGATAATGTTCTGTGTGTGTGTGTGTGTTTGTGTGTATGTGTGTGTTTTGAGGGGGAGATTACCTGTTCCAGCAGCCTAATCATTATAATGTACTGAATGGTAAGCACTGACTCTTGGTTTCTGAAGAAAGAGAAATGCTTAATCCAGAGCAACAATGTAGGGGGCGCTATCTATATCATGGACTGACTGCAAACAGTACGTGGAAGACCCAGCTTTAGGTCATTTGGAAGAGAATATAAAAATCATCTTCATGTTGAAAATATTTGCAAGTTATCTGGTTTTTAAGATACAAAAAAAACAAAAAAAACAAAAAACAACCAATATGAGTCAAAGGCAAATTGGATTACATTCCTTATATAGTCCTTACTTAACTGGAATATATCTGCCTAAACCTAAGAAATATGAATGTAAAGATTGACTAGAATGCAGTTGACTTTTACCTTTGCTGTCAGCCATTCTATGTATTTTGCTTAGAGCAAATTGTTTCAAATTATATTCCTCTATATTGTAATCTTGAAAGCAATATTTTAAAATAAGATAATAGAAGGCAGAAAAGAAGAAAGAGCATGAAATTTCTTTGCTCTCAAGAAAATTAAAAAGGCAATAAAAAAAAGACAATGATCGTCATGTTATTCTTGGCTAGAAATCAAATACTTCTCATGCTTTTCGAAAGCGGGGTGTATATTGCATGGTCTAATTATAACTAGAATGGTTTGTGCTGACAAAAAAATGTGTAAATACCATGAACTTCATCTTATTTTTCTGTCTTTTGATTATATAAAATGTTCTTTCTGATTAATGTATTGGCTAGCCCAGGTTACATCAAAAAAACAATTTTTAAAAATGAAAAGTGTGAATTTTATACCAGCTGTCCTTGACATCATTGTACTTAAAAGCCAATATATAAAGTTTACATTATTTTTTTAAAGTTATTTTAAATAAACATATACCTATTTTGTATATATCTGGTGGGTTGTTTTTGTGCCTTTGAAAGTACTTCCAGGTAAGATTCTTTATTCATGAAAGTCTTTTTCTACTGACTAGCATTTGGCAGATCTTAATAATAGTGTGTTAACATCATAAGCAAGTGAAGTAACCAGTATTATACCAGCTGCCAGAGATGCTATTGTCAATGGTCTGTCAGCTCCTCCATTACAAACTACAATTGTCTAAGCTTTATAATGCAGCCACAGCAATTCAGACTGGGCCACAACTTGCCATACAAAGCTTCGTCTTGGGAGAATCTTTTGCAGTTATTTCTGAACTATGGATGTGTGAAATAGAAAGAGGGATTTAAAAGTTTTAGCTTTTGTTGATACCATAAACAGATGCCGTTGCAAAGCTGCCTTGAGTCTTGTATTGAGGGTTTTGCCTGTTGCTGTTAGTACTGCTCATTACACAACTAGGCATTATCCAGGCCTTTATAACAGAGAGGTGATAAATCGACTCTAGATTATGAGGTTGCCATTTTGTTTGGTGTACTGCAGAAAAAAGTATTCAAGTTATCAGACATCTCTCCTCATGGATTCTTCCCTACCTAATTGCTGCATTCTGTTTTGTTCTCTGCCAGATTGCCTAACTGCCCCGTATTAGATACTAAAATCAGGAGGTTAAGAGTATATGATAGACCAACGTGAAAATTCTACTTCCCGAATCGAACAAGTTTATTAAAGCCCTACCTATACATCCAAGCGAACCCACCAAACTCAGCCTGACAAAGTCAAAGTCACCTAGACTCACAACCATGATATGAAAATCTGAGAAACTTAAGTGATTATGCTAGTGATCTTAAGTAACCAATACTATTACAATTCTTACTCATGTACTGGGTGAATATTATGAATATTATGTTAAAATATGCTTGACCGCAAAACAATATAACAGAAATTTATTTCAGAGTGTCATTTCCTTGGAAGTACACCAGGGGGAATGAACTATTATCTTTTACTTGAAAGAATGTTTATTCTATTTTTTTAAGTTAGTTAATCAATTAATTAATTAAATTTATTTTTAACATGATGATATTGGTTAACAAAATCCAGTAAGTTGCAGGTGTACAATTCAACAGTAAGGTATATATATATATATTGTATTGTGTGTTCACTGCCCATAGTTAGATTTCTTTCTGTCACAACATATTTGACCCTTTGAGGACTTTCCCTGTGCCTAGCGCTCTACCACAAACTCTGGATCCTGTGCACAGAAATATAGAGTTTCTGTCTTCACAGAACTTACAGTATGATAAGTAATTATACAAGGATGATGAATGTCATGATCAGAAATTCTTGATTTCATCTGAGATACTTTGGGGCCACCTTTAGGGTTATTCCACCATGATAGCAATGCTTTGAAGAAAGAATACCTCCTTAGTTCCTAAAGAAATTGTCTTGCCATTTAATGTGCAGTTTCTGCCCATTGGGATCACAAGGTAGCCTGACCTGTAGGCACAGGAGGAACTACCTTCATAAGATGCCTTGAGAGAGAACCAAAGACTCCTGTGGTTACAAAATTTTCATCATCAACCAGTGCTGTTTACTTTTCATATATAGCCTGAATTTTCCACCATATGAATCATGCCTCTGGAGGAGACATAAAGTCCATTCTAACTGTGGATATTGGAAGACAGGAATCATATTTTATTAGTCTTTATATCCATGCGTGTCTTTATCCCACCTCACCCCTACTCCCAGTCTGACCTAGAAAGGCTTCTCTCCCCAGGCTTTATGAAGGATAGCACTTGTTAAAATATACATTCGAGTAAGGAATATTGTACCAATGAATCCAAAAATGTCACTGCTGATTATGTACATACCATTAAGCAAAACTAAATTTAGCGGCCTTCACAAAAGAGTGGCAAAAATAATGATTATATTACTCTGAAGAAGGAAAAGGAGGAGGAGGGTTAACACAAAGCATTTATCACATGACAGTCACTTTTTCTAAATGTTTTAACATTTATTAGCTCTTTTAATCATCACATCGAACTTTTGATATAGGGACAAATCATATACCATTTTGCAGATGCACAGAAAGCTTAAATGACAATCAGCAGCTGGTATGTGGCAGAACCAGTATTTGAATCCAAATGGACATAATTGTGTAAAATGTACTTGTGTTGCCTGTGGATTAAAAGCAGGTGCCACGCCCTTCCTCCTTGCCATAAATTACTGCAGAAAATTAGCTAATTCACTTGAATGGCTGAATCTGGTCTCTTGGAATAAAATTCAATAGTTGTGCTTATATTTAGGGGTCACATTTTCAAACATTATTAAACAAACAAGTCTACAGGCTATATGGTCTGCTTAAACATGTTCCATAATGGAGGTCAAATAATCAAGTAATTTCTATGAAGTTATCAAATGTGCTGTATTTATGAATTCATTCGTTCACCTATTGAAAATGTAATATAATCCCTGGTTGAACAGCTGTATTCCGAGTGTCACTATAATTTACTCAGTGAACCATCACTGAAGATGCTCTTTCTAATCTCCCAAGGCATTCTCTATTCATTTCTTTGTTTTTCTAAAATTTTAATCTCTAAAATTCTCTTCTTTATTTATTTGTTAACTTTCTTACCATCTGTCTCCACACCGAAAGATCTGTTTCGATAAGAATCTTTGTAACTCCAGGAATGTGCAGGAACAATATGTGTGCTCAGTATAATTTTTTTGAATTAGTGCAGAAATTGGTAAAAATGGGAGTCACCAGTGAGTGGCACTCTATAAAATGTTCTAAGGTAAAGAAATAAGAATTTAGCATCGATATTTTTATTTGTAGTTATGAGTGACAGATCTTAATAATTTTAGGTGCAAAGGTCTGACTACCTTGATTGGATAATGAAGGAAGGTATAAATATTAACCTATCAGCCTCTTTGAGAACTGATGTTAAGCCTTTTTAGGCTGTGTGCCAATATATAATACAAAATGTGTGTGTATGTATACAATATATCAATATATATACAAGGTAATATACATTGAATAATTAAATTAAATGCAGGTGCTCTGACTTTACCAATATTTCTAAACATAACATCATTTTATTGCTTTGGCTATCTGCTTAATTTCTGTTGGAATCAAAGTTTTACACTAGGTCGAATAATATTTCTTAACCATTTAGAATAATATATTTCTTAAACTAAATATTTCTTACAGAATAGTTAGCCGAAATTTAGGAGTCTACATGAATGAACCTCAAGAAAATGTTTTTTAAATAAATTAAATATATATAAGCCCTGTCTCTTGGAACTTGTAACCTAATGGCAATATATTAAAAGATCGACTTTGGCAAAAGATGTATAATCAGTTTTTAATAATGTGCTTCCCAAGGAGCCAACTGAAAATTAGCTTAAATAGGATCTTGTGAACTGATAATGACACTTAAAATGAGATTTTTACAATAATTAATCTCAAACTGCTGGATTCCAGAATGAAATATTTTATTCCACTAAAAAATAACTTTCGCTTTTTTAGGCAGTTTTCAGTCACCACAGTGATTTAGGGTAAAAAAAAGAAAAAGAAAAAAAAAAGAAAAAAAAAGTTTTTATTTCAGTATGTAAAACCCTGGTTTTGTATATGTATATAATATATGATTCATTTATGGATATATTTATATATTATATATACACATACTGTACGCACACACCCCACACGTATACATGTAGTAATGTTATTGTTTGGAATTACAGTGGAATATGTAAGAAGAAGTCCATGAGAGATAATGTATTCCAGAACTAGGATCCCAATTATTAAAATAAATGCTTTTTGATACTTCTTATTGCTTGAGCTGTGCTTTTCCTGGGATAATTCAATTTTTANGACTTTGGCAAAAGATGTATAATCAGTTTTTAATAATGTGCTTCCCAAGGAGCCAACTGAAAATTAGCTTAAATAGGATCTTGTGAACTGATAATGACACTTAAAATGAGATTTTTACAATAATTAATCTCAAACTGCTGGATTCCAGAATGAAATATTTTATTCCACTAAAAAATAACTTTCGCTTTTTTAGGCAGTTTTCAGTCACCACAGTGATTTAGGGTAAAAAAAAGAAAAAGAAAAAAAAAAGAAAAAAAAAGTTTTTATTTCAGTATGTAAAACCCTGGTTTTGTATATGTATATAATATATGATTCATTTATGGATATATTTATATATTATATATACACATACTGTACGCACACACCCCACACGTATACATGTAGTAATGTTATTGTTTGGAATTACAGTGGAATATGTAAGAAGAAGTCCATGAGAGATAATGTATTCCAGAACTAGGATCCCAATTATTAAAATAAATGCTTTTTGATACTTCTTATTGCTTGAGCTGTGCTTTTCCTGGGATAATTCAATTTTTAGCTTATACATTTCAAAGTTATTTCAGCTACAGCAAAATCCAGCCATTTGAAGATTTCTGATTAGATGATATAACTGTTCTGTTTAAAATGCCAAGATTTTTTTTGATATGTTTTTATTTGTAATAACAATATTATTTATTGGAAATCTACAATACTCATGTTTTTACTTACTGTTTATCAATGGCACACATGAAATTTTAGGAAAGATATTATTCTTTCATTTGGAAATTCACTTATTTTATATTCATTAATGAAACTAGATTGTTTCATTATACTCTCAAGTCTGTATGAGAAATGAATTATCACTGGTTTTCCTCCTTAACCATGCAGGTCCTCCAGGTCTTAAAGGTGATCGGGGATCGATTGGCTTTCCTGGAAGTCGAGGATTTTCAGGACCACCAGGGAAGACTGGGAGGCCAGGTATTTTCTTTATAGAATATGTAAAATAAATACCAGATCATATTTTTTTCTCAGCTTCTTAGGTAACAAAAACAATGGTCATCATAGTATGAATAGTAGCACTCACATGCAGTTTATTTTGTGGTCTGAAATATTTGAAACTGATTATTATCCAATTTTTATGCCCCAAAGGGAAATAGTTAAAAAAAGAAAAAAAAAGAGGATTTATAAACTTTGCACAACCATAAATCACTATGAAGAATGGTCTCTATCTTAGAACAAAGAGAATGGAAAGATTGGCAAAGAAAAACAAATAAGCAAAATATAAATTAAACCTTCAAACCCTGTTAAGTTACAATTAGAGAAATACAGATGGGCCTGAAATCCTATCTTATGCAAGATAAACTGCCTGCTATTATATATTAATACTTAATAATCAACATTATTCAGACCCTTTAAAATTTACGTATATGATGACATTATTTCCATTCCTTTTGCCAGTAGCCCAAGACTACATTGTGAACTTTGCACAGAAATTTTAGAATTGCGCATGTTTATTTTTTCCTAATTTCAAAGTAAATTATGACCAAGAGAATAGGATCTTTAACATTGAGATTTTCTTTTTCTTTTTTTTTTAACATTTTGTTTTGTTAAATAGTTTTAGGTTTATAGAAAAATTGCAGAGAAAATACAGAGTTCTCATATATACCACCTACCCACATACAGTTACCCCCTATTATTAACATCTTGCATTGGTGGGGTATATATGTTACAGTTTATGGACCAATAACAATGCATTATTATTAACTAAAATCCACAGTCTACATTAGGGTTCACTCTTGGTGTTGCACATTCTATGGGTTCTGACAAATGTATAATGACATGTATTCACCATTAGAGTATCATACAGAATAGTTTCACTGCCCTAAACATCCTGCGTGGTTCTGGTTTGTTTCATTTACTCATCACCATCCCTTGTCAACAACTGATCTTTTTGCTGTCTCCATAGTTTTGCCTTTTCTAGAATGTCATATAATTGGAGTCATACTATATGTAATCTTTTCAACTGGCTTATTTCACTTAGCAATTTAGGTGAATGTGTTTAAGATTCTGCATGCTTTTTTGTGACCTGATAGCTCATTTACTTATTTATTTTTTAATGTTTGGTATATTCTAGTGTATGCATGTACCACAGTTTATTTATCCATTTACCTATTAAAGTCCTTTATAATAGGTCACTTCCAAGTTTTGGCAATCATAAATAAAGCTGCTTTAAGCTTTCATGTGCACATTTTTGTGTGTACATGAGTTTACCTAGAAGTGTGATCAATGCATTGCATGGTAAACCTGCATTTAGTTTTGTAAGAAACTGTCAAACCGTCTTCCAAAGTGGCCATACCATTTGACATTCCCATCAGAAATGAATGAGAATTCCTAATGCTCCACATCCTCACCAGCATCTGGTGTTGTCAATGTTTTGGATTTAGCAATTCTAATAGGTATGTTGAGGTGTTTTTGATAGTATCAGTGCTTATGTACTGTGTCGATGGCAATTAGGCTTGGAGAAATATTAGCTAAACACAAATAAGCAACCCATACTCAGTCTCCACCAGAAACCCAATTACCTGAACTGAATGATGTGTTTATGTACTAACAATCTCTAAAACTGTCTAGCTTTAATCAGGCATTTTTTGGCAACATGGGAAGAAGTGTTTGTCTATTAATTTGTTTGAAATGATCTGCATTATCTAGGAATTGCTGAATTTCCTCTATGAGCAATTCATATTCGCTAGATAAATACATTTAAAAACCTTGAACTTAACAAAATTACAAAAGCTACTTATAGATTCTAAGATAATTCAAAATAATTCTGTGAATGAGAAAACATTTTATCTGTATTCTAAGTTTTAAATAGTGTATTAGTCTACTATCTATCTCCAATAGCTAGTCATTTACTGAACCTGGCAAAATCATGGTAAGATTTCATTTTGGGATCTTTCTGGTACAGTCTATTTGTAACTTCCTATTTACATTAAATCATAAAGATTAACTTTATAAATGAATGTCACTATGAACTATAAGTAAATCAGAGTTACTAATTTGTCTTTCTAGAAAGTCTACACAAAAAGGGGAAAAATGGCAGAAATTTTAGGGATGTTAAGAAGTCCTCTCTTCCTCACAAGTCTGTTTTGCAAAACTTTTTTCTTTAAGTGGTCAGAGAAGTTGGGAATAAACCCAGAAGAGACATGTAACTGTAGCACAACTTATCTGATTTAGTGAGAAATAATTTATCTTATTTACTGAGTGCCTATGTTGTCTCATATACTGTGCTTGGAAGTAAGAATACAAGACAAGCTAGTTTCCCATTCTTGAGAAGTTTACTTCCAGAAATTTTCTCACAATGACCTCTCTAGTAAGGTTTAATCAAACAGATGATTTTATAAATATTTCGTGAAGTATCTGATCTTAGGTTGTTCATTTTGGGGGATTAAACATTTGTCAAAGTAGTTTGACCTTAAATTTCATGGCAGCACATAATTATTTCATACCTAATGTTTTCTTTGCCCTATTGGAAAATACAGGGATAGCATAGTACACCTTTGTACTTTATAGAGATAGCATAGTACATATTTGAATCCTATACCTAAAGTCTACCTCTTCACTCCGTTCACCTGTGCCTCAGTTTTCTTATCTACAAAAGAAAGGCCAATAAGAGGATCCACATTTTAGAATTTCTGTAAAAATCAAATGGATCAATAGGTATCTTAAAGTGTTTCAAACAATTTCTGTCACTAAGCAAGCTGTATATACATATCAGTTGTTAGTTATAGCTTATACAAGTTTTAATTTTTCTACTCTCAAACTCCTGGAGTTCAATAAATGCTCAATTAGCCAAAGAACTTGAGAGAGCATTCATTCATTCATTCACCTAGTCAATAAAATTTCATGAGGGTTCACTCTGTGTTGGAGGTAAATATAGCATAGCCACTGCCCTCAAGGATGAGGTGACTGAAAAATTAGATATAATGCAATGCGGTAAGTAATAAACATTTAGGAAGCAGGACAAAAAAGCTATGAGAGTAGGGAGTGATTAATTCCGAACAGTAAGGCGTGTTACAGAGGAAGTAGTGTTAGCACTGGCCTAAAAGATACATTGAATTTCTTTATGTCTATGGTTCTCAAACTTTAGCTGGCATCAGAATCACCTGGAGGGTCTGTTAAAACAGCTTACTGGGCTCTACCGTTGAAGTTTCTGAGTCAATAGATCAGGGACTGCACTCCCAGAAATTCATTCACAGCCCATCTGTGGGACACACTAATCTCAGGAAATGAAAAATAAAATAGATAAAGTGTAATAGGAATAAAAAGACAAGGCTTAGATTGAGGTGGAAGACATCAGGCTTCCTGGAGGAGGAAGAAAGTCACAGACAAAGGAAAACAAAAAGAAAAAGATGAAAAAGCCCAAATCAAGTTGCTTATACCTCAGTTTTGCCTGCTTTAGGAAAGTGGGACATTTAATGCTTTTGTACGTAATTTGAGATAATGTGTGCAAAGGACCTACCCAGAACAGAGTCAGGTTTGTAATAGGCCTTCTAAAATGATATAACAGTGATGTTTAATATAATAATAATTATTATGATCACCATCAACATTATAATTACATTTAAATTTCTATAGGTTGTTATAAATTGATATTCTAGATTACCTTGTGATATTCTGTTTCCATTAAAAGCAAGCATTGTGAATTGTCCTAATTTTAAAAATGTTATTTTTTTATCTTTTTTTTTTTTCAAGGAAATTCTGGACAAAAAGGACAGAAGGGGGAAAAAGGGAGTGGAAGCATGCTAAGTAAGTTTATAGTTTCTTGTTTTTTTGTGTGCACTTTTGTAATAAACAAGCTTTGCTAGTAGTGGTCTGGGCTTGAAGCAAATGATGAAAAAGAACTTCAACATTGAGCCATAGAGATTCTGTGGAAGTCAGTCACAGTTTTCTACAAAATGTATTAATTGGAGTAAAGTAAATAGATTATATTACACAACTCTTTGAATCTCATTACCTATTTGTATTTTGTTTTTAGGATGAGCACAATTTTCTAAAAATTCCACGTAGAAAATTGTTCAATTTTCAAGCCAAAATGTCTATCTGCTGAAGAAAAATTGAGCTTATAAATAGAAACTATTACAGCCTCCTTACCTACTAACTGAGCTAACTGAAATGTTACTTATAGGAATGTGGACAATCTAAGAACCCTGATGGACTAATTCTCAGATGGCTGTTGTTTTTTTTTTTTTAAATTCATTTTGTTTTGTTTTTGCTAAGTACTTGAAAAGCAGTGTTCTATAACCGAGACCTAAACTGCAACAGAATAGATTTCACGAACAAGATTTCTGTCGATGGAATGCCGATGTCATATTGTAATGTAGAGAATGTGTAAATTGGACCTTAAAAACTAAATATTAGATGAGATATCTTTAATTCATCATAACATAAGGTAATTGTGTCTAGGCCAAGTCTACAGAGATATAATGAAAAGATCATGAAAAGGAATGAGGAATATATACTTGATTTAGAAATCAAGAGTTCCTTCCCTATATTCCCAGTAGTAGCTACATGTGATTTGTATGTGTGTCTTTGGGAATAGCTGATATTGCACACAAGAATCGTAATCTTTACCCATTACAGGTCTGTTTTAGACAGGTTATGGCAAATTCTTTAATATACCAAAAATCTAGCAGTTTTCAGTTGTAATTATTGTTTAAAAAATATAGTACCGATTTCTCTGCCTTAGCAAAAATAATTATTTTGACCTAATACTGTATATAGATACTACTTTTAGACAATTTAGGGTCACTATTGTGAATGCCAGCCATTAAAATATGGTTTCTGTATGAAAGTGTGATGCTTTCCACAATCATTGCATTGTTGATCTGCATTTGCCCTTAAATTGAGCAACAATGAGTACTCTGTATCTCCCCAAAGTGCTTTAGTGTTAGTTAATGATTATTAGTGTTTTCATTATTATATTAAGATAATAGAAACATTAGTACATCTTTTCTCCTTTGTGTCCATTTATTCTTTAAATATTCACTTTTGTCTGCTATATACTTTTTTCCACTTCTTCTCCCAGCTCCCTATCACTCCATTTATTTTCAGTTGAGCACCTACTGTAACTCTACCTTCCCTATCCTCATGTTTTTCTCTATCTTTATCTCTACCTTTATCTTTATCTTCAGTTCTTCTTTATCTCCTTTTCTCCTTTCCTGAGTTACTTAACTTTGACTCTGGTTAATCTCGGCAAATAAGGGACTCCTTTACTTTGTAGTCTATAAACTGAACACCCACACTGTCTTCTGTTGCCTGAGGTTATCAAATGCTTTGAACATATTTTCAGATATGTTCAGAAATGTTTTCAGTTACAGGTTTTTTTTTTTTTTTGGCTGTTTGAAGATTATATGTATTCTTTCTTTGAGAAAGTATTAAGAGAGATATTTCTGTGTGTAAGTATAATAGTCTCCAGATACCCTTCATGCACCCGATGAGAGTAAATAAGTCTCTGATGTTTCAAAAAGAGAGAAAGAATCATATACACAAACATCTACACAGTATGGTTGCTTTTTCCTTATTTAAGTAAATATGCCCATGTGAGTACATATGGCTATTTTTTTTCTCTCAATGGGTACACATTATTCCATTATATAGCTATACTATAATTACCATAATATATCATTCAATCCACTAGTCATGAACACTTGATGATTTTTGTTTGCTTTGATTTGGCTTTAATAAACAATGTGACATTCAGCATTCTCATACATGATCTTATGGAAATATTTTTTAATAGAGAATTTTCTAGTAGTAGAATCGATAGTTCGAAAATGAAATGCATTTTACAATGTGATGGAGTCTTACTTCCAAAATGGTTCCAAAAAGATTGGAGCCATTTTGGAAGTAAGTACCAATTTATTCTCTATGAAAGTGACTGATTCTCCACATCTTAAATTAATTCTGATACATAAAAATTTATATTGAATTATTTTAATATACATTCTTTCATATTTTTCAGACATGATTTAAATATAATAAAAATAATGATTGATTTCTTCTTTTATATATGTGTTAGGACCAAGTACCGCTCCCTGATCATATTAGGGCAGGGCCCTTTTAAGATCAGGTGAGTTGGGCAGGACACCTTCTGCTACCATCTCATTGAAACGCCCTTCACCTCTGGACAAGTCATCAACACAACTAACTCCAAGATCTTGTGGCTTCTCCTAACAACCTTGGTTCCCGTATAGGGCCCAGCTTTCTAATGACTTCCTCTTCTGGTCTCGGGTACCGTTTTGGCTTCTGCTCTCATGCTAATACCTTTCCCCACTCTAGTACCCCACCATTGCTATCAACCCCTAGCACCCCTAATCAGGACACTTCCCATTGTGCTGACTGGCATGCTGCTCCAACCAATCCTCAGAGCCAGGCCATGAGCCCTCTGCCACCTACTCATCTAGTATCTTGTTGAACCAATTTAACCCAATGGGTTCTAGGAGAAATCTCATGGATATTGACTATATGTGAATTGTTTACATTCAAAAACACTATTCTCAACCAGTGATAGAGATAATATAAAAGGAAATCCATTCATTTATCCACTCATTCACTCATTCATTTAGTACATGTTCATTGCTCGTCTTGTATCTCCTGGAGCTGGACTTAACAGCTAATAATATGGCTATTGTGACTGAACTTAGAGAGCTAGTTGTCCCTAAAAGATATAGACATGTAAACAGGAAATTATACAATATAGCAGAGCTATATTGCAGGAAGAATAGAGTTCTATGGCTATTTAGAAGAGATTGAGATTAAGATTTTTAAATTCCTTATCATATTAAAAAGCTAAATTGATTTTGATTTGCTTAGTTTACTTTCTTGTGTCCTTATTCTCCAAATAACAGCATTTTTTTAAGTTTTAGAGTGAGGTAAAGTGGAGCTTGACAATTCATTCGACAAAACAAAACTTGTTTTCTTAAATTATCTGGCCATTGCAAGCAAGAGTTTTTGATCATGAAAAAATAGAGCTCATAATTTTTTATTCTAAAAAGCTCTTTGTATTTTGTGCTTTAAATATTCAGTATAGATCTTGTAGGAAAAGAAATATTTCAGTGGAACTGGAGATATTTTGTGTAGGTGAAGAGCTGAAAATGAGAAAGGAGAAAAGATAAGAAAAAGCAGATCAAAAAAAAACAAAACAAAAGGAATAGGAAATATGTGGGATTCCATATTATTTTTTAGTATCTCTATTATTAGATCACATTTTTACAATTCTTCTTTCCTTCAAGGTTTGACACATAGACCCAGCATTCACAGCATTAAGGTTCTAGTAGAATTCTAAGTAGTGTTTGTTTGTATCTTACCACTTCCATTCCCTTCCCTGTGAAATGAACATCTTAACACCTACCTCACAGGGTTGTTGTGAGGATTACATAAGATATTGTGTATGTGAAGATGCTCTATAACAGTGGTCCCCAATCTTTTTGGCACCAGGGATCAGTGCTCCTATGAAAATCTAATGCCTGATGATCTGAGGCGGAGCTTAGGTGGTGATGCTAGCTGGGGAGTGGCTACAAATACAGATGAAGCTTCACTCAATAGCCTGCTGCTCACCTTCTGCTGTGCAGCCCGGTTACTAGCAGGCCACAGATTGGTCCATGGCCCAGGGGTTGGGATCCTTGTTCTATAAAATCATGAAGTGCTTTGAACATGTAAGGTATGGTTCACAGTAGTCTCTCTGATCTGGAACTGCTACTCCATGGGGTATAATGCAGACATTTTAAATCTGTAATCAGAAGGAGTGAAAGCAAAATAAAAATTGAAGAAGCCAAATAAGCGAAATAAGCGTCAAGACTGCTGCTAGAGAGTAAGATAACATTTTATATTAGATAGAGCAATGCAAGTGTGACCAGATCACAAATCAATTAGTCTGAGCCAAACAAAAGAGCATAAGTTATAAATAAAAAGAGCAGCTAAACAGAGTGCATGCCAAAGGCCAGAAACTGTCAACAGAGGTCAGAAAAACATGTCAGGCTAATAAAACAAGAGTCAGGGCTCTGAAAGACAAAGCTTAGACCCAAGACACTGCTGATGAGAAAGCTCTAAGAAGGGCTGAAATAAATTAGAGTTGTCAGTGGTACTCTGGGTCTGTACCTGCATGACACCAAAGTCTCCAGGGAAAAACAGGAGAGTGGAGAAGAATCAGCCAGTTATCAAATGGTCCTAAATATTAGCAAACCGGCAATATTGATTAGCCGGTTAATGCAAACATCTGGAGATTAATTGGATCTCTTTGTCCATGGTTTAATTGGATGTGATTTCCTACCCTACTTCGCACCGAGGAACAGGTAGAGCCTGGTGTCCTCTTCACTTGTCAGGACATCTTGGTCCATGTTAGCTGCAGAATGGCCCTGATCTCAGAGATTCTGGGAGACGGTTCCAGGGGATTCAGTTTGCAAGTTATCTGACACCCCAGAATACCAATAGATAAGACTATAACTAGGATGTAAATTTAGAGTATCTTATTTTGAAACTCATACAATTTGTCTTTTATTTGATTTTGACTGAGGATTCAGCTCAATTGTAAGTGAATTCGGTCTTTCTCAAAGTATTCAATTGATGAAAGTAAAGCCTTCTCTAATTACCAAGTAATTATAATAATGAGCATTTAGATAACATTTGCTGTACACCAGGGGCTTTTGATGCATTATCTCATTTAATCCTCGGAAGAGCTTTTGAGGTAAGTACTATTATCATTCTCATTTTATAGATTAGAAAGTGAAGCTTACATCTAATAAGAGGAA